>NC_056750.1:359144159-359379159 GCF_019279795.1 Protopterus annectens | reverse complement strand
AAACCCTGCTCTCCCACTGTTGATATTCTCCAAACACTCTTTCTTCAGAAGAAAGCAAACTCTCTTGCCCTCTCCATCTCCTTACTCATCAACCATTCTATCATTGAATCCAAAGTTCCCACAGTCTAGAAGCAATTCTAAACTATACCCGTTCACAAGGGAGGTAGCTTCTCTGAGCTTGCCAACTTCAGGCCTATTGCTGTTCTATCATCTCTTTCCAAAATATTAGAGAAATGTGTTTACAAACAAATCCTGTACTACCTCTTACAAGGAAACTTATTTACTCCAACACAATATGGCTTTTGCCCAAAACATAGCACCTCCACAGCCCTCATATCCTTCTTAAACACTATATCCCAAGCCAGAGAGAATAACAGACTTATCTCTAGCCTATTCCTTGACCTCTCAAAAGCATTTAGCACTTTGTCCCACCCTATGTTGCTGGTCAAACTCTCTGAACTTAATCTGTGTTCTTCCACTATTTCCTGGTTTGCTAGTTACCTCTGTGATCAACTTTAGTCAGTTAAATGGCTCTCTACAACATATCCTGCCCTACCTATCAAGATGGGTGTACCTCAAGAATCTGTCCTTGGCCCATTACTGTTTAACATTTTTTACCAACCAGTTATTTACATCCTGTCCTCAGTCATCTCTCATGCAATATGCAGATGACTCCACAGTCATCACCATTGCCGACTCCCTCTCTGACCTAAATACTCACACAAAAATCCTTCTTATCAATTGAAAAGTAGCTCAACAAGAATCAGCTGATGCTAAATACAAAAAAAAAAAAAAAAATAACCCCCTGCTCTTCACTCCCAAAACTATGAACTGTCTAAAATATTTCTTCTCTATCTCTTCTTCTAACAATGCATGCATCTCTGAGTCTCACACCAAGCTTCTTGGGGTCATCTTAGATGGCCATCTCAATTTTGATCTGCATTTCTCCAATAATATCAAGAAAACCCACAAAAAACTGTCATGCCCTTGAATGCTTAAACTGGGTAGAATTTCTCCATCAACTTCTCCTCTCTCAGGTTCAGCTCATACATGCTATATTGTACCAGCCCTCCTCCTGTCCTGACATTGCCTCTCTTGTCTCTCTCTATCTCTCTAAGGTCTCTCCAAAGCTCTGACCAAAACCTCCTCCATATTTACAAACCCAAAAGAAAAAAAGGGAAAAACCTATACAGCTACTCCCCTGCCCAATCTTGGAACAAACTTCCTCTAGATATCAGGAATATTAATCAACCACAATAATTCAAGACTGCTATCAACAACTTTCTTAACAGTACTTGGATCTGTCTCTGTAATTACCCTTCGACTGTTCCACCTCCAACTGTCATCCCTTCTTTCACCTATCCCCCTTACTTCCTCTCATGTCTACTCTCTGTATTTCAACTTTCTCCTAATACTCGACTAACAAAACATACAACTTGCACCTCTCTGAGTTCTACTCAAGTAAACCACATATTAACTGTTCTTATTCCTGTAAAGTTCATAGGTTTATACTAGGCTATCTGCCCTAAGGCATTTATAAGCCTAGCCCAAAGTTTTGTGGCTTACGCCACCCCTTGTATGAAAAAATACTGTACCCATTAGTTTGTTGTGCCTCTGTCCAGCAGTGACACAGAGATGATTCCCGGGGTAAACCTACGATCTCCCATCCACAGGTCAAGATTTCTCTTGAACAGAGCCAGCGAGGTGCTCTGCCTCACATGGACCGGGATTTTATTCCACAGCATAGGGAGTCTCTGAGTGATAAATCTATCCCTCCAGCACGTCCTATTTATATCCGTGCTAAGGTTTAAGTCGCTTTCTCTAGTGGTTTTGGTGGATTTGGATTTTTTGAGGTGGAGCATGTCCATTAATTCCGGGTTGGACATGGCCTTGTATGTCAGGCACATGTCACCTCTGAGCAGACGGTATGCGACTGAACAGAGCTGGAGTTTCTTCAATCTGGCAGCATATGACAGATTTTGGAGTCCCTTTATCCTTTTGGTGAGGAACTTTTGGGGTCTCTCCAATTGCTGCAGATGTCGGGTGAGATACATCCCGAATGGGGCATTGTACTCGATCATTGGTCTGATAAGTGAAGAGTACAGGGGAACAGTGACCTCACTAGATCTGGATGTGAATCCCTTCATGATCAGGTGGGCAATGTAGAAGGTCTTTCTAACCACTTTAGCAACGTGAGTGTCAAAAGAAAGGCCACTGTCAACCTGGGTCCCCAGGTCCCTGATAACCTCTTCTGTGCTTAGTGGATTGCCACCTATATGGTAGCTTGGGGTTACCTTGTTTTTCCCGAAGGGTATGACTATACATTTTTTGGCATTTAACTTCAGGCCATGGCACTGGCACCAGCTATCTGTTTCCATGAGTCCCTTCTGAAGGATATCCGTGTCTGATGCACTTTCCACTATGGCCCAGTTTGCAGTCATCTGCAAACTTTGTCAGCCAAAGTCCTCCCATGTTGGCCTGTACTTCTGAGAAGTAGATGCCGAACAATAGGGGGCCAAGGACCGATCCCTGTGGGACACCACTTGTGACCGGCTTGGAGTCTGACATAGCGCCAGCAACTCTAACCCTGTGGGTTCTGTCCTTAAGCCAGTTTGCAACCCATCTTGTGACATATGGGTTTACATTTAAGCTGGTAAGTTTTTCTACAATACCCGAG
This sequence comes from Protopterus annectens, assembly GCF_019279795.1. NCBI lineage: Eukaryota > Metazoa > Chordata > Ceratodontiformes > Protopteridae > Protopterus > Protopterus annectens. Next base: position 359,376,482 of record NC_056750.1, on the reverse strand, counting down.
TGGGGTATTGTGTTGAAAGCCTTTGCAAGGTCAAGGTAGGCTGTATGGACTGCCTTTCCCTCATCAATGGCCTTGGTGACTGTTTTGAAGAAGTCAACCAAGTTCAAAAGGCATGATCTGCCCTTGACGAAGCCAAACTGGTTCGGGTCCAATGTCTGCAAGTTCCCTATATCTTTGTTTATGAGCTCCATTATGATCCTCTCCATAGCTTTGCAGACTAGACTTGTTAAGCTTATGGGGCGGTAATTACCAGGGTCCGTAGAGGCACCGCCTTTGTGGAGTGGGACCACAGTTGCCGTACGCCACTCCTTGGGCACGTATCCTGTGTAAGGCTGAGATTAAACAGCTGCCTTATGTGCGGGTTTAATTCCTCATTTAGCTCATGTAGCACACAGCCGGGGACACCATCCTCACACATGTACTTGACTCACAACTATAGAGATTTTACTGCTTGATTCAGTGGTATAAGTTTGTATGTAATGTCTGATGTGTAAAAAATGTACGATGTTATGTAGTCCTATCTCGCCTCCATTATTACGTGTGGGTTCGGAGCCGATCCTCGGCTCCGACTCGGACGCTTAGAAAGTCTGAAAACTTCTGATTGGCTCGTGGCTAATGGGTATCCCATGATGCATGTGCACATTCCCCAGATCTCATTTTCCGCGTCTTCAATTGGAAGCTTCTTTTGGTTGGCCATGGCTAAGTGATTTAGTTCTTTATTATTCTGCTTGTTAGAAGTTTTTAGCTTCATGTGAAGTGCTTTTCTTATTGCTGATAGCCTTATTGTGATATTGATTTGTGTCATATTAACCGGACTTGACTTTTACTGGATTTGACCTATTTCTGCTATAAAAGTGTGCGTTTCCCGTGAGTGTGTGCTTTTAGGCTAACCCGTTTTACTTAGAGGTACTAGTCTGTTCCCTTTTCCTTTACACTAGGTTTGTTTAAGTTAGAGAACCTAGCAAAACTTCCCTTTGTTTTTTGTTGTGAGAATTAGGGCTAGATCTGTTTAAGTTAGAGGATCTAGTTCCTCTCTTGTTGAGTGAGTGTGTTGGTTGTTTCTTCAGTCGCCTATATTGAGACTGCCGTTATGTCTAAAGAACATAAAGAACATAAACACTCAGGATTTAAAAAGTGTACTAAATGCTCTCAAAAAATGTCCATAACTGATGGACGTAGCGTCTGTGCACTGCTTAGGAGCCATACATCTTCAAGAGACTTGTCTCTTTTGCCATTCCTTTAGTCCTAGAGTGCTCCAAGAATGGAAGTATAAGCTGATTCTAAAAGGCTTGTTAAAACCTTCCTCTGAGGAAGACCTATCCAGATCATCCTCCTCTGCTAGGTCGCATTCTTCTAGTAAAGATAAGGGCAAGACCTCAAAAAGGCTTCCTCCAGTCTCAACTTCTGTCTCTGAACCTCCACAAAAGTTACCTAAATTAGAGATGGCCTCTGTCTCTTTGGCTCCACTGTCCTCAGAACCAATCGAGATTCTGGACATGGACATTGCAGTATCGGCACCAAGTGCTTCGATGCCAATCACTAGCAGTCCTCTTCGGAGCCAGTCTACAGACATTCCACCGGTCTCCCGTACTTTAAAATCGCCTATATTGCAGAGAGCGAGGTTTCCAACACTGTCCTCCAGATGCTTTTCTGAAGAAGACATTGAGAGAGTGGTGTTTAGACTCCTTAAGTCATCGGCCTTGCCAAAATTTTTATCAGATTGGGCCTTTGGAGCTGATGCTGTCTGTACCGACTATAGTGGTGTCCTCGGCTCCAGCACCCCGGGTGGTCGTCTCGAAGCCGAGCTCCGCTCTGACACTGTCGGCGCCATCCGAAGTGTCTAGGGTCCGAAGCTCTTCGGTCAGGCCTGAAGGGGGACACTTGGAACCGAACCTCTTCAGTGCCGAGTCTTCCTCTTGGTGCATCGGCCCAAGTGAGCTCGGACCCTACATCGTTCTCGGAGCCAATTCCTTTTGAGCCATCGGCAACTACACTCTCCTCGGAGCCGGGGTGTCATTTGGAGCTGGAGGAATCGGTCTTTGTGAAGATGAGGAGCATATTGGATAGTTCATCCGTACCACGTAGGAGTACCGATGCTATACTCCCTCAAGCTCTGACTATGGTCTCAGCATCCTCTCTCCCCTGGGATGGTAGAGACTCGCAGCCTCAGGAACCCCATTTGGGTGGTCCGCAATCTTCCGAGACCTCCCCAGAAGACCCTGCTAAGGAGCCCCCTTGGAAGAGAGCATGTAAGAAGAAGCATGTAGACTCCCTTGATGAGTCTGTCACATCTGACACTGACCTCGATGAATCAGAAGGGTACCCTAAGTCGTCCTCTTAAGATGTCTCCTTTGCAGAAATTTTGGAGATCCTCAGGCAGAGAGGTGGCTGGCCCACCATTACCCCTTCTGATGAGGAGTCAGTGTACCTGAAGGCTTTTGGGTCTCAACCCTCAGCTTCATGGGTGTCTCCTCCATTTGATGAATTACTAGATCTTGTGACTCAGCATGGCAGACTCCTGATGCCATGGAACAGGTCCCCACGAGGCCGAATACATTTCTCTCCGCCCCTAAAGACAAAGAGTTTTTATCCAAGGGTTTACCTGTTGATGCCATGGTGGTGTCGGTGACACTGACCTCGATGAATCAGAAGGGTACCCTAAGTCGTCCTCTTAAGATGTCTCCTTTGCAGAAATTTTGGAGATCCTCAGGCAGAGAGGTGGCTGGCCCACCATTACCCCTTCTGATGAGGAGTCAGTGTACCTGAAGGCTTTTGGGTCTCAACCCTCGGCTTCATGGGTGTCTCCTCCATTTGATGAATTACTAGATCTTGTGACTCAGCATGGCAGACTCCTGATGCCATGGAACAGGTCCCCACGAGGCCGAATACATTTCTCTCCGCCCCTAAAGACAAAGAGTTTTTATCCAAGGGTTTACCTGTTGATGCCATGGTGGTGTCGGTGGCCACTAAGAAGGAGCTAGCAGAGACTTTTTCTTCTATCCATCCACCTAATAAGGAATCCCGAAGGATGGATAGGTACGGGAAGTGTATCTTCTCTTCAGCGGCTTTTACACTCCGATCGCTAAACTATCTATCACATTTTACGAGACTTCAGAGAGATCTCCTAAAGGAGTTAGGAGATACTCTTCAGGGTACCTCTACTGAAGCAGTCCCATCTACAGTGTCAGCTCAGTTGGCTACCCTCACATCTGTTGTTAACTCCTCCATGCAGCTGATCTCATACGCAGCTGATGGTGCGTGTAGGGCGGCGGGTTCAGGAGTCTCATTAAGGAGACTTCCTGGATGTATCTATGCAACTTTGCTGAGCCTTTCAAGTCTACATTCACCAATGCTCCCATGGATGGATCCTCCCTTTTTGGACCCAAAGTGAAAGATACCCTCACCAGGTGTGAAGGAAAGACTCACTCTGCCGTGGGAGTCTGTTTTACCGTTCCTTCTAGACCTTACCCTAAAGGTCAGAAGAGCTGCAAAATGTGGTTCAAGAAATCACAGAGACCTTTCCAGGACACACAAGGTGATTCCTCCTTCAGAGGCAGGAGAGGAGGAAATAATGGTAGATGTCACCCTAGAGGTAAGGGAGGCCCACAAAATCAGGGAAGTCGTGATTCCTTTCGTGAACGCCCCTATCAGCATTCCTGATGTGGAACCTGACTGTACATCTCTGGAGCTGGTCGGGGGATGCCTGTCCTTGTACTCAGAAGCCTGTCTAAATTTCACTCGAGACAAGTTGGTACAAGACATTATTACCAGAGGTTACTCTATACCCTTTTCCCTTCCACCCCTCCCTCCCAAAAGGATCCCGGATGTACCACCCAATCACAGGGATCATGCGGCTATAGAGATAGAAAAGCTGCTATTAAAAAGAGTCATCCAAAAGGTCCCAACTGACCATACAGGATTTGGAACATACTCCAGGTTCTTTTTAGTTCCAAAAGGAACAGGTGACTGGAGACCCATCCTAGACCTTAGCAGGTTAAACGAGTATGTAAAGAAGTCCAAGTTCTGAATGGTCACTCTATAATCCATATTCCCTTTGTTGGGGAGAGACAGCTGGATGTGCTCAATAGATCTCCAGGATGCCTACTAACACATAATGATGAACAAAGCATCAAGGAGCTACCTACGCTTCCGGCTGGGAATCAGTGATTGCCAGTTTTGGGAGCTGCCCTTTGGTCTCACCACAGCCCCCTGGGTGTTCACCAAGTGCATGGCAGTAGTCACAGCTCATTTGCAGCATCAGGGAATCCAAGTCTTTCCATACCTGGACAATTGGCTCCTGACTGCCACCACCAGGCGTCGCCTAATTCAATCGAGAGATTCCACAATCAAGCTCTGTTCCCAGTTGGGAATCTCAATAACCTGGGAAAAATCCTCTATTTTGCCCACTCAGTCTATAACTTTTATAGGAGCAAACATAGACACGGTCGATATGACAGCCAGACTTCCTACAGACAGAATACACAATCTTGTGCAACAAATTTACAGGATACTTCCCCTTCGAAGAGTCAAAGTGAAGGTGGTGTTGCAGCTTCTCGGAACTATGGCGTCAACCATAACCTTGGTACCTTTAGCAAGACTACATATGAGAATATTCCAATGGCTCCTGTCATCCCAGTCGTCATTTCAGCAGTTGCCTCTACGTCATCAGATCCTGATTAGAGACTCTTGCAAAAAGAACTTACGCTGGTGGATTCAATCAGGTCATCTTACCAAAGGGACTCCCTTTGTACCGCACCAACCCATTGCCACTGTGACCATGGATGCCTCTCAGATAGGGTGGGGAGGCATTATCTTGGCAGGACTGTCCAAGGCACATGGCAAGAGCAGGAGGCCCATCTGCATATCAATGTCCTAGAGATGAAAGCAGTGCTTCTAGCGTTGTAAGCACTTCACGAGTTTCTCCCTCTAGGGATGATAGCTATCCAGACCGACAACATGTCGGTTTTCTGGTATCTAAACAAACAAGGGGGGACCAGATAATACCCCTTATGTCGAGAGGCCATGCAAGTTTGGAATTTGGTGATTTCTTCCCAACACTTTCTCATTGCAACACACATCCTAGGGACTTCCAGCGTGATAGCGGACAAGCTAAGCAGGACAATATTGTTACCTCACGAATGGTCCTTGAACCAGAAAATAGCCAGTAGGCTCTTCCACAAGTGGGGACAACCCTGCTGCGACCTCTTTGCCAGTCCCATCAACACCAAATGCAGCACCTTTTTCTCTCTCATCCCCCCCTCCGGGATAGTCTCCAAGAGATGCAATAGTCCACGATTGGCCCCCGGGACTCCTTTATGCTTTTCCTTCTTTTCCACTCATCCCCAAGGTCATACAGAAAGCAATGCTGTTGGGAAGCAAGATGATCCTCATCACTCCTTACTGGCCTTGTCAGATTTGGTTCCCTTTGTTCGGGCCTCAACTGTTGGATTGCCCATGGACTCTGGACCTAGTGCCAGACCTCCTGACACACATGTCAGGTTCTCTTCACCCCAGTCTCCACACTCTCAAACTGACAGCATGGCTGCTCCATTTCTGTCACTAGTCAGACTTCATGATTTGTCTCCAGCTGTGACTCATATTACCTCTTCTCACAAGCCTTCGACCAGAAAATTGTATCATAGTAAATGGAAGAGATTTTCCATATGGGCACACAATAGAGAAGTTGATCCATTTACAGCTCCCATTACTATTGTTCTAGAGTTTCTTTCAGAACTCTTTCATCAAGTTTCAGCGGCTGCTACACTCCGAGTTCAACTAGCAGCAATATCTAATTTTCATGTGGGGATTAATGATTCCAGTCTTATGTCTCACAAACTGTGCATATCCTCTCTTAAGGGTTCCATGATGTTAAGACCTCCTGTGCAAGACCCTCTTTTTCCTTGGGACCTGAATCTAGTTCTGTCTAGACTTACTCTGCCACCCTTTGAACCAGCCCATAGTTGTCAGTTGAAATTTCTGTCTTGGAAGACTCTTTTTCTGGTAGCAATAGCCTCAGCCAGGTGAGTTTCTGAATTACAGGCTCTGTCTGTTAAACCTCCATATTTAATTTTTCACAAAGATAGGGTCTGTCTCTGGACCAACCCTTCTTTTATTCCTAAATTCTGTTCTCAATTTCACTTAAACCAAACAATTGAATTGCCAGTGTTCTTCCCTAATCACTCCAATAAAGCAGAGTATACATTCTACCAATTGGATGCACACAGGCAACTACGTTTCTATATCCACAGGACCAAAGAATTTAGAAAATCAGAACAGCGTGTTTATTTCCTTTGCTGCGGCGAGAATGGGCTTGCCAGTTTCCAGGGTTACACTTTCAAACTGGATCTGTAGTTATATTTCCTTTATTTACAGTTCTCAAGGAAAGGAGTTACCCTTTAAAGTCAAAGCACATTCCACCAGGTCCTTCTCTACTTCTGCTGCTTTCCAAGCCAGGACACCTATTGATAATATATGTGCAGCAGCAACATTGGGCTACCCCTCATACCTTCATTTCCCATTATAAATTGGATTTAACTTCCAGGGGTAGAGCTTCATTTGGTACCACAGTACTCAGGAATATTTTCCAGTGAGCCACCCATTCAAGATGCTAGATAGGACTACATAACATAAAGAAGTTATGTACTCACCATAACGTTCCATGTATGTAGTCCATCTCGAACCCACCCACCAGCCCCCTTCCTGGAGGATCTGGATACAGTTTTTCCTTTTATACAGTGTTTTTTGCTACAAGGGCGCCTTTTATTACAGTTTATTCTTCTGGACCTTTGTCCTTTTTCCTGTCTTATCCTGATAGACTAGTAGCAAACAAGATATGGGGAATGTGCACATGCATCTAGGGATACCTGTTAACCATGAGCCAATCAGAAGTTTTCAGGCTTTCTAAGCGGCTGAGTCAGAGCCGTAATAATGTTCGGCGAGATGGACTACATACATGGAATGTTATGGTGAGTAACTTTTTTTCATTAAGTTATGCTTTTTATATTTCACTGTATTGCAGTATCTACTACTCTATATGTCTGTAATACTTGTGGAACTTTTCTCCCCGGACCTCCTCTGAAAAAGGGCTTTGGCTCAGATCGACTAAACCAGTCAACAAATGTCAAATAATAATAAATAAATAATAAAAATAAAAATCATAAATAGATGTTATCCCTAAAGCATGCAGTTATCATTTATTAAGCATTGAAAACAAGTTTCTACTTGAAAGCTTTGTTGCCATCATTGCTGCTTTTACTATTTTGTAATAAATCTTCAGACGTTGAGTTCCTGGTTTTATTTTTGTGTGTTAAACTGAGGCAATGTTGTATGTTGCCAATAGATATACCTCATTCCTCTCCAATCCCTTCTGTACTGCCAGCCCTGGAGGATGTGTTGAATGCTGCTTGTAGTCATCCTGATCCTCAGCCTTCAGTCCTGAAAAATGCAGATGAGCTATATAAAGTACCTCAGACTAGTAAATTTCTGCCTTTTCAACTGCTTCTAATGCTGGCAACAGGTTGATCCTGCACATAATTACTTTACCTGGTGACAAAGAAGGTAAAATGTAGGACTCTATAAGTAAAATAATGTCTTCTTCTTCCACTTTCATCTTCAAAATTCTGAATTACGAGAGATATATATTTGGAAATTTATACTTTGTCATATGGACTGCTTGAGGAAATTGGCTTACACGCTTCTTACCCAACTGTTTGAACCCTTTATCAGGTATCTAAACATGCTTTGAAGAGTGTGTGTGATTGTATAGATACTGTGACTGGGGCCACTGCTACTGTTACAGTGTTAAGAAGATATGCCTGAGTGTGAAACTAAAACTTTGCTGATGAGATGAGAAGATATGCCTGAGTGTGAAACTAAAACTTTGCTGATGAGATGAAGTCTGAAGTCTTGGATTCTGTTTTAGATAAAGAGGTATTGTTTGGGTCCTCTGATATCCCTGTTCTCAAATAATATGATGAATAACTGATTCAAGGAGTTTCTATGATCTTTCATGTACTCCAATACAAATCTTATAGGCCACCCCCTTACACAAAAAGGCAAAATAAACAAAGCCAGTCTTTTTCTGGCAAACAAAATGCAAAAAAAGAGATGGCTGCAAGATAATAAAACAGGGATCTTTCAGAAAACAAATGACAAAGCAACCATACAGAATAAGTATACCATCATTCATTACCTCAAGATAATATCTCTACAAATCTGTCCCTAAACCTGGCCCTCTACATTCCTCTTTGGCAAAAGATTATTGTGGACTCAGTGTTAAAAGTGAAGGAAGAGGGTTATAGCTTGCACTGGATACAAAACCTTCCATCTGGGAGAAGTTCCTCCCCACCCTCAGATTCGTCATTCTTTACTCCACCCAAGGAGTCATGGAACTAGTGAGAAGAGAAGTTGCAAAGGCTTCTACTCCAGAATGTTTCTGGTACCAAAGAAAGAGGCCTCTTGGAGACAACTACTAGATATTTCATTTCAAAATCTGTACATGAAAGTTCCAAAGTTCAGAAAGCTAATCTTACTGAACTTGTTACCCCTCATTCCTCTCATGGTAACTCTAGACCTAAAAGATGCTTACTACTATATTCCAAATAGCCACAGACTTCAGGAAATTTCTAAGTTTCTCTGTTTCTGATTCAGATTATCAGTTATCTGCATCACCCTTTTATTTATCTACAGCTCCAAGGGTATTGACAAAATGCTTAGCCACAGTCATAGCTTATTGCATGGCATTCACGTTTACTTATTTAGACAACTTGTGTATTCATCCAGATGTCAGGTCATAAACATAGGTTATGTCTCTTTTGACCAATCTAGGCTTCCAGTAAATAGTGAAAAATCATCCTCAACTTTGTCTTACAGGATTGCATTTCTGGGATGCTTTATAGATTCTTCTCTTCAAAAGGCCTTTCACAAGAGGAGGTGGATTTTTTCTGAAATTTTTCATGGGCTTCTCAAATTTGTATCATATTTCTGAAATAGAATTTCTCAGGATCCTAGGGTTCACAGCTTCTATGATTTTAATGATATCTCTAGTCAGATTGCACATAAAAAAGATTCAGTGGTTTATAAAAGCACATAGACCCAGCATTTGCATTCTGTGGAGTAACAAATTCCAGTGTTGAGCTTTATAAAAAGGGAACTGCATTGGTGGAGACAACAAATTCAACTGAACTCAAGCTTCCCCGTCTCCTCAGGCCCCAAGCCCATCTGAAACCAAAGATGCATCAGGTTTTCCTTGGGGATCAATTTCCATAGCGGAAAAATGCAAGGCCTGTGGAATCCTACAGACCAGAGCACATCACCTTAAAGGAGATACTAGCTGTAATTCATGCCTTGAAGTCCCTCCATCATCTTTAGTTCTAAGGTCCTCTTCAGGCAATTACAATCAAAACCACAGTTGTGGTATATAAACAAGTAGAGAGGTAAAAGGCTGTGCCCCCTATGCAGGCTGGCACTGAAGGCTTGGTACTTAGCTCTTCAGCATTCCTTAACTCTCCAAGAATATTGCGTTCTGTCAGAGTGGAACACAGTGGTAGACAAGCTGAGCAGGATCAGGATAGTCCCTAAAAAATGGAAATTAAACAAGGGGTCTGGCAGGAATTGATCCAGTTGTGGTGGGAACACCTCAGTGAGATATGTTGCCTCATGTCAAAAGAGACATCTAAATAAGGTTTGTTCCAGGGCTGCTTGGAAGCAAGCCTGTAAAATAGATGCATTCTCATTTCCTTGGATGGGAATGTTCCTTTATGCATTTCCACCCTTTCCACTAATATCCAGGGTAAATCTGATGATTTAAAAGGATCCCCAAAATTCATTTTGGTTACCCCTTTGGCCCAGACAACATTGGTTTTCCCTTCTTATGGAATTTGCCAATGGTAATTACTACAGGCTTTCTTACACACTGGATCTACTCACACAAGTCTGGTAGTTTGATGCAACTGGCTGAATACATTTTTAATACCTTTTAAGTACTTATTTCACAAGGACATCCATCAGCTACTGAAGGTGGAAAGAAAGCCTATATGGTTAGTGGAAGTGATTTTCCAGTTGGTGCCTAGACAATAACCCTGGGCCCATCAGGGATTTTATACCACTGGTGCTCAAATATTTGTGAGTTACTTTCGCCCTGCCCCAATTATTCCTCTGTAAAGGCTCATGTTTCCACCATTTCATAATGTCTGCCCATGGTTCCTCATCTTTCTTGTCTGTTTATTGTGAGATCGTTTCTGAAAGGAGTTTTACACCTGTGAGCTCCTCAGAAACAGGTTGCTCTTCCTTGGCATCTTGTCTGCCTGCTGGTGAAATTGACTGTTACCTTTTGAACCTGACAAATCAAGCTTGACTTGAAAATTGTGTTCATCATTACTCTGACATCTGCAAGAAGAGTATCTGAGTTGCAAGCTCTCATGGTGGGTGAATACCCCATCTGATTTCCTGGTGGGATAGGGTCTCTTCAAGAACAAAACCCTCATTCATGCCCAAAGCAGTCTTAGAATTTACTTTAAATCAAGCCATTAATTTCCTAGTTTTCTACCCAGAATCTAAAACCTAAGGAGATAGGATTTTGCATCCCCTGGACATGCATAGGCAGTTTGGGTACTATTTTGACAGAAACAAACCCTTTACAAAAGCTGATCAGCTATTTATTTCTTATAAAGGGATAAAAAAGGGGCAGCCTGTGTCTAAACAATCACTTCCCAGGTGGTTGTCCTCAGCTGTTATTTTTTTGTTGTTCCCACCATGGGAAATCTATTCCAGGCATTATCAATGCATATTCTTCTAGAGTCTTGTCTTGTTCAATAACATACTGGAAAGGAGTAGAGTCTAGAAGCATGCTACAGACAGCCATGTGGTTAGCTGTTCATACTTTTACAAAGCTTTATAAACTGGATTCCTTTTCTAGGTCTAGGTCAAACTATGCTATGGCCATTCTCCATTGGCTCCTGTATCCATATCCTTTCTCCTGTCAGGATGGATAGGCTTTGGTAACCAGCCCATTTAGCCTAAGGGCTACTGAAATAGTGGGAATGATGAACATAATGTAATTGTATAAGCTGCACTTAACTATAACAGTAGATATTTGAATTCCTCAATATTGCAGTAACCACTTCCATCCTCCATCCCCTACTTTTATATATAGCTGTAGGGATTTACTTTAGTAGACTGAATTCCCAAATAACCAAAATATGTGATCAAGACAAGACGATCGTAATGTTAAAACAGCGAAAATGTACATTGCTGAAACTGCAAACAACTAAATGCAACTGCACATGTCAGACACGAGCTGCAACTTTTGAATGTAGATCACGAACACAAACAAAAATCAAGCACTGCACTTAAATACATAATTTAACAGAGGAATTATACATTTTTCAACATTTTTGCGGGGGGGGGGGGGGCAAGCCCTCTTGCACCTTCCCACACCCCCTGCAAATTATAAATACCAAGTCCAAGATCACACTACAGTGGGGAAAAAGGCAAGTTTCCTGATCCTTACTATACTGTGATCTCCATTAACAAGCATTGAAAAAGTACATTTTTAAGTTAAGATAAGCACAAACTTATAGAAACACAAAAAAATGGATGGTGAAGCAATGAACCCAAAGGAGACCAGTTTATTTAGCGCTTTCGTCCACTCAATACATAGGACTTATTCAGAGTAAAATACCACATCCCTCTACAAACTTATATACATACAAAACAGTTTTAATAAATGCCCAATTAAAACACATCACTGATTATTAAAGCAACAGTCCATTTCCGTACTCAAATATATACACACACACATATAACTATAATATAAAAACTCTAGTTATACTAATGCATTTTATAAAAACATGATTAATAAAAATAAGTTCAAATTTGCACAGCAGCCTTTAATTTTAATACACTAGAAATGGAAATATATTCAGTTATACCGGGAAAGCAGTTGACTCTAGTTTTTATTGCCGTTTACATTCCAAAAATCCTAGGAAGTCCTCTACCAGACCTCCTCTCTGGCCCAAGTCTGCCCTCTCAATAAAACAAAATCTGAACCTATGTCCAGCATTCTGTGCGAGATGTTTATATAAAGCATTTCTTTGTAATACCATAGTTCCGCAAACTTAACCTAGTTTTACCTATATAGAATGCAGGACAACATAAACACTTAGCTAAATATACCATTTTGCTCCCACAATAAGACCTATGAAGTTTAGTCGCTCCATATCCTTCCACTCTCACTTCTCGTCATTCAAGGATATAGGGCCACTGTGAACAGTGGCCAAACTTCACCATTTTACCACGCCCTTCCACTCTCAAAAGCCTCTCAAGTAGTGTCTTAAAACACACATCCTTCTTATAAACCAGCAATGTTTTTTCACCCACATATTTTGGGTCCATCCCCAGAATTTTCCAGTTAGATTCAAATGTTGCCATAAGCTCATAAAAATTAGCACTAAATGTAATAACCATAGACCTGTTAAATGTCGTGTATTGATCTTGAATATTGCTTAAGGCTGCTGGAGTACAACAACCTGTACCTAACAGAGGGACAAAATGTCCTACTTCTCTTTTCACCCTCACCTCATTAAAGATGTTTAATAAAACATTCACAGGATATCCCTTCACTTTAAACATATTAAACAATTTATCGTTCTCTTTATTAAATTCCTCTTCCCCAGTAATCATCCTAGCCAATCTTACATTGTCCTTTCCCTAAGGCTTTCTTCTGGTGTCTAGGATGCATGCTATCAAAATGGTGAAAAGTATTTGAATAGGTTGGTTTACAGTAAATTGTAGATTCAAAACAATTCTTTGACCTGTTAATTCGAATAATAAGGTCTAGGAAATTAACTGAATTACCTTGTACATCCGTAGTAAACTTAAGAAACTCTTTAGTGGAATGTAAATAGTCATAAAATTTGTTTAACCTCTGCTCACTCTCCTTCCAATAGAATATCATATCATCAAGGAATCTTCCATACAGTACCCAGGAATCTTTAAGCATGGAATTAACTACATAGTTTAGTTCCCAAAATGAAAGTACTGCATTTGCAAACATGGGGGGCACAAAGTGCCTCCATAGCTTACCTTTTCTTTTGTCTGAACAATTGGTTTTCAAATAGTAAAAAGTTATTCTCTAATACCATTGTCATAGTATCTCAGCTTTATTCTTGTCAACACCTGCACGAAAGACTTAATAGTCATTAAACCAGTCCATCCCTATATTGTGTGGGATAACATAATATAAAATCCCATATAGCCATAGTAACAAATATAAAATTGTCACATAAAATGTCAGATATTGTACTCAAAAAATCCCACGAGTCCCTCAAAATGCAGGGTTATTAACAAAAATTTTAAAAAGAATGTCTTTGATGCTTTAGCATCTACTATAGGATGCATTGGTGGATCATTGAGACTTACGAATCTTAGGAATTCCAAAAATGGTGGGGATTTTAGGGTTATGGACCATGACCTAATCGAAGACTTCCTTGGTAATCTCACCATTAAGCAACATACCTTCTAAATAAAGGTTGATGCTCCTGTATGCTATATTCAGCTGATTAATAGAAATTTCTTCATAAGCATCTGTATAAAGCAAACTCAGCATTTTATTAATATAATCATTCAAGTCCATAACCACTAAATCCCCACCCTTATCCGGTTTCACAATCCTAATTTGTTTATTGTTCACAGTTTCATGTAACAAAAGCTTTTCTTCTGTACTAATGTTTTCAACAACAGGCACACTTGCAGGAGAATTCAAAAAACTCCTGAAATCATTCTCACATAGTTTTTCAAAAATTAAAACAATGGGATGCATTGGCAGGTTAAATACACTTAGTCTTTTTATATTTGAACCAAATACATCCCCCACATTATCTTTAAAATAAAAAGCACAGTTCAATTTCCTGATGAATAACTTAAATTGAATCAACAACTCGTCAATTTTTGCTTTCCATGTGGGTACAAATGAAAGATCCCTCTCAAAAAAGATTAGCCCAGGCACTATCCACATCAGCTGTACTGTAATTGCACAATTTAAAGTCATTTTCATCATTTAATACAATAGAGCAGTCTACTAATTCTTCTCCCAATGAGATATTGTGCCTTCCCCCTCCCTCTCCAGTTGTAGGGGAGGTTGTGGAGTTGTCTATTGTCCAGACTGTTCCATCAGTCTCTGTGACTCCCTCAAAGGGGGTAGTTTTAAAGGGTATTCCCCATGTTCAGAATTCATAACCTGCTCAGCCTGGTTCTCAATGTCATTATGTCCATTATTACCAAAAAAGTCTGTATTTTCCAAATGTGGTGGTGGGATAGGCACAACCTTTTTCATAATCTGCTTTATCCCTTACAAGTTTTTTTAGCTTTTTTTTATTTTTCATATCCAGTATGTCATTCTCAATTTTCATTAATAATGCATTATACTGTTCTCTTTTACTGTCAAATAGTAAGTCTTTTTGAATGTTTGTGTCAAACCTTTCAATTTCAGTTAAAAGGCACGCCATGTGCCTGTCATAGTCTTTAATCAGTGCTTCCAGTAATTCACAACCATACTGATTATATACTGAAATCAATTCATTATGAAAAACAGAGTACCTTACCAACCCATAGGGTATTTCCAACAACAAAGCCCCTTTGGTACTATCTCCAAATGCAAACATTCCTTTAAATAACTAACTTCAAGCTGCAATTTTCTATATTTCTGTACCTGTGATGAAACGTCATTTAACTGCTTTTCCAGGGTACCAAACGATTCATTCCGCACCTGCCGAGCCATTTCCCAAAGAAAACTAGAATTAAATATCTCCTGTAGATTTTGGCAGCCAATACTACCTCCTCTTACTTTGAACCATCATTACTAAGCCCAGGAAGGGCTGCCCTGCTCACAGGAAGTGATCATATACCATTATGACCGCCCTTTCCCGCTGGGTTGGGGTTATGCCACTGAACACTGAAACTTGCAAATTACGTCCATTTAAGACATTCTGGGTATGGTTTTGTCCTCCATTAAGCAGACCAGAACTGGAGGAATATGCTAATCGCTGTGAAAGTTCACAAACAAGCACAGTAAGGTCTCCCACCGAAGCAGCAAGTTTCTGTTGCATTGCATATAGTTCCTGCAGGTGGGGACCATCTTCCTTGGCTCTAAATTCACCTTCCATGACAATACACTACCAATCAGGGTAAGCACAAACATCCACCACCTGTCAAGGTAAGCACAAACTTGCAAAAACACAAAACGATGGATGGTGAAGCAATGAACCAAAGGAAACCAGTTTATTTTTATCAATCATGTTTTTATAAAATGTATTAGTATAAGTAGAGTTTTTATATTATAGTTGTATATGTGCGTGTATATTTGAGTAGGGAAATGGACTGTTGCTTTAATAATCAACAATGTGTTTTAATTGTCCATTTATTAAGGCTGCTTTGTATGTATATAAGTTTGTAGAGGAATGTGGTATTTTATTCTGAAGAAGTCCTGTGTATTGAGTGGACAAAAATGCTAAATAAACTGTTTTCCCTTGGGGTCATTGCTTCACCATCAGTTTTTTGTGTTTTTACATTTTTCATTTAAATTAAGTGTTAAAATGTAGTAACTGTTTTTTGTTTCTGTCCGCGATCTCCATTCAGTACTTCTGTCTGGTGTCTGACATGCACAGTTGCATTTCGTTGTTTGTAGTTTCAGCAAAGTACATTTTTAATATTTTAACTTTATGATCTTCTCGTCTCAATCATATACATTTCAGTTATTTGGTAATTCAATCTACTAAAGTAGATCCATCTGTAGTTGGGATTCAAAGTAGGGTTGTGTTTGTTTTTACTTTATATATTTTATGGTTATTTTTTTCTAATATGAGCAAGACAGTCCTGATGAAAAATTTGCTTTGACTGCTGATTTCTCTTCATTGAATTAGCCAGTCAGCAGTCAGAATGAAGGTGTGTGTGTTGGGGGGCAGAGCTTTTTGAAGTTGGTCAGTTGTTGTTTCCTAGGCAGGTAACAGCCGGTATAGCCTAAGTGCTACTGCAGCAGTGAGAAATTCAAACATCCAGTGTTCTGGGTAATTGAAACTTGAACAACTCTACTTTCCCATTTCCTTTGGTACATGGATGGATAGTTAGCATCTTGGCTTCTGGGTATGGTAACAGTGCTGTTTCTTTGTTTTTTTAAGTATGCTAAAACAAAAAATGCCACTCAGGTGAAACAATCCTTCTTTAATTCAAAATTCAAAAACCACAGGATATGGTTTTAAACCGTATCCTGTGGTTTTTGACTTTTGAATTAAAGAAGGGTTGTTTCACCTGAGCGGCATTTTTTTTTTGTTTTTACAAGTGTTTTAGTACACTGTTTTGTTGTGTTTTTGTTTTTTTAAATATGTTCTAATCCAGGAAAGGCAGGTGCAGTGCAGTAACATCAGTGCAGAACTGAGCATGCATGTTTCCATGCATGCGTGCATGCTCAACTGCTGTTTGTTCCTTTCTGTTTGCATCCTTTAAGTGCCCTAGCCTTCTAAGTAAAGCATACTTACAGTTTTACAGGCTGATAACTGTGCTTTTAGCCTCCACACTGGAGAAGGCAAACGTCACCCAAAATCCTAACCCACTTACTTACTTGGTAACCGTAGCACTGGCTGCTTTATTTTTGCCCACAAAACTGTCCTTGTAATAGTAATATTAATAAAACTACTAATAATCTTTCATCTAAAAGATAAAGTCCTTCGCTAGGGACGGCTTGCACCTGTCACCACTGGGCTTTCGGATATTGGCAAAGGCTCTTGCCACCACCATAATGCCTTTTTTAGGCAAGGCTCAAAAGTCAAACCCACCTCCATAGACAGCACAAGAAACAAGAAACTAGGGGTAATGCTGCTAAACGCCAGAAGTCTTAACCTCAAGATGCACACACTTGAAGCTCTCCTCAGTATGGAGAACATCGATATCTGTGCAGTGACAGAAATCTGGTTCAAGGCTCCAGAGAGCACTCCAGCACTACCAGGTTATACCTCATATCACGCTTTTCGGCCCCAAAACCTGGAATGAACCACAAAAGGAGGGGAAGTGTCCATATTTATCAAGGATATCCACACCTCCAGGTTAGTGGCATTGCACGAAGTATCGGAGACCATCCATGTGCAACTAACAGTGGGCAAGACTGCTTTTCAGTTTATAGCATCCTACAGACCACCCTCTCAAGTCAGGAATCCCACTCGGCTTTCCTGAAAACATTGGAGAACATGAAGATCTCTCCGAACACCATTATATTGGGTGACTTCAACTACCCAAACATAGACTGGGAGCACTACTCAAGCCCCAGCACCTTAGCCCAAAGGTTCCTGGAAATTATAAACTCAAATGCTATGGAACAACTAGTCATCACTCCCACAAGAGGGGATAACATACTAGACCTGATCATTACCAACATGGGGACTCTATGCTCCACACCTGAAGTATAGCCCTCATTGGTAAGATCAGACCATAAATTAATTTTACTGGATGTCCACATCCCGACCCCACCCCCAGCCCAGAAATCCAGAATGAAAAACTTCTCAAAAGCGAACTTCTAACTTCTCAAAACTGAAGTGGAATCCTTCAAGGCCCCAGGGCCAGTGGAAACTACGGCCCAAACTGTAGAATCCTATATAAACGCATTCTACGGACATCTCCAGGAATGCATGGATCATGCTATCCCAAACAAAACCAAAACCCAAACATCCAAAGGCAGGCGTCCAGTCTGGTGGACCCCAGCCATAAATAAACTGTACAACAGAAGGAGGAAGATACTGCATGATAGAGCAAAATCCCTAATAGGGAAGGCATCACTGATCAGTACTAGCAAAAAATTACGATCCCTCATAAAATGCTGCAAGGCCAGCTTCGAGAGAAAAATTGCTCAGGACACTAAAGACAATCATAAGGCTTTTTTCAGTTATGTTAGGAACATGGGATGCAACTCCCAGACTTGTTCTGAGTTGATTCTAAACAACAAAAAATACACTGAACCCACAGACATCGCCAATATCCTGGCAGACAGGTTCAGTGCAAACTTCTCCACCCCCTCCCCCCAAAAAAAGAGCAAGTATCTATCCTGGCAGAGGGCTGCCTCCCAAACATCTCTGATGCTCAGGTGAAGGCTGCCCTCTCCAAAGCAAAAACACTGCTTCCATGGGACCAGATGGCGTCCCGGGTTGTGTCCTACATGAACTCCAAGAAGAACTAATCCCTCAAATAAAACAGCTGTACAATCTCAGCCTCACTACAGGATATGTGCCCACAGAATGGTGTACAGCAACAGTGGTCCCACTCCACAAAGGTGGAGGCTCCATGGACCCTGGAAACTATTGCCCCATAAGCCTGACTAGCTTAGTCTGCAAGGCTATGGAGAGGATCATCATGGAGCTCATAAACAAAGACATTGGGGACCTACAGATACTAGATCCTACCTAGTTCGGCTTCGTCAAGGGCAGATCTTGCATTTTGACCCTGGTTGACTTCTTCGAAACAGTCACCAAAGCCATAGATGAAGGGAAGGTAGTCCACACAGCCTATCTGGATCTAGCAAAGGCATTTGACACAATACCCCACTTGGGAATCATAGATAAGCTATCCAGCTTAAATATAAACCCCTATGTCACAAGATGGGTTGCAAACTGGCTCAAAGACAGAACCCACAGAGTGAGAGTTGCTGGAGCCATGTCAGGTTTCCACAAGGTTCTGTCCTGGGACCGCTCTTGTTCGGTATATACTTTTCCGAGGTACAGGCCAACGTGGGAGGACTATGGCTCACCAAGTTCGCAGACGACTGCAAACTAGGTGCCATAATCAACTCTCCAGCTGACACAAACATCCTTCAAAAAGGTCTCACAGAGACAGATAACTGGTGCCAGAGCCATGGTCTAAAGCTAAATGCCAAAAAGTGTATAGTCATACCCTTTGGCAAAAACAATGTGCCCACAAATTACCACATAGGCGGTAACCCATTAAGTACAGAGAAAGTAATTAGGGATCTGGGGACCCAAGTTGATAGCAATCTCTCCTTTGACAACCACATTGCCAAAGTGGTTAGAAAGGCCTTTTACATAGCCCACCTCATCATGAAAGGATTCACATCTAGATCAAAAGAGGTAATCGTGCCCCTTTATTCATCCCTCATCAGGCCCATCATAGAATACAATGCCCCTTTTGGGATGTACCTTACCCGACACCTGCAGCAATTAGAAAGACCCCAAAAGTACCTCACCAAGAGGATCAAGGGACTCAAAAAGATGCCATATGCTGCTCGGTTAAAAAAACTCCAGCTCTACTCAGTTGCATACCGCCTACTTCGAGGCGATCTATGCCTGACATATAAAGCTATGTCCAACCCAGAATTAATGGACATGCTCCACCTCAGTAAATCTAAATCTCTTAGAGCCACATGCTCGAGGGACTTGAACCTCAGTACTGAAATAAATAGAACTTGCTGGAGGGACTGATTCATAACCCAGAGGCTCCCTTCACTCTGGAACAGAATTCCAATTCATGTTAGGCAGAGCACCTCACTGAATCTCTTCAAAAAGAATCTTGATGAGTGGATGGGGGATCGTAGGTTTGTCCCGGGGATTACTTCCGTGTCACTATTAGACAGAGGCACAGCAAACTAAACCTTAAAAAGGGCACAGTATACTCAAATCAAGGGGTGGCGTAAGCCAAACAAAATCGGGCTAGGCTTATAATTGCCCCAGGGCAGATAGCCTAGTATGAACCTATGAACCTATAAAATAAGAAATTCAAACACAGGAGCAGCCAACGAGTCTTGCATGTCATGAATTTTATTAACTGAGTGCTTTTGTCTTTTAAAAAATTAATAATAATTCATCAGAGTAGCAGAAAGAGATGCCCACAGCCCTTTTATATCCTAAATAACCAATCATTGAATGCAACCACTTAAACAAAATACATTCTTAAAGACACACTATATAATAAATAATATAATAAAGAAACAGTCCTTGATGTATTAAAAAGTAAAGAATGGATGATACCATTAATAAATATTGAATATAAATATAAAACATCATTGACAGTTATTGTAAGTGAACATAAAAACTTGTATCACAGGGACTGGATCAAAACCCCAAAACAGAGGGACATGTATTGTTTTTAAACATAGTTTTTATTCATATTTTTTTCCATTTTATTTATAACAATTGATGTGAAGTTTTTAAATCTCGACATTTATTCTCACTGATGGGTTTGGAGCCGATCCTCGGCTCCGACACGGCCGATAGCAAAGCTCAAGGTTTGCCAGTAGCTCGAGACCAAGCCCCATATCCCATAATGCACTGCTGTAATTACCTCAGATCTAGTTTGCCGCGCCACATATCTCGGTGTTCCAGATAGCTCAGACCAATATTAATCGATAGATTCATCTATTTGCAAGTTTAAAAACTTTTTTTTTTACTTTCTTGATAGGATAGTGTATACATATATATATATATATATATATATATATATATATATATAGAGAGAGAGAGTTTTAGACTTAGATTTAGTTTTAGATAAGTGCCCTGTGTTAGCTTGTTTTTTTTCTACAGTGTTGGCCTAATAGTTGGCCTTGTATTTATCTACATTTTTAGGAGTACTTTGATAGATAATTTCTTGAGTGTGTTGTTTCAATTGTTTAAAGTTGTTTAAATTGATAATAGAGATGTCTGATGAGAAAGAAAAGCCACATCCTAAATCTGACTTCAAAAAATGTCCTGATTGTGGACAAAAAATGTCCGTCACTGACGGGCATGTTCAGTGTGTTTATTGTCTGGGGGCTTTACACCTCCAAGACTCTTGTAGTAGTATTTGTCACTCCTTCTCTTCCAGGGTACTTTTAGAGAGGAGGAAATTAGTGGATAGGGGTTTACTTCAGCACCCTTTCTCCGAAGCACTGGGTGACCAGGATGGTGCTAGTAGATCCTCAAAGTCGTCCAAGTCTTCAGGTGACTAGAAAGCATTGAAAAAGGCTAAAGAAAAGGAGGGTGTAGGGTCATCGGTTCCACTGTCCTCGGAACCGAGTGTCCCTTCTGTTCAGTGCCAGCTCACAGCTTTGGAGCCGGTTTCTGAGATTCCCTCATCTCCTGTGCTCCAATCAGCACCCTCAGTGCACTCCTTGAAGTCTTCTGTCAGCCTGTCAGATCTGGATATGGACCGGTTGGTGCAGAAGCTTTTACGGGCACCAGGCCTTGCCAAATTGTTGTCGGCTCCGACTCCTTCGTCGGAGCCGAAGACCATTAACCCGGAATTCACTACTCCTCCTCCAAGCCGTGCTGGACTTTCGGAGCCGAAGGAGCCCGACCTGATGGTTGTTGAGCCTATGGAGTTGAGACCTGCTCCAGTGTTATCGGTTCCATCTACTCGGATGTCCTCGGCGCCGACTGGGACACTCTCCTGTTGGGTCCAGGGAGGATAGTCGTACCGATTTGTCGGTGCTGACTCTTCCTCTCGGGGCTTCATCTCGGATGGGCTCGGCTCCTACCTTGGGCTCAGAGCCCATAGCCTCGGTGTGGGAGGATCGGACGGTTCCTTCGGATCCGTCTACCCCTTCTTGTTGGAGTCATGGTGCATTCAATGCCATGAGGAGTGTCCTGTCTCCAAAGACATCATCAGCATCAGGTCTGGCTTCCTCCTCCCCTCAAGCACCTGTGTTCACTCCTGCTTCTACTGGTCCACCCAAGCGTAGAGACCCTGAGCCTCAAGTAGCCCCACAGGGCACCCCCTGTTCTTCTGAGACCTCCCCAGATCCCCCCCCACTGAGGAGGTACCCAGGAAGACACTGTGCAAGAGGAGGCACTTGGACTCCCCACAGGAGTCTTTCACATCTGACAATGACTTGGATGAGTCAGAAGGGTCCCCTCGATCCCCCTCTGAGGATATCTCCTTTGCGGAGATATTAGAGATCCTTAATCAGAGGGGCGGTTGGCAGTCCAAAAGCCCTACTGAAGATGAGTCAGTGCTCTTGAAGGCTGTTGTGTCTCAACCTTCCACTTCTTGGGTGTCTCCACCTTACAATGAGCTCATGGAGTTGATTTCTCATAAGGCGTGGGAGTCTCCAGAGGCCATGGAACCTGTCCCTCTGAAACCAAATAAGTTCATCTCTGCCCCAGTGGACAACGCCTTTTTGATTAAGGGAGTGCCTGTTGATGCCACGGTGGTGGCTGCAGCCACTAAAAAAGGAAAGGTCTGAGATGTCCTCATCTATCCATCCTCCTAATAGAGATTCTAGGATCATGGATAGATATGGGAAACACATGTTTAGTTCAGCGACCTTTTCCCTTCGATCACTGAACTATTTAACCCATTTTACAAGACTACAAAGAGATCTCCTGAAAGAGCTAGGAGATACTCTCCAGGGTATGGTAGCTGCAGGGGTTGCCAACAAAGTTAACACACAGCTACCCAAACTCGATTGTGAACTCGTCCATGCATCTCATATCTTACGCAGCTGATGGTTCGAGTAGACCCACTAGTTCAGGCATTGCTCTGCATAGACAAGCCTGGATGCATCTCTGTTTCTCTGCGGAGCCTTTTGAGTCTTCCTTTATCAACACCCCATTTGATGGCTCATCTCTGTTTGGGCCCAAGGTAAAAAAAACTCTTAACCAGGTGTGAGCAGGAAGGCAAGACTCTGCCATTGGACTCAGTTTTTCTACCCCCTACTTGGCCCTATCCCAAGGGCCCTAAGGGTGGAAAGATGTGGTTCTGAAAAGCACAGGGAGCCTTTCAGGACACACATGGAGAAACCCCCTCTAGAGGCAGAGGAGGGGGTTATAATGGAAGACATCGCCTGCGTGGCAGGGGGGGGGGGTCCGCAACAGCAGGGTGACAAAGGCCAGTTCTCTGGTCAGCCCTACCAGTGCTCATGAAAGGAGACCCAGCTGTCCGGCCCTGGAGGCAGTCCGGGGTTGCTTATCTTTATACCCAGAAGCCTGCCTAAGCATAACGTCTGATACCTGGGTACAAAGCATCATTTCCAGAGGGTATTTTATATCGTTCTCTTCCCCTCCCATTCCTGTAAACAGAATCCCGGATGTTCCACCCAGTCGCAGGGAACAAGCAACTATAGAGGTCCGAAAGTTGCTAGAAAAAAAGAGTCATCCATCAAATCCCAGCAGACCAAGTTGGATTCGGAACTTACTCAAGATTCTTTTTGGTTCCAAAGGAAACCGGAGACTGGAGACCTATCTTGGACCTCAGCAGACTCAACCAATATGTAAAAAAAGAGAAGTTCCGAATGGTCATGCTTCAGGCTATTCTTCCCTTTCTAGGGAAAGGCAATTGGATGTGCTCCATCGATTTCAAGGATGCGTACTACCACATAAAGATGGACAGATGAATCAGAGAGCAACTGCGTTTCCGGCTGGGAGCTAATCACTACCAGTTTTGAGCCCTGCCCTTTGGTCTCACTACAGCCCCAAGAGTGTTCACCAAATGCATGGCAGTGGTCACGGCTCACCTGAGGCGTCTAGGTTTCCAGGTGTTTCCATATCTAGACGATTGGTTCCTCACCGCTACCACCAGGCATCAATTGATTCAGGCAACACAATCTACTCTGACACTCTGCCACCACTTAGGCATTACAGTCAACTTCGAAAAGTCTGCCTGGTCACCATTGCAACATACCATCTTTATAGGAGCAGAGTTAGATACCTCAACCACCACTCTACATCTTCCAGTTGAAAGGGTCTCACTTCTTCACCAACACGTCAATTCATTGGTGTCAAAGAACAGAGCTACAGCCGCAGAGGTCTTGAAAATACTAGGTTTGATGGCGGCAGCATTTCGAGCCATTCCACTTGCAAGGATACATATGCAAATTCTTCAGTGGCTCCTGTTCGCTCAATGGTCTTACCAGAAATTACCAATGAACCATATGATTCTCATCACAAATTCTTGCAAGAGAGACCTTTGGTGGTGGTTGATGTCTCTTCATGTCACAATAGGAAGACCCTTTGTGCTCCCCCCCAGTAGCCACTGTGATCATGGACACTTCCCTGATAGGGTGGGGGGGGGCATTTTCAGGGAAAGACTACCCAAGGCACAAGGACGGAACAAGAGTCACATCTGCATATCAATGCTGTGGAGTTGAGAGCAGTACTTCTGGCGTTGCAGTACTTCCAGGACTCTCTTCCTCTAGGGACAATTGCAATTCAGACAGACAACATGTCAGTGCTCTGGTACTTGAACAAACAGGGCAGAACCAAGTCTTATCCCCTTTGTCGAGAAGCCCTCAGGGTGTGGCAAATGGCTTTGTCATCCCAGCATTTTGTGTTAGCAATGCACATCCCGGGGAAATCCAACGTGATAGCGGACAAGCAGGGAAATCCTGTTGCCTCATGAGTGGTCTCTCAACCAACACGTTGCAGACTTGATTTTCCACAAATGGGGCCAGCTTTGCTGTGACCTCTTTGCCAGTCGCATCAATACCAAATGCAGAAGCTACTTTGCCCTAATACCACCTCTGGAACATCCCCCAAGAGATGCACTTGTACACAATTGGCCTACGGGTCTCTCATATGCATTCCCACCAATTCCATTGATACCCAGGTTTTTACAGAAAGCAGAATTGCTGGGAAGGACTGTTATCCTCATAGCCCCCATTGGCTATTTGGTTCCCTTTTCTTCACCATCATCTGCTGGAGGATCCATAGATCCTGGACCCAGTTCCAGACCTCCTGACACATCCATCAGGGGACCTCCATCCTTCATTGCAGTCTCTAAAGCTGACTGCTTGGCTGATCCACTTCCCCAAATAGCTAGGCTTCATTCACACTCAGATTACACGACAAATTCTATTGTCTTCTCATAAGCCATCCACCAGAAAACTATATCGCAGTAAGTGGAAAAGGTTCTCCATTTCAGCCAGTATACAACAAATTGACCCTTTCTGAGCTCCTTTGTCATCCATTTTAGAGTTTTTGACAATGATGTTTAAGGAAGGAGCAGCAGCTGCCACAGTTCGGGTTCAGTTATCTGCCATATCAAATTTCCACCTTGGATTCGATTGGTTAAATATTATGGCCCATAAGTTATCTAAGGTTTTTCTCAAAGGTGTTTTTCAATGAGACCTCCTGTCAAAATCCCTTATTCTCCCTGGAATTTGAATTTTATGCTGTCTCAAATAATTCTTCCCCCCTTCGAACCAGCATCATCTTGTGATCTCAAATTTTTGTCCTGGAAAACTATTTTTCTAGTGGCCATTACTTATGCCTGCAGAGTGTCAGAACTTCAAGCATTATCTGTCAGACCTCCTTATATGATTTTCCATGCTGATAGAGTATCTCTCAGAACAAACCCCTCCTTTTTACCTAAAGTCTGTTCTGAGTCTAATATCAATCAAGTCATTGAGTTGCCAGTCTTTTTTCTCAACCATTCCAACAAATTGGAATACATGCTGCACAAACTTGACGTACACGGACAGCTCAGATTTTATCTTGATAGAACTAAGGATATTAGAAAATCAGATCAACTCTTTGTATCCTTTTCAGAGGTCAGAAAAGGTAGACCAGTGGCTAAAACAACCCTTTCAAAATGGTTATCGGATTGTATTTCATTTGTTCATGCAAATGCTAACATACCTTTGCCACACAAAGCAAAGGCTCATTCAACCAGAGCCGTTTCTACGTCTTCTGCCTTTCAAGCTAAATTGCCCCTTGACAACATTTGTGCTGCAGCCACTTGGTCTAAGCCTCATACCTTTATCACTTATTACAAAGTAGATAAGGCTTCCAGGGACAGGTCTTTGGTTCTACAATCCTGAAAAATGTTCTCCCGTGAGCCACCCAGGATTGCAGGTGCTAGGGACGCTACCCATCAGTGAGAATAAACAGTGAGATTTAACAACTTCACATAAAGAAGTTATGTACTCACCATAACGTTCCATGTGAGTTGTTTATCTCGCCTTTATTCTCAAGTCCCTCCCTCCATCCTCCACCTGGCTGACAGTTGGCCTAGAGGCTAGTATCATCCTGGTTGTTCAGTACTTCTTGGGGAGTGCTCCCCTTACAGGGGTATATATACACGCAGCAAACAAGATCTGAGGTAATTCCAGCAGTGCATCATGGGATAAGGGGCTTTGTCTCAAGCTACTGGCAAACCTTAAGCTTTGCTATTGGCCGTGTCCGAGCCGAGGATCGGCTCCGAACCCAACAGTGAGAATAAAGGCGAGATAAACAACTCACATGGAATGTTATGGTGAGTACATAACTTCTTTTTTCATTGTGTGTGTGTGTTTGTGTGTGTACCTTTTAATTATTTCAGCAGATTTGCATATGATAGCTGATTGGTTTTGCTTTCTTTTTAAACTCATGTCTTTCCACTTTTTTATTAACATGAAGAAGCAATAGTGTTATCGCGAAAGCGCTCACTTTTTATTACTTTCTATTTTCTTTGCCCAGCCGTGTTGGTTTGGTGCATGTTTTTTGCTACAAGTTTACACAGTTTTCTTGTACCTCACTGTTCACCGGTTCCTGTGTATTTTTGCTTTATTGGGATACAGAGGGACATATGTCCATCCCTAGAGCAGGGGCAGAGGACAGGGCAGATACAAGCATTAACTTTATGCAAATGTGGTTGTACAATACTGAAGTGGACATTGCTAAAACTGATACTTTTAGAGGTTTTAATCTTTCCACTGTGGAAATGTCTGAGTTTTGTTTGTCTGCATTTAAGAGAGGGTTTTCATTCATACCTAGTTTTAACTTGGAAGTAGTAAATGCTTTAATTCAACTTAAGCTCTTTACTAGAAATTGTAATTTAAAACTGTTCTTCACTGATAATGCTGACACTAACTTTGAACATACAGGGCCACGTAGGACAAGTACTTTTATACCACCCTCTAACCCTATAGTTGCAATTTTTGAACGGGTTTGTGAAGGGCAGTTCAGACAAGTGTATTTAAACACTAGAAAAGTGGGACATTTGTCTGATAATTTATTCAATGAAGAAAGAGAGTTCCTTAAGAAACTTGCAAAGGATAGGAGCGTTCGGATAATGAAATCCGATAAGGGAGGGAGGGGTAGTAATCGTGGATAGTATGGCTTACTCGTTGAAAATGGGACAGCTTTTGTCTAATGAGAATACCTATCAAAAGGTCAGTTTAAAGCAGATCAATGTTGCGTATGCTAGACTTGGTTCGTATCTGTTAGATATGGTTATTCAGGGCAAGATGGGTCATGAGGTGTAGGAATACCAAAATGTTAAGAAATCTAAAGTGGCATCCATCTTTTGGAATTCCCAAAATACACAAAAATCCCCATATCCCTCCTTTAAGACTGATAGTCTCTGTGAAAGGATCTAAAACTGAACCCCTGGCTAAATTAGTTGACCTTAAGTGTACGTTCTTCCTACACCATAAAAATATTTTTTAAAATATTCTTGGCACTTTTTGGAAGTGTTAAGTACATTGGGGTTTATTGATTGTATCATTTTCATTATGTTTGATGTATTCGACCTGTTTACTGTGATTCCCCATGAAATTGGCACTGAGTGGGTTTCTACTTATTTGTTTGAATACTCATCTATGTCATCACAGGATGCTCAGACGGTCATTGCATTACTGGAGATGGTTTCCCCAATAACTATCGATTTTTTTGAAGGGGAATTTTTTCATCATGTTTCAGGTGTCGCCATGGGCACTACATGCTCCCCTATTTACACTAATATAGCCCTTGCCATGTGGGATAAAAAAAAATTTCACTCCGGAATTCCTTTCCTTTACACACAGCTATTTTAGATGCCTCAACAATGTGTTAATTTTAGGGAAAGGGACTTTAGGTCAGTGGCTTTATTTTTTAAATTTATGGCAGGAGCCTACTAATGTTCTT
Source organism: Protopterus annectens (assembly GCF_019279795.1). Taxonomy (NCBI): domain Eukaryota; kingdom Metazoa; phylum Chordata; order Ceratodontiformes; family Protopteridae; genus Protopterus; species Protopterus annectens. The sequence goes on along the minus strand of NC_056750.1, from coordinate 359,348,634 downwards.
AAATTCTTGAACATTATTAATGAGAACAGTATAGATTTTCTTGATATCACCTAGGAAAGAACTTGGAGGCTAAGTGTTTCACTCCCACCATTTACAGAAAAGAAACCATCTCTAATGCATATCTTCACTTTGATGGTTGTCACCCCCTTTTCCAGAAGAGATCAGTTGTTAAAAGTCAGATGGTCAGATTATCACATATCACTTCCGATGATTCCAACTTTGAGTGTGAGATACACCATCTGATTAGTCTGTTTAGGGAAAGGGGATACCAATTACACTTTTTAAGGAAAATAGAAGCTGAGGTGGTTGAACACCGCAAAAAAAGTTTTGCTTCAATATTAAAGAGTAAAGTTCAGACCACCTCCAATGGAGGCGAGTTTATTGTGAAATGGAGTCAAGAGTCAGTTTCTTTTATAGTGCCCTTTAGCAGTGCTACATATCATTGTGTTGCATTGCAAGGAGGTTTTGGGACTTGGCATTTACTTCAGACATTACGAAAGTCTGTGGTAATGCTCCCAGTATAGTTTTTCCCAAAGGGAAGAATTTTGATAAGTAGTTTTGAATCTGGTTCTAATAAGGTCAGTTGGAGTCACAGTAGTATGCAGAAGTGTGGCTGTTGTAAATGGTGTAAATTTATTCATGAAGGGCCTTACATTGTAGGTAATGATTACAATAAAACTATTCCATGCCCAGTGAAAGTAAACTGTAATACGACACATTTAGTCTACTTGGCATTATGTGGCACCTGTAATGCCTTTTTATATTAGGAAAACTAAAAGAAGGTTGTGTGATAGGATCAGGGAACAACACATCTCTGACATTAAAAAAACAAACTATACCAATGCACTATATAAGCATTCTTGTGTTTGTACTAATTTTAATAAGTGTACTTTTTTGCCTTAGAATAGGGTGTTGATATCCCCATTATGTGGTGATTTAGACTTTTTTTTTAGAAAGTAAAGAGTTGTGTTGGCAGTTTAGGCATAATGCCTCGCAGATACTGGGTATCAACCATACTATTTCTATTTCAAGCATTTTGAAAATGAGAGCTAATTTACCATGATACAAGTTTTTACCTTCAATTACAATAATTGTTGATGTTTTAATATTTATATTCAATAGTTATTAATGGCATTGTCCATTCTTTACTTTTTACTACACCAAGGACTATTTAGTTATTATATTATTTATTATATAGTGTGCCTTTAAGAATGTATTTTGTTTAGTGATTACATTTACTGATTGGCTGTTTAGGATATAAAAAGGGCTGTGAGCATGTCTTTCTGTTACTCTGATGAAGTCTTATTAATTTTTTAAAATAAGAAAGTGCTCATTAAATAAAATTCATGGTGTGTGAGATTTGTTGGTGACTCCTTTGTTTGAATCACCCCTCAGGTAGCCTGTATGTTACTGAGAAGAGAGACAAGGCTTTAAGATGGTTCATAGTTTTTATGATTAGGCCCTTGATTTTCTATGCAAGAAAGAGCTGTGGGCCTTTAAGCTGTGTCAAATGTTTGGACAGGTACTTGGTAATCATCATGATGAGTGTAGAATGCAGTGGAATAATGATATCCCAAGACTTGAACTCCATATAATTAGTAATAAGCTGTGCAACAAAAAAGCACATTCTTACAGTAGTGGATATATGGTGATCAAAAACAGTTCATCATCTACATAGCTTTCCAGGTCCCTAACTAATGGATCAGTTTTTAGAGGTGTGTTGTCCATGTGTTAGTTACAAGGAGCTTCTTCTTGACAAAGGATACTATTATACATTTCTTGCATTTAGTGTTAGTCCATGGTGGTGACAGCAGCTATCACTTTAGAAAAGACCCTCTTAAAGGATCTTGGTGTCTTCTGGGGTATTTTTGATGGCACCACATTTACAGTCAATTGCAAACTTGGTCAGTCATAATCCCTTAACAGTAGCCTTGACCTCGGAGGAGTGGCCCAAGCACTTCTTCCACCATTTCTTTCTCATTTACGTTAATGGCTATAATTTCCTTCCTTGCCTTTTTTCAGCATTTGTGTACCTATTCTTTTCTAACTTACCAGTTACCTCACTTTCTCCTTATGTATGTGTGTTAAACTGTACTTGGAAATTCCCAAATGCAATCCATATTTTCATTCAAGTACAACATGAGAAGGATCTAGCTAATGTAGTTAGATTCTCCCAAAGTGACACTTTATCTCTGTAAAGCTGTTGGTCACCACATGTTGGTGTGAATGACTTAAGATGTACCTCCCTGGATTACATGAAGAGAGACATGATTGAGCTCTCAGAGTGTGTGTTCCAGGCAGGTATGACCCTAGCCCTAAGCAGTATCCTACCTTCACCAAGAATGATACTAAATTGCCAACAAAAAATGATTAACTTCAACAATTGGCTTAGTTTCTGGTGTCATTAAACCAAACATACTAATCATTGGTGACGCAATTGTGAGACACACTAATGTCCCCCTCACCAGGCTCGACAAAAAGAAGATCACGGTCAGTTGTCTGTTAGGTGCCAGAATCCACCACATCATGCACACACATAAGCCTCTCCACAACAGGTACAAGTATGACTCTGTCATTGTTCATGTTGGTGTGAATGACTTGAGATGTACCTCCCTGGACTATATGAAGAGAGACATGATTGAGCTGTCATAGTATGTGTCCCAGGCAGGTATGACCTTAGCCCTAAGCAGCATTTTACCTTCACCAAGAATGATACCACAATACCAACAAAAAATAATTGACTTCAACAATTGGCTTAGTTTTTGGTGTCATTCCAAGGGTATGCAGTATCTGTCTGGCTGCAATGCCATGGTCGGCAGGCCTCAGTGCTTTGCCAGAGGTGGCCTTCACCTGTCACTACTGGGTTTCCGGATCCTGGCCAAAGTTCTCACCTCCCCCATTGTACCATTTTTAGGCAATGTCCCAAAAACAAACCTTCCATCTTAAAAGATCTGTCAAAAAGAAAACTGAAGGTCATGCTGCTTAACGCTAGGAGCCTTAACCTGTAAATGGACTCACTGGAGGCCCTCCTTGCACTGGAAGATGTTAATGTCTGTGCAGTCATGGAAACTTGGTTTGGGGCTGCAGAGAGCACCCCTGCCTTACCAGGCAATACCTCATTCCACACATTCTGACCCCAAAATGAGTTCTGGAAGACTGATGGTGGTGGCGCCTCTATCTTCATTAAGGCAGGCACACCTCCAGACTGGTTTGCCATCCTGACACAATGGAACTACTCCAGGTATAACTGACAGTTGGCAAGACACCCATCCAAGTTATAGCTAGCTATAGACCCCCCCTCCATGACTCAGGGCACCCACTCCTCTTACCTGGCTCTCCTTGACTCCATCAAGGTACCCCTAACACCCTGATCCTTGGTGTCTTCAACTACCCCACCATAGACTGGGTGATCTATTCTTGCACTAATGCACTCTCTCAATGATTCCTTGACTTCATTATTTCTAATGCACTAGACCAGCTCATCTCATCCCCCACAAGAGGAGATAACTTTCTGGACTTGTTTCTTATCAACATGGGTAACTGATGCACCATTCCCATAGATTATTCTTCCCTGGTGGGATCAGATCATCGGACTGTCTCATTCGAAGTTTCTCTCTCACCCAATCCCCCCAGTCATAATCAATCTAAAAATAACTTTTCAAAAGCTGAGTACATCCTCCTAAGGGAGGGTATCTGTGGCTTCATACCACCGCCCCCCTCAGAGGATGCAGAAAACTATGCTGAACAGTACGTCAATGCAGTATACAAGCATCTGTACAACTGCAAGGCCAATTATGAATCCAAACTAGCCTCCCATAACAAAGGGAAACCATGAAGTCTTCTTCAGTTATGTCGAACCTCAGTGGCAAAGCCCAAGTTTGTTCTAAATTAATAGTTAACAGTGTCAGTTATACTGATCCTGTTGACTTAGCCAACCTGCTAGCAGATAGGTTCAGTGCAAACTTCACCCCCCCTGTCCCCCCCAAGGCCCTTTCCACATCCCCGATATTTGTCCCTCACTTCACATCTCCATAGATCAAGTGTTACAGGCCCTATCCAAGGGAAAGAACACAGCTTCCATAGGACCGGATAGTATGCCAGGATTTATTCTGCACCATCTCCAGCAAGAACTGGCTTCACCATTGAGCATCCTATTCAACCACAGCCTAAGTACTGGCTTCATTCCAGCAGAGTGGAGAACTGCCATTGTCATCCCTTTGCACAAAGGTGGTGCCACTACTGACCCTGGAAACTATCACCGCATTTGCTTGACAAGTCTGATCTGTAAAGCCATGGAGCATATTATTATGGATCTCATAAACAAGGATATAGGCAATCTCCAAGCACTTGACCCCACCCAGTTCAGATTCGGCAAGGGCAGATCTTGCCTGTTGAACCTGGTTAACTTCTTTGAGACTGTCAACAAGGCCCTGGATAAGGGAAAATCAGTACATACAGCTTACCTTGACTTGGCCAAGGCCTATGACACAATCTCCCACTTGGGCATCATCGAAAAGCTACCACAACTTGGCATAAATTCCTAACTCATCAGGTGAGTTGACAACTGGCTCACCAAAAGGACCCTCAAAGTCAAAATAGGTACCTCCACCTCTGATAGCAGACCTGTCAGTAGTGGAGTTACCCATGGATCTGTCCTGGGACCCCTACTGTTTGGCATCTATTTCTCATAGATTCGGGCAAAGACAAAAGGCCTGTGGCTGACCAAGGTTGTGATTGACTGTAAGTTGGGTATTGTCATTGACTCCCCAAATTATGTTAACATACTACAAGAGGGTCTCACAGCAACTAATGACTGGTTCCAAAGTCATGGCCTCAAGCTAAATGCAAAAAAATGTATCATCATCATACCATCCTGCAAAAACATGACCTCTTTTGATTACCACATCAACAAAAACCCCCAAAGCACACAACCTGTAGTGAGAGACCTGGGCACTCAGGTTGATAACCTCACATTTGACCATCATATAGCAGCAGTGGTCAGAAAAGCTTTTTACTTGGTTCAGCTCATAGGTAAAGGGATTGCATCCAGAAAAAAAGGAGGTTATTACCTCTCTATATACCTCCCTCATTAGACCAATAATTGAGTATAATGCCCCATTTTAGATGTACCTCTCCAAACATCTGCACCAACTAGAAAGGCCACTGAAGTACCTCACAAAGAGAATCCATGGCCTCCAACACCTGTCCATTGCTGACAGGCTCAAATCACTATCACTCTACTTGGTGTCATACAGATTGTTCAGGGGTGATCTGTCTCTCGCCTACAAGGCAGTCTCAGACCCTGCCCTACTAGAGATTTTCCATATCCATAAGTCTAACTCCTTACCCACTATCTGCTCAACAGGCCTGAATCTGATATGCGACATCAGCAAAACCTGCTGGAGAGACCGGTTTGTCTCCCAGAGGCTGCCCCATCTCTGGCATAGACTTTCCATTCACGTCAAACAGAGCACCTCACTGACCCTCTTCAAGTGCAATCTTGGGAGTGGCTGGGAGACCCCAAATTTGTCCCAGGGGTTCCAGCTGTGTCACTCATTGTCAGGGGCTGACTGAGGTTTCTTTTTGGGGATAAACTCTTGGCTAGGGTTGGAAGGGCCACAGGGACTTTAGCCTAGTAACCTCCTATGATAATGTAAACAAGCATTTCCAAGTAGTTTTTGTACACTTATACCGCATGACTGTTAGAACATGACTTGATGATTTATGATTAGTGTGGTATGTTGCACTTTGAGGAGGTTTGTGTCATAAAAGCTATATGTAAGTTACATTCTTGATGTTGAATGGTGAAGGTGTCAGAAGTACGACAAGATGTGTAATTCTGGCAGAACTGGCTAGTATGGATGTTGTGTTTGAATTAAGAATGTGTGCCATAATCATGAGCTTTTGAGAGAAAGGAGAGACTGTTTTCATATATTGAGTGGAACTATTCTTAACTAAAGATCACCATAGACAAAATATGTAACCTCTCTCTTTTCAGAAAACCATTAGGTATACAGACACATTTCCTAAGAATTTGTTTAAAAATGTGTGAATACAGTATGACCTTAAATATCAATTTTCAGGAAATTGACAATCCATTTGTATTTAAATAGTGGTACCAGTATCTCAATGAGGTGGAGTTTTTTACACATTTTTCCCTCTTACCCAGTGTTTACGCATCGTGTTATTGGAACAGCTGTGGCAAGATATAACTTTGCAGCACGTGACATGCGGGAACTGTCATTAAGAGAGGGTGACATTGTCAAAATCTACAATAAGATTGGTGGGGACCAGGGATGGTGGAAAGGTGAAGCTAATGGCAGAGTAAGTATTCTGATTTCCTTTTAGTTTTTAAACACTTAAATGGTTTTGTAAATTTGCTGTCATCAAAGACAGTATCAATTAAAGATGTATATTTTTGGTGAGTTGTACTGCACTAATTATCAAGTTGCCATCATTATGACTACATTCATCTCTCTATCTCTGATTAGATGCTTGCCATCTAATATTCTCAGCTTAAATTAATGACAGCAGAACAGCTAAAATAAATATGGTGAGAAACAGAAATTACTTTTCAGAAGAATAAGGCAGAAAATGTTTACTGCTTCAAAATAATCAATTTATTACATAAATATGCTGCTTATGATGTCCAGACTAAAGGTGCTACATCTCATTAGTAATCAGGTTGTTGGTCACCATTCATGGTAGTGTATAATTCTAATTTTCACGTTTTTGAGGTTATTTTGAAATTACTGCAGTATTTGATTGGTATGTGAATATTAGTGGCTAAATTTCCTATTCATTTAGTCTTTTATTCTCTAATTACCCATTTAATCAAAACTGGGGTCATGGAAGAACCAAAGTTTTTCCAGCATTAACTGGCTACACTTCACTGAAACTAATTTTAGGGGCTGCCTGTCCATCAGAATATATACAAACGCACATGGGCAGTTTAACGGATTACCATTTTACATATAACCTGTCATGGGATGTTGGAGAAAAACAGAACACCCAGAAAAAAAAAACCTGCATAAACAGGGAGGGCATGTAAAATCCACACAGAAGACACACCTTCCAAGAACAGAAATTAAAAAAGTATAATGAAAAGCATGTTGTCTTCATAGTATTCACAAAAAAAAAAAAAATATATATATATATATATATATATATATATATATGTGTTATATAGATTATATATATATATATATATATATATATATATATACATATATGTATATATATATTATGTATATAATATTATATATATATATATATATTATATTAAATATATTTTTTATATATGTATATATATATATATATATATATATATATATACATATATATAAAATATATATTATATATATATATATATATAAATATATATATATATATATATATATATATACATATATATAAACATTTATATATATATATATATATATATATATATATATATATATATATATATATATATATATATATATATATATATATATATATATATATATATATATATATATATAGATATATATATAGATATATATATATATATATATATATATATATATATATATATATATATGGGTCTACTTTTCTTCATCAAATGTTTGGTTCACCAAACTATAAATAAACAAACTCAGTCTGCCGAAAACTAATTTCTGCAAAAGCACACTATGTCAAAGTTCAAAAGACAAGAGGAAGCAACCTCACTGCTGAATTGAACTCCTTCCAATTAACAGAATCCAAGCATAAACAGGAAAAGGAGTATCAAACCACAATCGGAACCAGAAAAATTGCAGGCAGCAAAATGTAGTAAAACACAAAGTTTTTAATCCATCCAACAAAGTACAAAGAAAGCGCTTTCGCGTAGGAAATCCCACGCTTCCTCAGACAATTAAATAATACAAGTAGCATCCTCATTATATACTCTCCAAACACAGTAAGGCGGGAAAATTAACTAAGCAATCAATCAATTTAACAGACCAAAAAGTTTGTAATTAAATGCATATTCAAATTGCCTCACCGCTGTTATTTTACTGCATAGAGTATATATATATACAAACAAATTCATTCAAAACAGCGGTGAGGCAATTTGAATATGCATTTAATTACAAACTTTTTGGTCTGTTAAATTGATTGATTGCTTAGTTAATTTTCCCGCCTTACTGTGTTTGGAGAGTATATAATGAGGATGCTACTTGTATTATTTAATTGTCTGAGGAAGCGTGGGATTTCCTACGCGAAAGCGCTTACTTTGTACTTTGTTGGATGGATTAAAAACTTTGTGTTTTACTACATTTTGCTGCCTGCAATTTTTCTGGTTCCGATTGTGGTTTGATACTCCTTTTCCTGTTTACGCTATGTCAAAGTTCAGTTAATCAGCATAGGTACTATGTTGCTGGTAGTGTGAGACATAGAGTTATATAGCCTTTATTTGACTTGTTACATACCACACCAGTCCTGAACCATGACTCGTCTGACAGTAGTGTCAGCAATCTTCAGGATATGGTGCTTTAGTTTTTGTACCACTCGCAGCTTTGATATGGAGATCACACTACATTAAGGATAGGGAAATCTAGCCTTGCTGTCACTATAGTGTGATCTTGGAGTTGGTGCATATGATTTGCAGGGGGTGTGGGATGTGCAGGGGGACAAGCCCCCATGCAAAAGTAGTGGACAGTGTGTGTGTGTGTTTGTTTTTTTATATTTTAAATGCTTGCTGTTTCTGGGATATGACATTTGGAATAGTTGGTATATTTAAGTAACGGGGTGTGGGGGATACAGGGGGGCTTGTCCCCTTGCAAAAATATAAAAGAAGACTTCTTTTCCTTTTAGATTTTTTTTAATGTGATGTTCAGTGTTTCAGAACTTCGATCATCTGATTTTTAACAATATGATGTTTGATGTTCTGAAACTTCGATCATCTGACATAGACCCATATGTCTCTCTCTCTCTCTCTCTATATATATATATATATATATATATATATATATACAGAGAGAGAGAGAATGAGATAGATATCTACCTATATATATATATATATATATATATATATATATATATATATATGTGTGTGTGTGTGTGTGCATATATATATATATATATATATATATATATATATATATATATATATATATTTATGAAGCTATGTATACACCAGGTGAAAAAATATTATGAAATTTGACTTTTGTTTTCTTCTGGGATGTTCTTCAGTAGGTTGTGATTCTTTTAGCTATGGCATCAATTAATTGACACTGGTAATAATTTACTGATCGTTTTCAGGGTAAATGTGGAGGTTGGCATTGGTGAATAATTGTTTGTGATTTGACAATGCTTCCAGGTAAAATGCAAGGAAATTATTAATTTAGGAATTCATATTCAGTGGTGTATAACATTTTGATATTCATTTCTAAAATGCTTGATACATGTGAATCAGATGCAAATGTTTCCAGCACTAGCCTTGTTTCACAGTGTTTATACCATGGTTGACATGATCAGCAATGCAATGTATGTACAGTCCATATTATTTTCCACAACTGGCTGGTATCTTTTCAGATTTCAAATCTATTACTACACAACTTTACGCATTTTGTTTTCTCCACTTGATAACCTTGTTACAGATATGTTGAACTTCTACAAGTAATTAGTTATGTAACCAAACATTCACTATTCATAGGGCGAAGTCTGACTTTCAGATGTCACAACTTTATTTAGCTCTCTACTACAGATAAGCAGTTGCCCAATGTAGGGACACCAACATACATTTATAGTAGTTTGTCAAAAAATTATTACATAGAATAGGTAGCTTTCAAGGTATGATAAATTAGAAGATTTCAGTTGTTGTGTTGTATGTAATCAGTACATGTTTTGCACTTCTTTTGCATTCAGTTAACTGCATGTATAGGTATAGCACTTTGAGTAAACAGCTACGTGTCAGATGGACTGTAGTCATTACATTAGCAGCAGTGTTAGTGATTGTAAATTTCCATTTCATATGCAAAATCCAGTGATGCTAGACATGCTAAGCATCACTTTGATATATGTTATTACTTTATACAGCCTCTTTGTACCTGTATATTGGACAGAAGAGATGCCCCTTCTGTACTGGAAATATCCCCATGAAATAATTCAGTAGCATCTCAGTTATATGTGCCACAACATTTTGTTATTTATAGAAACGTTAATGGTAGAATAGCATTAGATGTGTTTTCTAAGGTTATGTATTCTAAATAGCCAGTTCCATTAAGAAAAGAGATGCCTATTTATAGACAGATAATGGAGCAGAGAAAGATAGAGAGATGCAGTAGCACTGTTCTTCTGTTGAAAAAAGAGTTGTAGTAGCTGTTACACACTTCAGTCTGCTTCACTTTTTCTTTAACTATGGCAGAGAGAAGTATTTAATAGATTTTAAAACTCTGTTACCTTCTGCCACTGTACTTTGCTGGCTGGCACTAACCCCTGTTAATCTCTAATGCATCCCACAATTTAACAGTGCTTAAAGATGCATAACAAGCATATTTTTCCCGTTTTGGAGCTTGAACATAGCATTCGATAGAATGTAAATGACTTAACTTTGGGAAAACAAATCTATTGTATGTATTTCCCCTGCATATTATTAAACATTGTTTTTGGTAGTATTTGTAAAACATCTAAAATTCATCATAGAAAATGATCAGAGACCATTTGGCATAATGGTTAAGATTTATACCTCCCATGGGCAAGGTATGATCCTGACCTCTTGCAATGCCTGTATGGAGTTTGAGAGTTCTTCCTTTGTTTCTGTGGAGTTTCTTCCACCTCCAAAATCATGTTGAGTGTTTCCACCTAAAACTCACTCAAGAATAGAGTTGTGGGCACATTAGATGGTATCCCTAGGGGGAAGAGTTGTATAGACTAACCAGTTTTGGCATCAACTGTGGTGCACATTATTCTCTAGATAGGAGAACATGGATCACAAACTTCATGCTGTGTCAGGGTTAGCCACTCAGTGGTGTAAAACAATTTAATCTGGGTGGTTTTGTCTTGTAGACTAATGTTGCCAAATATTTGCCATTGATACATGGGTTAAAGATCAGGCTTGCTCCAAACTACGCCAGGAACCCATGTTAATGGTGGGATGGGTGCATGTGCCCCTGTTGGCCAATGTGCACCTGCCATAAAGATCAGCAGCCCTGGGAAAATAAGCTACAGGCTGGCCAGTATCAATTTGCCCAGCATGGGTTACCTGAGATAGCTGTATGCAGCAAAAGCTGGACATGATACCAATCAACCTGCCTAATGTAAGTAAGGGTTGCTAAACACAATATAGGTTCATTGACAGGCTGTAGCATGGTAGCATATGACATGATGATATAAGAAGGAGGTTGGAAATCCTCTGTATACAGGAACCAAGATGGAATGGCAGTGCAGCAAAGCCACTTATCTTGAGTTCCAAAGTTTATTATTCACTCTAAGAACAGACTAGAAATAGTGTGGGAATTGTGGTGAGGGAGACCCTTCAGAAGACAATGTAGGATGTCACCAGAATTAATGACAGACTTTGTGGCAGTCAAAAATTCAGTGTAAGGATTAGGCACTATTCAACATGTCAGCCTGTACTCCAGATTAGGGTTGTGACAGTGAGGGAAAAAGAGTTCATTCAGGCAGTAGTTGTAGGACCTGTTAGATAAATCAGGGCAAAATGAATTGACATTGATAATGGGTGATCAGAATATGCATATTGGGGCAGACAGAACAGGCTATGAGAACTGCCTGGGTCCACATGGGTGGGGCAACAGGAATAAAGAAGGAGAGGCTATTCTAGACTTCTGTCAGGCAAATGGCTTGATGTTGGCCAACACACGGTTCAGCAAATGAAACAATTAGAAGATCACATACAAGAGTGGCCAACATGCAACGCACGTAGACTTCCTTCTAGTCAGGAAAGGGCATGTAGTCAAGTAAGTGGTTGCAAAGTTATTTCCAGTGAAACAATTTGGCCCACAGCATAAACCAGAGGTTGCCACAATCAGCTGCAAGCAGTGGTCAGGGAAGGCTGTAAGGTAAACAGATAGTAGCCTGTAGACTTGGAAGTTGACTGGTGAGAAAGCACAAGCTGTTCGGGGAATTGCTAACACCTCAGGAAGAAGAGGAAATAAGCTGAGTTGTATAAGAAGAATGGTAGCACCTCTTATAGCATGCATAAGGACTACAGAACAGCTGTGTGGCTGAGCCAGGTACATAAGGAAAGCTGGTGGTGAAATGCAGAAGTCCAGAAAGTCATCAAAAGAAAGGAGAAGTGTAGGAAAAAGTGGGAGGTAGAAAAGAAAGACCAGGCTGGGAAGTAATACTAGTTGCTAACAAAGAGGCTAAGAGAAGAGGTGCAATAGCAAAGAACAAGGCATCAGAGGCACACAACCAGCTTCTGGAAAGTGACTCAGTAGATGACCCAAAGAAACTCTATCAGGTTGCAAGTCAAAGACAGAAAGGTAAGGGATGCCAGCAACAACCTGCTTTACCAGTCCATAGAACATCAAAGTAGATGGAAGGAGTACATCCATCAGCTTCTGAATGAAGAAACCCCCAGAGAAGCTGTACTGCTCCAAAATAGTCCACCCTAGAAGAACTAAGAACAGCTGTAAGGAAAAGGAAGTCAAAGAAAACAGTAGGCTTATATAAGTTCACGGCAGTTATGATCGAGATGTGTGAGTTAATGGAGAATTGTTTCCAGAAAGTACTTAGTATGTAAAGGGGCATATCCCAGATGACTGAAGAATAAGCATTTTAGTGCCAGTATGCAAGAACAAAGGGGTCATTCACAACTGTGGGCAGTACAGAGGTATCAAACTCATGTCACACTTCATGAAGGTTCTGGAGGGGGTGATTGATGAATATGCTGAGCAGTAGAAAGTAAGATGGGAGATGAGCAGTTTGGATTTTGATCAGGATGCAGCACAACTGACCTGATGCTTGCAGTGAGACAGATATTTCAGAAGAAGCTAGAGATGAAGAAAGAGTCCATCTTTGCATTTCTAGACTTGGGAGAAAGCATCTGACAAGGTCTGAAAAAAGCGGATGTGGGCAATCCTGTGGAAGGTCTAAGTTCCAGAAACATTGTTAGAAATAGTGAGGGGTATGTACAAGGACTCACTGACCCAATTGTGAACATTTTCAGTCTCGCAGAGGGTTTCCCAGTGGGAGTTGGTGTGCATCTGGGTTCAGTTCTGCACAAACTGCTGTTTATTCCAGTGATGGTCTACACTGGGAAACAGGTCGGAGAGGATAGATCAACAAATTTGCTGTATGCAGGCAATATGGCATTATAGTCTGAATCTGAGCAAGAACTTCAGCAAAGGATATTAGAGTGAAATGCAAAGCTTAAGGCACACAGGATGAAACTGAATGCAGATAAGGCAGTTACAAGGATAGTAAATGAGGTAAATAAGAAGCTGAGAACTGAGATAGAAGGGAAAATAGTGGAACAGGTTAACAGCTTCAGGCGTCTGAGAGAGGTGGTTGAGGAGAAGGTAAACCTAGAATCAGAGGAGCTACAGCCAGTCGACACAGTGTGTCAGGGATAGTTAATGACAGAAAAATGCCAAAGAAGCTGAAAAGAAAGGTATACAAAACAGTGGTGTGACCAGTATTGAATGCTGTCATTAGGTTTCAGGCAAACTGCTTGCAACACACAGCAGCCACAGCTACAGTAGTTGCTTCTAAAGAAAGCCGAATTCGGCTTCCATGTAAAAGCTGAAAGGTGCTAAGCTCAACTACTCCTGAGTAAGAAAAGAAACTAGGGAAAAAAAATGGCCCTTGTACAAAAAGTGCATTGGTATTATTATCTATTAATTTGCTTTAGTCCTTTCCTGGCAGCTACAGTTATCTCTTGACTGTCCTCATAACAAATTGCACATGTGGAGAGGGTTCAGTGCAGTGTTAAGAATGCTCTTAATGCAGTAGAATGTAATTAATAATTTTATGCTGTAAATTTTTAAATAATACCAATGCCCTGTGTAGTGTGGTGTGGAAGCTCTTTTTGTACATGGGCCATAATTACCTGGGAGTATTTCAACATAGCACCTTTCGACTTCTTTACTGAAGCCAAATTTGGCTTTCTTCAGAAGTGACTATTTTAGCTATGGCTGCTGTGTGTTACAAGTGTTTTGACTGTGATCTAACCATAGTATTATGAGAACTACTACTGTATAGTAAAGAAACCTGTTCAGTAAAGGCAGAGCACTTGAGGAAGCAAGAAGTGATGGAGATGAAGTGCCTAGGATGGGTGATAGGATGCACACTTTTTAGACAGACAAAGAAATGAGGGTAATCAGTGCAGAAGACAAAGTAGATACAATTGCAGAGCATGTCAGGCAACAGATTACAGTGGTTCAGGGAGATGTGAAGAAAAGCAGAAGACAATCTGGTAAAGATGATTTGGGACTTACATGAAGAAGGCAAGAGAAAACAAGGGTGCCCAGCACAGAGGTGGATGGACCTGTTTGACAGAGCACTTGCAATAGTCGTGGATGTCTGTCAAAGAAGGCAGAAGTGTAGCTGGTCCAACCAGCACCCTGCGCCAGTACTATGAAAAAAAAAAGGCACTAAGCGATCGGCTTATTACTACCCCCCCAACTCTTCCAGTGAAGAGCAAAAAAGAAAAAAAAAGACGTTCCTTCTACTGGAATGCCAACCAAGTGGTCAGACACAGAACCACATGCACACCCTCTTGCCCCAGCCATTCAGTTCCCATTTCCCTACCCTGCTTCCAACTCTTCCTCAACATAGTTTGTTAAAAAAATAATTTCTTCATAGTCACAGTTTATGCCTTGCCTTCAATGAGCACTACAGTGCTCAGATTTTAGTTACAATAAAAAAACAATTAAACTGTAGAAAACTGCTTGCTACAGTGTAGACCACATACAGAGTGCTATTGAGCTCAGGTTTCACCGCAAATGCAATACCAACTTTTAAAAGCTGGTATTGCATTAAAGAGGGATTGCGATCGGCTGATCTCACACCCCATCACTTTGCCCTTGGGGCAGTTGCTCCTGTCATCCTGCCCTAGCTACACTACTGGAAGAAGGTATGAAGGTGACATTGAATTGAAAGAGATGGCAACAGTTGACACAACACCCTACCCCATGTAGATAATGGGAAAAAGGGTGTTGAGGATTATGATGATGATTTATTTTGAACCTTCAGGCATAGTTCAGTGACATCAGCTTTGATATTTTTTATAAAAACAGATTTTTGTCCTTTTTTGTCTTTATCAGGGAGTATGACATTTAAGATCCAGTAGCAATGTTGCTTGTAAATTAACTCAACCAGCTCAGCTTGATCTTTTTAATAGTGATGAATTATAGCTGTCACTGTTACCTTCCCACACCAATTCTGTCATTAAAAAAATTAATATTACTACTTATTGAAAACCATGCAATAAGAGGATATACAGGCTCACTTATGCAGGTTAAACTTATCACATGTTTTGGACAGTTTCATAAGAAGCATTTTGCTAAAAGGGAGATTGCTAGGTAATAGTGTTTGTCTTCCTTCAATGTGCAGCAACACATTGCAGTGGGGTTCAGCCTCTTGTATTGCAGTTGTGAGTACCTTGTCCCCTCCTCCCAAAAAAATTTTTTTTGAAAAGTTGGTCATACAAACTTTCAGATTGTTCCACTGTGGATGTATGTCTGAATATTACAGAACTTTAGTTTTGTTGTAAGAATTAGAATAACAGAAAATAAGTATAGGATTTCCAAGATGACTGCACACAGAGTAATAGCTTAATTTCACCTCACCCAGTATGAACACAGAACCTCAGAAAAGACAGCCAGGTAATTTGTCTTTTTGGGGTAAATTTCAGTTACTGGCTATTAAATGCACTGCCTGGATATCAGTAAGGAAAAAAAGGCAACCTGGAAGAAAATCAACCAGAAAAGGTGAGGATAAAAAAACACTGGCTGGGAAGAATCCTGCAGCTGTTCAGCAAAAAGCAATTCATACTCTATCTTTGGTGCAAGACATGACTTCCAGTAACCTAGAGGAAAAAATAAGTCAACCGTGTTCAGAGCTGATTAAAATAAATGCAGTATATCAAATCAAATAACAAAAGGCTGAAAAAATGGAAGATGCTTTAAAAAATTGCAAAAGGCAGTTGGTGGTTGAAATGAAGAAAAGGCTGGATGGGTATGAAACTGCTCAAGAAGTGATGTTTCAAAAATGGTAGAATTAGAGGACAGAGTATGTAGAGTAAACCTGAGATTTTCTGCTGTATCAGAAAAACTGGAAGAAGGAGACTGTATTAATTTTATGAAAGCGCAAATAAGCAACTGAACTGGTATTCCACAGCAGGAGGTGTTATTTGAAAGGGCACATCATTTGTATGCTCCAAACCTGGCTAAGGGAAAACAGCCAAGACCTCTAATAGTAAAGATGCAATTCTAACAGCAGAAGGAGTGGATTCAGATAAAACTGTGGCAGAAGGGCAAAAGTACTAAAAGTTGTAGACAGTAGAATGTGTGGAAAATTACTCCTCTTCTGCCTTATTTACAGTAAGTAAATGTATTCCAGCAATCAGGGAATGTTGAGAGGCAGGTGTGAGATTCATGCTGCTGTATCCAGCTATCTTTAGAATATTTTCCTGGAAAATAAAAGTAATTTTTTGATGCAGAACATTAGGAAATACAAAAGTTGTGCCTATAAAAAAGTGAGCTGTCAAAACACTAGGGACTCTGCTTCTTCTTCTGATAATAACATTTCAAAGAGAGACTGTGCCATTGAAACTTTTTCCAATGTCCCAAAGGAAATTGTTGAAAGACAGAAAAAGTATAGCACTTGACTAAAAGAACCCGGAGTATGTTGGAAGTGAAACAGACACTGGAGTTGGGTGATGGAGATCAACAGGAAGAAAACCAGCAACTCAAAATGAAAGAAATGTGAGATTACAAAGCATCAGTCACATTTGTAAAATCTGGCTGAACAAGAAACACTGGAAATATTGGACTGTTTCGACTTTGTTAAACATGTAGGGAACGCCAATGATATGCCCTACTTCATATCATTAATATTTGGAAAAACGTTAAGGAGATGGGAAGATGAAGGAAAAGGGTAGCTAAGTAAACCAATTTTTGTTCTTAACAGTATTTTTTATAAAACATGACATGCACTGCATACTGTATAGTAAAGCATTTTCAGTTATTTTTGTGTTATAGAGATACTGAAGTAAACATGTGCCCATTGTTTCTTCTCTTTCCTTCCTTGTTTAGTTTTAAGAAATGTGTGCACTGCAATGTAAAAAGAGGAGGAAGCTTGGACAAAAGACTGTTTAAGATAATACACTGTAGTCTTGGGTTGTTGATGCGGGAAGGTTTGTAAAAGTATATATATCATGAAATAAGTAAAACTGATGTGCTTTTTCTTTTGCGTAGGGGGTTGATTAGATTATGGCCCTTGGCTTGATATAACAACAAATTTTAGATGCAAGCGAGTAAACACGAGAATACTAAATATAAGGAAAAGTCTTTTTTAGCAAATAAATGTTCACAGTGCAAGATGAGAACCTTGTAGTTGAAGGCAAGTGTGTATCTGGATCTCATGTTTCTATGGAGATAAGCTGATAAGAGGGCAATAAAGGCAGAATACTTTTTTCTTGAATTGACTAAAGGATGATGTTTTCTGAAAGCATTTAAGTAATTTTTTTTTTACATGTGGGAGAGGAATAAAGATAAAACAAAAATAGACAGTACTTATTGCAAATAGCACTTATCATACATAACCTTAATTATAGGCCAATTAAATCATGTGAGTTTAGCTGTCATTCTGGGACCATTGTTCCTACTAGGAGGGTTAAACTTTGTTATTTGATGATATACATAGTTTTGTGTGCTTGTATTAAGTTAATAGGTTATGAAGGTGTTCCGGGATGTGTTTTTTGAGGGTTTTCATTGAAACAAAAAAGTATAAAGAGTAGTAGACTATATTAAGAAATGCAGTGAACAAATAGCTATGATACAGGAGACACATTTGGAAAGACCTCATTATGGGAATTTGATATAGAAGGAATTTCAGGATGGTTACTCAATGGAGTATCTGGGACAAAGGAAAAGGGGAGTACTTGTATTGGTTGCTAGAGAAGCTCCAATAGTGATAGAAGATGGGGAAATGATAATATAGTAGATTTATAGTAGTAAGAGTGTTCTGGCAAGAGAGGAGGATTATACTGGCATGTAATTTCTATTCTGCCTAAAACTGCTACAGTAGAGCTTAGGAAATTTCTGGCAGAAATAATAAGATTTCAGCAGGGAATATTACTTGTAGGTGGGGGATAGAATTGAATGTATCTTGTAGGGGCCTAGTAGGGAAAATATAACAAAAGGGGTAGATTTTTGAAAAAAAATATGAAAATATTTGGTATAGAAGATGTGAATTCAGTAATAGGAGTTCAGAGAGACTTTACATATTATTCCCCAAGGTACAAAAACTGGCCTAGGCTAATCAGAAATTTTCATTTCACAGAAACATGTGCATTTAATTGAAAGTTTTGATATGTATACAGTAAGTATTTTAAACCACACTCCAATAATAACTAAAATAAAAATGCAGGGTAATGAAATAAAAATGAGACACTGGCACATATCCCACCTATCTGTTAAACATAGAGGAATTTAAGGAATGAGTAATGGCAATTATTAGGGAGTTATTAGGGAAAATAGTAATTTCTTCAGAAGTATAACTAGGGAGTAGGATAAATTGAAAGTGGAGTTTAAAAATAGGGTAGGAATAAAAGAAAAAAAGAGAAATGGTTAAAGTCACAAGAATTATTTAGAGGGACTGATAAAGTTTAAAGTATTGCAACATAAGGGAAATCTCACTTGACAAGAAGAGTTGCAACTACAGAGTACTAAAGAGAAAATAAGGGATTATCTGGATAATATTCATGAGTTTAGAAAGACTGCTGTTAAGCAACTGTTTCTGGTAATAACTCCAGAGCTCAAAAGGCTTTAGCACAACAACCCATTCAACAGAAAGTAAAAAGGGTTGTTACCAGGCTTAGGGAGCCTATAACGTGGAAAATAAACTGAGATCTTATACAGATATTGGAACTGTTTTGGACATTTTATGAAAATCTGTATAAAGCAGAGAAACATGGAAGTCAGGTAGACTGCAAATGTTTGAAGTGTGATTGGGAAAAAAGAGATAACTGAGAAAATATTTTTTTTGGAAATGTAGTGAGCTGACAGACTAAAGATTTCCTGCAGACTACTCTGTCAGAAATACTAGGTGAACAAATTAGTATAACTAAGGAAACCATATACTTTTAGCTGTGATACAGGATCTCCATTGGTAGACATAGTAAGGTCTTGCTGAGTTTAATTCTGGTGGCTGCTAAAAAAGCAATTACTAGAAAATGGAAATCATAGTCTAAATCAACTGTATTCGAACTAGAAGTGGGATCTTTAGAAATGGTAGGGGGAATTGTGTGAATTAGGAATGAATAATAATGTTTTGGAGGAGGAATGAATTTAAGGGATGGCAGGAACTGAGTAAGCTATTTAATGTTCCATTGACAGTGATTGTAGATAAGATTAAATGTGTTATATAACATTGCAACTGAAAATATGTCAGCATGGTTTGTTTTCTTTTATATAAATGTATGTTTGCCTGTGTCATAAGTGATAATTGAATAAGGATACTTTTTGATAAAAAAAAAATATATATTAGAGTTATAATGATGTTGCTGTTTGGTAATAGTCAAGTATAATTCTTCTTGACCTCATTGACTTTAGCACGAGATTTGTCTTTCTCTATCACTGCTTTATTAAGTTCTTGAAAATTCAGATTCATTACTTCATTAGCACTACCTCTTCATTTTATCCTTTACAGCCCTCTTACTTGTTTGCCTTCAAGTTTGCCAATTTGAGTGCTTTCTCCAGTAAATCTTGTTTTTGCATTATGTGGCCAAAGTCTCTGAGGTTTAGTTTTACTATCAGATCTTCCAGCAAGTCATCTAGATTTATTTAAGTATTTGACTGATTCAGTCTTTTTGCACTCCATGGAGTTCTATAACGTTTTCTCTAAAACCAAAATACAAAACATTGCTTTTCCAATACACTACCTTACTTCCAGTCTACCTCTCACAACCATGCGTTATTATTAGGAAAAACAGAATTTTAACTTTATACAAACCTTTGTTGATAATGTGAAATCTTTGCTCTTTATTAGCTTATAAAGATTTGCCACAGTTTTCCTTCCATGGCTGCTGTAACCATCCTCGAAGATCTTTGAGCCCAGAAAAATTAAATCTGCCACTGTCTTCAGTTCTTTCTCATCTTATTTTTAAAAAGATTTGACATGGCTAAATGACATAATCCTATTTTCTGACATTGAGTAGCAAACTATCTTTTTGGTTTTCCCTTTCTCCTTTATCAGCCGGTTGTTCATTTTTGCTTCACTTTTAACCATCAGAAAAGTATTGTCTGCATGTCTGAGTATGTTCATATTTCTCCTGGCAGTTGTTATTACTGTGTCATATACATGTTTGTTTGTTTGTGTCTTTCGGCTTTTCCCGGTTAGGGGTCGCCACAGCAGAACTCCGGTCCGCTAATGATTGGTAGTGGATTTTTACGTACCGGGTTACCAGCCCTGACGCACAACCTTCAACGAAGGCACGCCCCATTCACGTATGCCTCCACACAGAAGACGCTCTAGCTGAGAATTGAACATGTAACCTACCAATTTGCATGATAGCTAAATATGTATGGTGTCACACTACTTCACCCAGTTACTCCATACACATTTTTAGCTGTTAATTCTTCTTGTACATGCATACCCCTCAGGAGGCAAATAGGGTAACTCAGTAATCCCAATTTTTCTGAGCACTTGCCACTGTTTATTATTATCGACACAATCAAATCTTAAAATATTTTTTATCCTAATACTGTGGTGCTGTCCCTGTTATCCAGTTCATCTCTGGTGCCACCACCACTTCTGAAATATCAGTTTGCAGTTTTTATTGCTAGAATTTAGATTGCAGGATCTTAAACATTACCTTGCTAGCATGTGAAACAAGTGAAATTAATTGTCCAAACTAAAGAAAGCTCAGACTATCATCTGATAGTTCTCAGTATTTATTGCTTGAATTTAGCTTGCATGTTCTTAAACATCACCTTGCTAGCATGTGAAAATGTGAAACTGATT
Source organism: Protopterus annectens (assembly GCF_019279795.1). Taxonomy (NCBI): domain Eukaryota; kingdom Metazoa; phylum Chordata; order Ceratodontiformes; family Protopteridae; genus Protopterus; species Protopterus annectens. The sequence continues at coordinate 359,327,460 of NC_056750.1, read as the reverse complement.
GATAATATGAGCTCTCTGTAGTACTGCACTTTTTGGAATTTGAATACAAATTTGCCTTTCCCAGTCCAATAGCTATTGTTGCATTTCCCAAACTTGCTGACATATTGTGAGCAACACTGTGATGACATTATTTTGCAGGATTTTAAAGAATTCAGCTGGAATTCCTCCAGTTCCTTCAGTACTGTTATTAGCAAGGCTTTGCATGACCTACTTATTTAACTTCATTCTTCAGGATGTTTGGCTCTCCACCAGAAAGCATACCATCAATGATGCTACAGTCCTTCTTATATAATTCTTAGTACATTTCTGCCACCTCTTCTTAATATCTTAAGTATATCTGCATATCTCTTATTTTTTTTCTGGAAATCTGCATTTAATTTAGCATGTTTTTTTCAGTGTATTCATTGCCTTTTTCTTCATGTGGCCACTTCTAAAGCTTTGACTGGCAGTCATTTTTTTCTTCATAACCTTCTGTTTGGAATATTTTTTGTTTTAGCTCCTGAATAGTATTCTGAGTTTATATTCAAAGTTCTTTAAACACTTACTCCGTCATATCTATTCCCTTAACTTTGTTCATCTTCACTACATGTTCATAATGAATATTTTGATGACATAGCTATCTGGCTTGGGGGGCTTATCCTGTTTTATTTAGTTTATTTTTAAACTATGTGATCAGAGCTGATTGTCTAAATTGTAGCTGTCAACCTCTTACCTCTTTTTTGAATAATTAAATGGCAATCTAATGCGGATATGTCCTTCACATGCATTGCATTTCTTGCTCTGAACAGAATTTTCATATACTTATCATTTACAGTTCAGTATAATAAAAATGTTTAGGCTTTCAGATTGTAATGCACATGAAAGTCTACATTTACTGCTACACATAGAAGGTGTTAGCACAAACACTTTATTATTCTTAGTAAAACTCTCACAGAATTGTATAGTGATGCTTTGACATACAGTGGGTTTACATGCAGTTCATAACCGAAGTAGACCAGGCCATTTTTGGTGGTGGCATACTTCTACTGACAAATAATGTGACTTTTATATGAAAATATGTGTCATTTCCTTCTGATGCAGTGTTTTCCCAATGCGGATAAGTTGTGAAGTTCTAATTTGTATTTAAACAGCCTGTTCTGGCCATGTGTGGAGCACTGCCATTTTAAAGCTCCTGAATGCCAGGGGAAAGGCACTTGTGTTTTTGCCTGATGAAACAGGATAAAAATACAGTGGTGTGTGAAACAATGGGGAGATTTATATAGCAAATGAGCAGTAGATGTAAACTGTGATGCACGCTGTGTCTGGAGTACTGGAATTTGCATTTTGAAATGGGAAACTTCTAGTTGCCCCAGAAAGTTGCTTGAAGTCTAATTTAGAGTGTTTGGAATTAGAAGATCCAGGTGAAACTGTTTCATTGGCTAAGAAAGTAATTTAATATGAAGCATTGTTACATAGAGTCTATATTTTAAAAGTAAACACAACAGTCCAGAAGGTCATCTGAAGTCGAGTGTTCTGATGTAAAGTAAGAGTTGGAAGAGTCACTGTGAGACTACTTCCTTATGTGTGGTTAGCATCTAATTTATCAGTCACAGTCTCCTCTATCCTTATTCCCTAATTTTGTATTTCTACAATCGTTTGCTGTTGAAAACTATGAGACTGCAGTCTGTATGTTTACTGTGTTCATTTTATCATTGTGTTTTTCCTTTTCCTATTGTTGAATAATTATAGAGTTAATACATTTAACTGCAGGTGTGAAGTACAGTATGTCCCTGCAAAAAACAAAAAATGTTCTTAAGTTTCTGGGTTGTGTTGCTAAATGGTAGTGCTGAATCAATTTATGTTTAAGGTTTTCCATTAGCAGTTCATAGCAGAGCCTTAACTATAACATGTGAGACTGTTATGGTGTAGCAGAATTATTTTAAATATAAAACTAGGATAAAACTTTAAGTAGCAAACTAAAGAGGAAGAACAAACTTTGTTGATTTGAAAATTGTTGGAAAGCCATAAATTGTAATTTTATATGTTAAAGTTTCTTCTGTAACCATTTTACTTCATTTTTTATTTTATTTTATACATTTTAACCAGGGAAGCAGAAAACCTGTATATGTTTTGTTGCCCCAAAGCAATTGTTTTTCTCTATGGCTAAACCCAACATTTTTGCATTTCTATTCAAAACTCTGAACAGAAATCCCATCCAGCCTGCTTGAAGAAGATAGAGAGAATGGAATGCAATGGTATATCTTTTAAATTGTTGGCTATTTTCTGATTGTTTTTTTTTTTTTTTTTTTTTTTTTTTGAGAAAATAATTGTCGTCCCCCCTCCCTTTTTTTTTTTTTAACAAATTATACCCACATCCCAAAGACATGCAGTAGGTGGATTGGACACTCTAAATTGGCCCTAGGTGTGAGTGTGTGTGTGTGTGTGTGTGTGTGTGTGTGTGTGCCTTCTGTGTAAGGTTGGGTGCTGGGCTGGCAACTCAACACTGTAAAACTCCACTGCCAATCATGAGCGGACAGATGATCCGCAGTGGCGACCCCTAACCAGGAAAAGCCAAAAGAAGAAGAAGATACCTTCAGCTGTACTTTTAGGTGCAGTGGTATTGAAACAACTGAGTGTCGTTTTTGACTGCAAGTTCAGAGTTCTGCATTTTTCTTTTAATCTAAACACTTCATATATTTGATACTGCCAGCAGATGCTGGTTTGATTTTGTTATATACTGCAACTACTTCATGAAGTTAATTAATATGTGCATGTTTGCTGTACACAAAATGGAGTGAATGCTGGCAGGTCATCAGATTGTGATGAACTAAAAATTGTAAGTAGGTGTTCTGTGAAATAATAGTAAAATTATTGTGAAAGGCAAAATATGAGTTATGTTTTAATTTATTTTCATGAAATAACATTTTATTTATTTATTTATTTATTTAAATTTGTTGACCGGGAGTGTCCGACTGGATATGGGTCCATTTTCAGCAGAAGCCTGGGGAGAAAGGCTCCACAGTAAAATAAACAGACAGTAGTTACACTGGATTACATAGCGATTAACAATTTAACATAGAAATTTCTTACAACATATTTACAGATGAAGAACATAGTACATCAGTAGACAACTAGAATCTTTATCTGAAGTACATAACAGGCATTAACAAATGTAACAATGAGAAGTTCCTGCTGTATAATAAGTACTGGGCTTATGAGCATCTGAGCTTGCTATAATCAAGGTAGCTAGTGGAGTGGAAAGAAAGGTAGTAGTTGGATGGGGTGGATGATATTAGAGTGGGAGTTGCAAGGGCATAGCCAGCATGTTTTTAGGTGCGCTTTTAGTAAAGTTTTGAAGTGGGTGCATGATGGTACGGAGGTAATTGTGGGTGTGAGTGAGTTCCATAATTTGGCTATGGCGCAAGAGAATAGTGCTTCACCAGCAGAGTTATTGGCTTTAGTGATCTGCAAGTGATTTTTGTTGCTGGATCTTAGTGGTCTGGTGGTGCGATAGGGTTGGAGTAGATTCTGGAGGGATGGGACATTTAGTGGATGGTTTACTAGTTTGTGGGTGAGTGAGAGTTGATACCACTGAAGGAGGTGAGGGAGTTCAAGCCAGCCCAGTTCAGCAAGTGAGAGACAGTGGTGACTACTGTAGGATGCCCCTGTGGCGAATTTGGCGATTTTGTTGTAGCAGGTCTCTAACTTGTTTAGATCACATTGCCTTAGGTTGGTATATATTGGAGAGGCATAAAGTAGGGTGGAGATAAGGTGGGAATTTGCTATTGAAATCTTTGCTGCTTTGGTGAGAAATTGTTTATTTCTGTATAACGCTCCTAGTTTTTTGTGGACCTTTTTTATGGTCATGGATATGTGAATGTCAAATTTTAGTTTGTCTATTTCCACTCCTAACAATTTGGTGTGTTCAGTTGGGTATATAGTGGTGTTGTCTTTTGCTGTGATGTTAAAGTGAGAGTTGTTTTGAGTATGTTTGGTGGGTTGGAAGATGAGTAGTTTAGTTTTTTTTTTGGGTTGAGTATTAATTGGGCATCGGATAACTTTGTTTCAACAGAGGAAAAGGCTTCCTGTGTGACTTTTTGCAGTTTGGGTAGGGACTGGGCTGAGCAGATGATGGTTGAGTCATCTGCGTATTGGATGAGTGTGCCATATTTGGTGGCAGAGGCTAGATTATTGGTGTAAACAGAGAAGAGTAGGGGTCCAAGGATGGATCCTTGGGGAACCCCTATGGAGACAGGTAGTTGGGGAGATATGTTATTCTGCCATACAACAGATTGTTGGCGGTCAGACAGGTAACTCTGAAACCAGTTGGTGACTGATTGTGAGAAGGATAGGTTATTGAGGACAGAGATAAGTTGTTTGTGTGGGACCATGTCAAATGCTTTAGATAGGTCTAGGAAAGTAGCAGAGGAGAGATAGCCATTGTTTTTATGCTGAAGGATAGTGTTAGTAAAGGAGAGTAAGGCAGTGGTGGTGCTATGGTTTGGTCAGAAACCATGCTGAGTACTGGAAAGGAGGTTGTTAGTAAGGAGGTAGTCTGAGACCTGAGAGTGTATGCATCTCTCTAGTATTTTGGAGAGTGGAGAGAGAATAGCTATGGGGCAGTAATTGGTTAGTTCTGCAGAGGGTCCGCCTTTGTGGAGGGGAATTATATGTGAGACTTTCCACAGTGTGGGAACGTAACTTTCTGACAGAGATCGGTTAATCAAGATGGATACTGGGTAGGCCAGAGCATCAGCTGCGATTTGTAGGTATTCACTTGGGAGTATAAAATAGTTTTCATTTAAACCCAGACTGTGTTCCACTAAAAAAGGTTCCTATTGAATAGAGTTCAGCTTATTTAACTATGAAGAGCCAGGAAGATGTATTTGTCCATGTAAGTCTGTCTGGTTTGTAACTAGGATTTGTAAAACTCAAGTTAGTGGACGGAAAGTTAGGGAGAGAGAAATGACAGGAAATTTTTAGACTGGGGAGGTATAGGTGAAGAAACTGAGGTACCAAAGGAGGGAAGAGAGGGAGTGGGTAATTATAGCTAGGGCAGGAAGGATACTGCCTCTTTGGTGCAGGTGTCTAGTGCATACCTGTCTTCCCATCTCTTTTTCCTTTTCAGAGATTTTTTTATGGTCACCCTTTGTAACAGGAATGGTATTTGGGGGGGGGGGTCTGCTTTTTTGGAGGGAAACCCTCTTTCCTCCTTTGCTTATTTTGGCGGCCCATTTGGGCTGGTGATTTGTTTGGGGTGAACAGTAGGAGTGCTGCTGAGGATTTGATTTTGTTGAAGGTGAATTATCAGTTAGACTAACACTGCTTGTAGCCAGTATCTATAATTTGTTGTTTTAAATGAGCATTGAATGATGCAACTTGACTTTTCCTATTCATTCACTGTGATGCTTTTTTGATATTTCTATGCTTCATTATGTGTTTGGTAATGCTATGTTTAGTAAAATATGATTTCAATGTCTTTATTGGTTTAGTTATTTGTGTCCTGGGTACAGGGCTTTGTTGACAAATAGATATTGTTAAAGATTATTTTTTTTGGAAAGTATTTTCCTTTCTGAAAGACACTATCCCAGTCTTCCAGAATAACAACTTTCTAACTGGTGCATTGTTAATGCCTGACTGTGGTCAGCTCAAGTAAAAGAAATTCTAATTTTATTATTTATATCTAACTATATTTCACTTTGATTTCACATACAAGCCCACACGGTCATTGAAAATCTAGATCAGCAACCATTTAACTGTGATTGTATGTCAGTAGCTTTGATGCACAGGACTCTGTTCTAAGGATAACCAGATTCTGACTGGAGATACCTTGATGTTTTGCTAAGATCACGTAAAATAAATGTTGGGTATTGTGCAATGTGCCGCAGGTTGTTACCCTCACATAGAAATACTGACAGCCCAGACTGATAATCTTTTAACTATGATCAGTTGACATGGTCATTTCCTTCCATATGTAGACTACCTCAGAATCATTTTCCTAGTGGGAGCACCTCTGATGTTTGACTATAATCAACTGAAAGCAATCTACTTGTAGTAATGTATTCAGATTACAACACAATCATGTGCGCGCACACACACACACACACACACACACACACACACACACACACACACACACACACACACACACACACACACTATCACTTCCTTGTTGATGATGATTAAGTAAAAATGTTTTATTGGAATCAGCAGTCATGTGCCTCTATTGCCTCTTCTCCTTCTCTACCACCAAATGACTAATTTCTAATTACATGCTTGATAGCATCATAAAAAAGTACTTAGTTTGCATGGACTAGCGCCTAAACATATTTCAGCTTCTGATACACACACAATTCCTCGTGTGGCTGCGATCAGCCCATTGTAAGTTGAATCATTAATTTTGTTAAGGAACAGTTTATTTGGCATGGTTAATGCACATCATATATACATTAGACATGGAAGTCAGAGTTATGTACCGACTGGCTGCATTACAGTCATGCTTTAGGTATAATGTGGGCTTTGTTAAATACATATTTAGCTGTTTACTTTTTACTTGTTTTTTGACACATTTCTTCCCCTTAGTCTACTCAATATCTAAGCCACTGCCACAGTAGTATTTTAATGCAATTGTTATCCAGATAGTCATAAAGTGTCCTTTCTTTCCCTAGGAGCTAATGTTTCCCCTGCATTCCCTGATAGTACTAAACTATTGGACATGCAGTGGGCATGGAGCTGAACTTTTGCTTGAATGGATGATATAACCCACCCAAACTGTTGCTGATTTTGCTTGACCTTATGATACAGAGGGATGGAGCCCTGACTGTGACCCAGGTGACTGTGGTTTGATTAGTGGCCATAACACTGATGGAACTAGGCAGAGGGAGACAGGACTGAAGAGGCTTGGTCTACTTTATACCTCTCGACTTCTTTGCTCAAGAATTCTAGAAAAAGACAAACATAATGAGGAAACAAATGAAAAAATCAAGGCAAATTTTAAGTATTGCTTTTATTAATTTAGAAAGCTGATAGACTAACAGATTTTTCCATTAGCATGCATTTTCTGAAGTATATGAAGTCTGAAACTCAAATGTATGCCATTATTTAGTGAACACAATTATCACTGATTTGCCAGAAAACCATGAGGCAAAAATCTGTACATTCTGTAAAATTATGAACAGTTGAGACATATGGCCTTCTTACCTCTCCCAGGGGATAGGATGGGGGCAGGCGATCACAATGGGAAGTAGACTGCACCAATGAAGACTGGGAGAACTCCTCCCATGCTCAAGAATAGGAGGGCAGGACTAGTTGCTGATTTGCATTCTTGCAGAATGAGGAACCAGCTTGGACAATCCATTGCACAATACCTTCTCTTTTGAGCCAAGGGGGGATGTAGGTCATAAAAAAATCTGAATCACCCATGATGGCTCCATATGGGTTGGCTCCTTCTGGTCATCCCTTGCTCTGATGATGGGGAACAAATGGGATAACTGACTTGGAGGGAAGTGATAGACAAAATGATAGATAAAAAACATCTTGCCTCTTTTAAATAGGCACAGCTATTCTCCAGAGAGAATCATGATGGGAAGTGCACCCTTGAAACATACACCCCCATTACTCCTCCATCCTCAGTACAAAACAGTGACCAAGAGGAGACTCCTCATTTTTCAATCTCCCAGTCAGCTCCACACGGACTGATCCTGGCCATCTGCATTGTTGCCAAGGCTCCAAACTGAACCTGGAGATGAGATGTTTATCGTATTTCATAAGCTAAGCTGCATTTTTATTGTAGAATAAAGCAGAATACAGTTTTCTTTGTTCATCTCATTTAGTCAACTGACTTCAGGGTGTAAAAGCAGTAGAAGGCATGCCTTAATATGCAGACTGTGGTGCTTAGTATTAACTTCAGTGTACCTTTCTGTTGTATGTATTGTACACAGTAATTATTTCAAGACCACATTAGTTTTTGTCATATCTGTTTAAACAAAACTACTACTACTGGTTTATGCTACTTGATTTAAGAGACCGATCAGTGATGCAAGAACTATCCCAGCAGAAAAAGTTGCTTGCAGATACTGTAAAGACACTGTCAGCAAACCAATATTTTTTTTTGTGAATGCACGCAACAAACATAAAATTGCAAATTAATGCAATAATCCAAACTATAAATATCAAAAACTAATGCAACATCTTTTCAATTACATTTAAGTTCACAGGAAAGAGAGAGAGAGAGAGAGAGAGAGACTGCGACAGGTGCATATGTTTAATTATAGCTAAACACAGTTAAAACACATCATCATACCAAAGAAACAAGCATTATTTATATGCAGCTAGGTGTATGTGTTGGAGAAATGCTGGAAAGACAGACTGTAAATTTATTTTCATTTTTTGTTTCAGTAACTGGGTAATTTTATTGAAGCAAACTGTTTACAGTGGAGATTTGGGAACACACAGTATTTTAAATTTCCTCATGGTTGTGCTGTGTGAAATTGGTAGATGATGTACTTCATACCATCGATTTCAGCTTTGTAGCCCAACACAAATTAATCGTGGCTAAACCAGGCACTATAAAGAAGCAAAATTTTTCACTGAAACAGATCTGTCTCAACCCACCCCTGTGATTATGTGATGCACAGTAGCTAACATTCAGGAATGCTAAGGCATATGAAGAAGTCAAAGAAACATAATAAAATACCAAATTAGACTGTGAACTTTCAAGCAAAAGTTGGAATGCTTCATACATGTCCAGTTCTTAAGCAATGTCAAATGGGTCACTCTTAGTTTGCCAGGACTTACTGAAAACAGCTGTTACCAAATATAAGTGATTATTGCACCACTGATTTTTTGTAGTGTTATCATTTATTTATTTGTTCTCTCTTGTCCTTGGATTAGTTATTTCATTTGTATATTATCCTTCTTGCTTACCCCCTTCCTTTAAAGCTTAGTTTGCATTGCCATGGACAATGTCACACAATATCATAAATGTTACTGAATATGTGGCGTTATTACAAAAAAAGAAAGAAAGCTATTGCCACACTTATTTCACAGACCAGTAAACTGGAATCAGATTTTTTTTTACATTGCCATTTAGAAATGTTGGATTTATGCATAGTATATATTGTGTTTGGCCAAGAGCATTAAACAATTCAGCAGACGGTGCACAGCAGTTAATGGTTTCCTCATTTACTTCATCCATCTTAATGAAAATGCCTGAGTGAATCTCACAAACAAACAAAACATGTCATGTCTTGGATATGCATCTCTGATGAAAGAAAAAAAATATTCAAAAAATAAATAAAACAGCAAATTGCTTGTGAGGTTCAAAGAAAATAGTAGAAGTAAGATATATGAAAGTATTGGCATTAACCCACTGCTTAAAGAAGTAGCAGTTTCTATTTTAAATCTGTAGGAGTAAAGCATTCTTTGCATGTCTTCAGAAAGTAATTTAGAGGAAGAATCTCAGTTAAATGCCTTCGGAAGCTGCATATGGTTCTCAGAGAAATAGTTCACCTAATGTTTGACCCACAACTATCAAACAGTGGTACAGTTACAAGAAGAGATTCCACTGTGTCATCTTTCCTCATGGAAATGCTTCAACCAGTGCTGCCTGTTAGAAGAAAAGTGTAGCTGAAGTAGTTGTAGTAGAACTGGAGTGAAAGCAGTCACTGTAGGTGGTAGAGTTGATGGTGAAGTAAGCGTTGCCTCTTCCAGCGGAAGCTTGGAGAACTAAAAGCAGTCAAATGGTTATTTAAGAGAACAAAAACCTTTGGCACTGGTTTTGATGCAATATTCTTTTTGTTTATTTACTACATTACTGGTGGGGGACAGCAAGACAGATTCCCAACAAAATTTTCATAGTCCACGAATACAAGTATAACCTAAAATGCACTAACACCTGTTTTAGAATGTGTCAAGATCTGTTACCTTTCTTGCGGCTCATTCTGCTAAAGGAAAGAAAAGAAATGCACATTTTATTTCAGATAATAAAATATTTTATTTCAGAGGGAATATATACTTTGACAGTAAAGTTTATTCCACCAAGTCTGATCTCATCCTGCCTGTTTAATTTCACCTTTCATAAGAATGCCATTTTGTGTCCTCTGTATTTCTTTTATTGTTGCTTTTCCCAGATATTTCAATGATATGAAGCATTTGAGGTTGTTGTTTGTTTCCTCTAGGAGGAAAAGCTTTACAGCCTGCATCTTTTATATTTTATGTCCTCCCCACTCTTTCCCATTGCTCCCATGCACCAGACATGCAGTGTCTTTATTTGTCATATTAACCTAACAAAGCACTGCATTCTATGATGTGACAAGTAAAGGTGGAGTAAAGGGAAATTAGAAAGGAGTAGGATCTAAATGAGAATCCATGACAAATGAGATGAGAGGGGTAAAGGAGTATTCTGACAGTACTGTTACAAAGACAGAGCTGTCCTTGAAAGTTATTAAATCTTAGATCATTGTAAAATCTTAAAGTGCATTCAATCTATGTGATACCATGCAGGTCCTGCATTTCTTTAAATTTAGGGTTGAACCTATGAACCATCACTACTTCTTAGCTCAAGGTCTTGCATTAGTGTCAGTGAATCTGAGGAGGAGTTAGGATGCTCCTGGCTTGCCATCATCTGCATATGTTGTCATTTAGAGGTTATAAGCACTTGCTTGTACTTCAGAAAAATAAATTTCAGAGAGGAGAGGGAGCTGTGAGAAACATAAGTAGTTACATTTTGCTTTTTAGATAGGATACCATTTATTACTTATCAAGTGATTTCTGTCTGATAGCTAGTTACAAATCCAGCGAACTACAGAGGGCTTCAAATTTAGTTGAATTTTCTTATTTATGAAATTGTAGTGAGGAACATCAAATGCTACAGCTATATCCAGATAAGCACTGCAGCTGAGAAATTGTTCTAGGGCTTTTGTGACTTTTTCAAAGAAGCTAACAAAATTAAAAAGACATGCTCTAATATTAACAAAGCCAAACTGCCTGGAGTCTAGTGAGTGCAGATTTTGTATGTCCTTATTGAGTAGTTCTACAAAGATTTGCCTCATGGCTTTAACAATAAGGCTAGTGAACTTTATGGACGTAATGGGTACCTGGGTCATTGGGGGGTGCCTCTATGAAGGAATATAGCTATGGCATTTCTGCATTCTTCAGATGAGCTGTGAATCATTAACCTTACCTTTAAATGATATTTAATGTTGTTTGGCCCCATGGAGGTGTCCTATGTTTTTGTTTTTTAAAGGGTGGTCTGACATGGTCAGTATTGACAATGGAAGTAGCTCTTAGCCTGAATTGGTGTGGAGGGCCTGAAAATATAATAGTGGGAATGAAATTTGAACTGACTTAATTTGCTAATATGTTAGCTATGGATTCTGGGTTGGTGTGGGTTGTAACATTTACAATGAGTTCAGAGTATGGCAGGATTATATTGTGGTGTTTACAGCCATAGCTAAATTGTTTTTAGTGTTGATGGCTGTCTTGTGCTTGTAGGCAACTTTTATACTTTGTGTAGTATTCTTGAGTTGCTTAATAATTTGGTTAACTTTTGTTTTAGTTCTGGGAAGGGGTAATATTTATATACTAATAAAATAAAATAAAACACGAACGACTATAAAAAACTTTATTACACCAAATAAATACAAAAACAACCGGTAAGCACTTTCATTCCCTTGATGGCACTTGATCAGACCAAGTTGCATCCAAAACTCTTATCATTTAAATTATTTAATGATCCTATCATGTGACTACAGATACTCAGTGCATTAACAGTTTTCTTTTCAAAACAACTTTAAAATTCTCCCTGTCATTCAGACCAGGGTTTGTGCATGCATTTAATCTTATTTGCCAGCAATATTCTTAACAATCAAGTTCATCTTCTGCATCAAATCTACCGTCAAAACCATTAACTATGACAAACTTAAATAATGCCTTATTTTTTTCTGTCAAATGTTTTGTTTTGCATGTTTACCCAGGGCATTACTTGTCCACTGCTTTTACATGTTCATTCACCCGCATATAAAACCCTCTGATAGTTCTTCCCATATAAAATGCTGGGCATAAATCACAAAACAAATTATATACTACATATTTCGACCTACAGTTATAAGGTTTATTCAACCTAATCTCAAAAGTTCTAGCTACAACCTCAAAATTCTCACCTTCCTTAATATAAGAAAATAACTGACAATTCTTGCATCTTTTCATCCCCATATTTAAACTGTCAGATATCTGTGGACTTCAGCTTTTTTTTTTAAAAATCTTGTAGATTCTTTCCCTTTTTCGAGACAAAAACTGGATCACTCCCTATAATATTTTTAATTTCTTGGAAGTTCATTAAGAACATTGAAAACTACAAAGCAACTATAAATAACATCCCACAGAGTTTTCACTAAGTTTATGCAGGGGGGTTTGCCCCCCTGCATAAACGTAGCAAACAGTGTTGGGGGATGTTATTTATAGTTGCTTTGTAGTCTTCAGTGTTTTGAGATTCGATGTTATAAATTTTAGATGGTTTGCAGTTTAGATGTTATGGTCTTGATATTTTGAGTTTAGATGTTATGAAGAATAGATGTTTTGATAGGTAACCGAAGGTAGACGACTGCATGTGGTTGGTCACTGCAGACGTAGCATACCTGTGTACAGTTATTCCAAATGAAAAAGGGGGGTTGGAAGTGGTGAGTAGGAAGATGCATACCTCAGGAGTCTTTAGTAATATACAAGTGAAGCTGTTTACAGAAATTTTAGATGTTATTTTATCATATAACTTCTTCCAGTTTAATGGTGAAATATATAAACAAACAAATGGAGTGGCAATGGGGGCTGCTATGGCCCCGAGTTATGCCAATATTTTTATGATGGCCTCGGAAAATGAAGTGATTTTAAAGTCAGTTTTTTCTGAAACATATCATTATGTATAGGCATTTTATAGATGATTTTTTTTTTTATTTGGGATGGTTCTGAAAATGAACTTTTAGATTTTATTAGGCATGTGAATGAATCTGCAAGTTATTTAAAGTTGACTTTTAATTGTACCAAGGATAGTATTAATTTTTTGGATCATAGTGTGTATAAATTTATGAATACCCTAAAAGTTAAGATATATAAAAAAAGATGTTCAAAGGAATAGTTATCTTCATTTTAAAAGTATTTTAAAAGTATGCACAGTTTTAGTTTGAAGAAAATATAGTAAAAGGGCAATTCACGAGAATCAGTAGGTTGACTGACGAGACAGTATTTTTTTTTTGGAGAATGTGAGGAACTTAAAAAGAAATTTTATGAGAGGGGTTACCCCAAGGATTTAGTAAAATAGTTCCTGATAGAAGTAAATAAAGAAAGGGAGCAAAAAGGTGAAATTGAAAATAATAAAATGGTGGAGAAGAAAAAGATTTATCTTTACCATGTATTTTAGAGAACTCTGTAGATCAAAGGTATAATAAGTAACAATTAGAGGTTTTCAATGAACTTCCAAGAAATTAAAAATATTATAGGGGTGATCCAGTTTTTGTCCCGAAAAAGGGGAAAGACTCTAAAAGATTTTTTTTTTTAAAAAGTAGCTTAAGTCCACAGATATCTGATAGTTTAAATGTGGGGATAAAAGATGCAAGAATTGTACGTTATGTTCTTATATTAAGGAAAGTGAGAATTTTGAGGTAGTAGCTAGAACTTTTGAGATTAGGTTGAATAAACCTTATAATTGTAGCTCAAAATATGCAGTATATATTGGGTTTTGTAATTCATGCCCAGCATTTTTCTAGGAAGAACTATCATAGAGTTTTATATGTGGGTGAATGAACATGTAAAAGCAGTGGACAAGCTAGATGCAAATAATGCCCTGGGTAAACATGAAAAAAAAAAACATTCGACAGAAAAAAATAAGGCATTATTTAAGTCTGTGAAAATTGAACAAGTTAATGGTTTTGACTGCAGATTTGATGCAGAAGATGAACTTGATTGGAAAGAATATTGCTGGCAAATAAGACTAAATGCATGTATAAACCCTGGTCTGAATGACAGGGCGAATTTTAAAGTTGTTTTGAAAACTGTTAATGCACTGAGCATTTGTAGTCGCATGTTAAGGTAATTAAGTATTTAAATAAGAGTGTTTTGGATGCAACTTGGTCTAATGAAGTCCCATCAAGGGAATGAAAGCACTTACTGGTTGTTTTTTTTATTTATTTGGTGTAATAAAGTGTTTTATAGTCGTCCGTGCTTTATTATATTATTTATTTTGTACGGCTGTATAGTTTGTTGAGAGAAGAGCTTTGTGGCATATAATATTTATATACTGCTAGGAGTTTACATTTCGTTTTCTTGTTATGTAATTTGTTGATTCTGTTATCTCCACTATATCGGGCTGTTGACATTTACTTGACATAATGGCACTTCAGTTATTATGGGGATCCAGGGTAGGTGGGAAGCACTAGATACCAGGTATTATGCAAGTGTGCCTAAGCAGCAAATAAACTGTTATGGTGATCAGGAGTGGGAGGGAACCATGGGGGGGGAGATAAGTCAGGGGGACAGGGTGGGGTACCAGAGTTTGTGTTTGAATGTGTACCTGTGTGTCTAGGAGAGTGATTTTATGCTAGTAACTAAAAGAGCCCAATTTTACGCATATTTCAATAGTAACTGCACTTCAGAGAAATACAAATGAGCCAAAAATGAGATCTTACCTTGCTGTGGCTGACGTCTGTCAATTACAGATTATCTCATAGTGGAAGTGGGGCCTTTTTAGTATGACACTTATGGAGCATGCTAGGCATGACTCCCTGGGTTAATCTCAACATCAGTGTCAGCGGTTGCAGTCAAAAATTAAAAAAAATGTAGTCTGCCTGCTGTTTTTTTTTTCAACCTGAGAAATAAACTTTTCTAATAAACCAAATGTTTCAAATCTAACATCACAAAAGTTCTCAGTCCTTAAATGTATTAGTGCTCTGATGTCATTTACATTAAAGCCTACAGGTAAATGTTGTTGTCCATAACATCATATCTAAACAAATCTTAGTTTTTGTTTTAATTCCTACAACAGGTCTGTTGTTGTATTCTGTCTTCTGCTGTCACATCTTTGTCTTCACATTCGTACAGCAGCCACGTGAGGTTTTTTTTTAAACCCTGTTGCCAGTCCTGTCCTTAAAATCAGTTACATCACCAGCCAAATGCACACCATTGTTTTCTGTTTCCTTATCCCCAGAAGCAGTTCCTTGCCTTCTAAAACTGTTATTTCTCTTTCTTCCACATCCATAACCAGCTCACATCTACTCCATTTTCTGTTTCATTCTGATTCATCAGATTCAGTAAACCCTGTTTTAGTAATCTACTTCCTTCCAACTCTGTTACTACAATTTCATCATTTCTAGTAGTTTCTGTCAACTCTTCTTTATTCAAAAAATACACAGCTCCTTCTTTCATGGCATTATCCATCTTGGATTTTCTCACAGACACTTCAACAGCCTTCTAGCACCATTTAGTGACTGTGATGTGGAGGGGAATTTCCCTGATGCCCTGGCAATATTTTCCTTTAGTCAGTATGATTAACACCTTAGATCTCCCTGAAAGGAGCCTATGGGACCTAGTGGGACTAACGAACTAAACCAAAGTAAAATAAATAACTACAAAAATAGTTGTATGGAAGCAAACCCCTTACATCTCCAAAAAATGTATATACAAACTCTGAGACTGACATAGAATGGAGGAAGTACAGCTGTGAAAATAAATATACCATGACAGTAGATGTAACATAAATGTTCACTGCTGCGGTAGCTTTAGCTGTATGGATTATATCCTGCTAAAAGTAAAACAGCAGGACAGCTTCTAAATCTTTCAGGGCACCTTGCTCATGCCCAAACCATTACTCATGTTTAGCTGAACTGGCTAAAAAGTAAGGTTTGGTTGTCAAGTCCTTCAGAGCTGTACAATTTCCATCATTAGGACCATTGCTGCAGTAACCTTAGCTATATGTGTAGATTGCTGCTTAGAGTGACAGGGTTGAGTAAGAATGAATACATTATCCTCTTGAGAATGGTCCTAACAAAGCCTGCCCTAGACCTGGAGAAGGAATTTATTTCATAGTGCTTTTTAAGAGTGTGCACAGAGGACCAGCTTGCTGCTTCTAGAATCTAACTCTTCCCAAATAGCCAAAGATGAAGCCAAGATCCCAGTACAATGAGCTTTGACCCTGCCTGGAATAGTTTTGTTGTTTTTGGCATGAGACAGCCATTTTAAATAGTCTACTTTGGCACACGTTACCTTTTATTCTTTCTTTCAATACATGAACAACTGGTAAGAATTCCCAAAAGATTTTGTTCTGTTAAGATTGTACAAACTGAGTTGTTTCTGGACATCCAATATGTGAAATATCCTTTTTCCCTTATTTTTGGGGGGTCTGAAAAGAAGACAAGGGAGTTGGATAACTTGGCTAAAG
Source organism: Protopterus annectens (assembly GCF_019279795.1). Classification (NCBI taxonomy): domain Eukaryota; kingdom Metazoa; phylum Chordata; order Ceratodontiformes; family Protopteridae; genus Protopterus; species Protopterus annectens. Next base: position 359,311,058 of record NC_056750.1, on the reverse strand, counting down.
GTAAACGCTGATACTACTTTAAGCATCAAAGAAGAAGAATTAGTTCTCTAGGAAACATTATCCTTGTTGAAAATGAGATAAAGTTGACCTACCATAAAAGCTTGCAACTCAGATACTGTTCTTGTAGAGAACAGGACAATTAGTAACACTGTATTCCATGTTGAGGATTACAAGTAAACCTGATGAACTGTTTCACATGGAGCAAGAGCTAGTTCTTGTAGCACAAAGTTATGATTTCAAGGAGGAGTCATATGTTTTCTTGGAGGTTTTGTATGCAACATACCTATCAAAAACATTTTTACTTGCGACTGCATTGAAAAAAAATCCTTGGGCAGACAAGTTAAATGGCATACAAATGAACCTTGATTGAGGAGTAAGACATGACAGAGGATAGTAACTCACACAAATAATATAGAACCAGAGAAACACTAGCCCTGAATGAGTACTAGTTCTTTTCCTGGCACAAACTAGAAACCCTTTTCAATTTACTAATATATTATTTCCTAGTAGCAGTTCTTCTTGCTTTCTTTAATGCCTGCTGCACATCCTCAGAAAAAAAAGTGCCTGTAAGGTATTAAGATTCTGTCATCCAGGCAGTCTATTGTAGTTGTTTGGGGTTAGGATTTATCAGACAACCCTGGTCTTATATGAGTAGGTCCAGTCTGTGAGGAAGCTTGTGGCAGTTGTCCCTGGACATTTCCAGAAGGAAAAAATATAACTGCTTGGACCAGAAGGGAGTCACCACAATGATTGTTGAGGGATCGTTCTGAATCTTCAGATTGACCCTGGATGTTTGTGAACATGGTGGAAGGGCATGCAGAAACATTCCTGTCCATGAAAAAGAAAAAGCATTTGGCTTCCAGTCCCTCTTGCGTGAAGTCCTGTAGCATAATTTTTACAATTGATTGTTGTGAGTGGAGGAAAATATTTTTGAGGTGTTCTCCACAGTTGGCTCAATTCATGGAGTAAATATTACCTTTTTGAGGTGTTCTCCACAGTTAGTTCCTGGAAGACCACCCTGATTGATTCACTTCAATTTATGAGGGTCTGTCCTGGTTATGCTTAACTTCTTTGCTAGATAGTTTTGTTCTGATATTATGCAATATGCCTATACAGTGAGGTTGTGCTGAAAAGCTATATCCCAGGCTAATATGGCTAGTCTGCTCAGAGGGTAAGATATGGTTTCCTCCTTGCTTACGTCCACATCATTGTAGTGTTGTCTGTAAACACTTGTATGTGTCCTGAGGACCATAGATGATTGAGAAGGGTGAGAGCATTTGTAAGTATCAACATCTATTTTATGTTTATGTGCTTTGATCTTAATTTCTGTTCTAAAGACTTATTTTGTCCTCATAGACACTGCACCCCAAGCAAAGTCTGAGGTATCTTTTTTGGCCTACTGTGTTGGAGATGATTGGGAGACATGAATTCTGAGAAACTTGGTATCTCCACCAAAAAATCTGCCTTTTTACAAACCTCAAAAGTGGAATATAAAATTTCAGGGGATTTTAATGTTGGAACTATGGTGATTTTAGATACCATTAGATTTTTTTCATGTGGAGTCTTGCAAAAGTTCTCATGAGAGCCATAGATGCCATGAGACTAAGAATCCCAAGAAATTCCCTTGATGAGACTGTAATCTGAGTGGAAAACCTCAGGAATAGTTCTAGATACAAATCTCCTTTTTCCTGTGGTAGTGAAGTTCCCCAAAACTATTGTCTGTGTTGGAGCTCTCTTATCCAGGTGAACTATTTCTGACACTTGTAAAACGTCTTTGCAAAGATAATTAAATTATCTAAATAAGGAAAAATGTGAATGCCTTGTAGTCTGCAGTAGGCTATCACAGAAGGCAGACACTTTGTGAGTACCCTTGGAGCAGGAGATAGACTAGAGTTATGCAGAAAACTGATAATGTGATCCAGACATACAAAACCTTAAGAGATGTCTGAAATCTGGATGTATAGGAATGTCATGATATGCATCTTTTAAATCTAAGGTCACTAGAAAACTCAAATATGGAATAAGGGGTAAAAGGTTGTGAAAAGACAACAATTTGAGCTTGGGCAGTATCACAAATAGCTTAAGAAAGGAAAGATCTGGTACTAGTCTCCAAAAATCTTCTTTCTTTGCCACCAGAAACCCTTCTCTAACTGAGGAGGAAGGACAACATCCATCAGTATCTGGGAGAGTATATGCTAAATGACAGTTGGGAAAAGAAGAATTTGGTCTGGTAGGTGATGGAGAATCCCTTGGAATGGAGGAAGAGAGACTCTTACTGTTACTTAACCTTGATGGATTACTTTCAGAAGCCAGCTGTCTGAAACTCTATTTTGCTAGAGAGAGAGAGAGAGAGAGAGAGAGAGATAACTTCAGTGTTTCTGGAAGGATTAAGGGATTGCTAAGGTGGGTGGGGTAGGAAGGTCTTGCAAGTAGTCATTCAGACTTATTAGACTATCCTTTATTCTGGGGGGGGGGTCTACTTTTTTTGCAACCCCCTGCAATTGCTTTCACAACATTTGCTTACCAGCAGCTTACTGGGTGTGTTTGTTTTATTGATGAGTAAGACTGTAGAGGGAGCATTAAATCCCTTGGCCAACTTAGAGAAGGAGGACTGACCAGTCTAAGAAATGCCTTGAATCAGCTTACCTCACCATCATGTTTCTTAATGACATCTGCAGCTGAAGGTCCAAACTCTGGTCTTTATCCAAGGTAAAATATTTGAAATGTGTTTTTTTTTTGTTTTGTTTTTATTTTTTTGGGGATATTTTGTGAATACAATAAAGTAAACCTCTTCATAACAGTTCCAATGACAGCAGCCCTGAAAGTGGCAAAATCAGAATCACATGCATATTTCAAACAGAGGGCAGCCATTTGAGAAACAGAAACAGCCATGTAACACACAGCAGATTTCTCCTTAGAAGCAGAAACAGATATCAAAATATTCCTCATATTCTCAAAAAAGCTAGCATAAACTTTAACACGTGAGCTTGACAGTCAAGAATCCTAAAAACAAGTGTGGCTAAAGAATGCACTTTTTTCTCAACTCTATCAAAAACCATCCTGTCATTGTCAGAAGGAGAGTGCTTAGTATTATTAACCAAATGTTTAGCTGCAGATGGGTACACCAAAGCGATAACTGCTGGGTCTCATCTGGGATAACTGTATAAAAACTTAAAAGACTGAAGAACTTCATACAGTCTAATTGCTTTCTTGGGGGCCACAGGCTGACTATCAGGCAAGTTATAGTCTGTGACAAAAGCATCCTCCAAAGCTGAAATAACAGTGGGAATTTGGGTATGTTCTGGAAATCCCAGTTGTAATAAATCATAGTAGTTTCGAGGTTCAAAATTTTGAATTTCTTGGGAGACTTCCAATATGGCTGCACCTTGATCAACAGCTTCATTTCATCTCTCCTGATATGAAAAATGAAACTGAGAGATGAATGCCAGAAACCCTACAAGTTTTAGTAAATTCTTTTACTGGCTAGTAAGGATACTGCCTGGATGCCAGCAAAGAAGAAACTTAAAGTGCCTGAAAGAAAATCAACTAGAAAAGGTGAAGAGAAAATACTGACTGGGGAGAAACTTGCAGCTTTTCAGAAAAAGCAGTTCAAGCTCCAGCTTTAGTGCAAGATATAGCTTTCAGACACCTGGAGGAAAAAATAAAACAAATGTGGTCAGAGCTGATTAATATAGATTAAACACTGAATCACCTCATAATAAATGTCTGGAAAAAATGGCAGACACTTTAATCATCTATTTAGATGAATCAATAAAACTGCAAAAATCAGGGGTTGAAATGAAGAAAATCCTGTCTGAGTAAGAGACTGCTCAAGAAAAGCTGTTTCAAAAATGGTAGAGTTAAAGGATAGAGCACACAGAGAAAACTTGAGATTTTCTCTTGTACAAGAGAAACTGGAAGGAATAGACTTTAATTTTATGAAAGCAGAAATAAGCAACCAGACTGGTATTCTGCAGAATGATTTGTTAATTGAAAGGGCACGTCTGTACATGCTCCAAACCTGGTCTTAAGAAATCAGCCAAGACCTGTATTAGTAAAGATGCAATCATACCAGCAGAAATAATTTATCTTGAAAAAACTGTCCAAAGGGCAAAGTAGTAAAAACTGGAAACAGCAGAGGGTTTGTATAAATGACTATTCTCTGTACACCAGACAGAAGATACGCAGATTTATCCCAGCAATCAGAGAATTTCAAGAGGCAGGTGTGAGATTCAAGCTGCTTAACTGTGTTCAGTCATTTTTTGATGTAGAACAGGGTAAGGAGGAAATATAAAAATTTGTCAAACAAAAAGTGAGCCATCAAACAGAAGGGGACTGTGCTTCTCATTGGCCTGATAATAAAGCTCATAGAGATACATTGCAAGTGAAACCTTTTCCAGTGCTCCAAAGGAAAATGCTTGAGAGACAGAAAAAAGATCAGCATCAGATTAGAAGAATCTGAGTATCTTGAAGTACCTTGGACTTGAACTAGAGTCTGGAGTTGAGAGATTGAAGAAGTCCAACAACATTGAAATTAGTGAATAACTGTAAGAATATAAAGCATCAATCACATTTGTAAAATATAGCTTTACAAGAAAAGTGGAAAGATTGAACTTTTGTTGATTTTCAACTTGTGGGGGACTAAAATGCATATGCCCCAATTCATGCCATAAATGTTTGGAAGAACACTGAAGGGAAGGAGGAAAAGCAATCTTGAATCTCTTCAGAAAATGAAGTCTCTCTTTTTCTTTTACCAAAAACAGGCATAATGGAAGGGTCAAGAGCCTGAAATAAACCCAGAGCTAAACCCAATAAATCACTCCTGTCTAGACTAACTGAGACAGAAGATGTATGTCTGTTTTTGTTTCTTTTTGTCAGGAATTTCTAAATAAATTGAGACACTTTTTCCAGAAAAAGATAACTCCCTAGGGGTGGGCATAGCTTTCTGGCTAGGCAGTGAGCCATTCTCTGCACTTTTTGTCTATATCCAACATGAGTGGCCCTTCCTTGCCCACCAAGGGCACTCCAACAGCCAGAGATGATGTGTCTAACCACTGGACTATGTTGGGTTTAAGCAATACACCAGCAGAAGTAAAAGAAAAATGGTCTGTGAAACCAGTTTTGGCCACAGCAGAGTTGCCCATCTGTGGCTGAGGCACTTCATCAGCCTGTTGCTTCAGAATTAATATTTCCCAGAAAAAAAAATACAATTTCTGTCAAGAAAAAGGAAAGTGAAGCCCCCCCCCCCCCCCCCCGGAGGGAGCTTATCTGCCCAGCTCAAGAACAGAGGTAGCCAACCATCTATCCTTGAAAGCCCACAAGAGAAATGCTTGAGCCAACTAATGGTTTGGGCATATGGAAAGTGCCCTGAAAGCTTTGAAAGCTGAACAACTTTTACATCCTTAGCAGGACATACCCTTATAGCTAAGGCTACTTCAGCAGTGATCCTAATGATGAACATAATGGAATACTCCAAGAAACAGCAATCTAGAGTTTAGAGCCCCATGGACAACTTTGAGACCACCATTATGGGCTCCAGTAGAACTGAGATTGAGGTATTCATAGAGATTAATCCTTGAGACCATTGTCTAGTTATGACCTTTCTCTACTGTAACTGGAAGCATCCATTGATTAGATTTGCATGTCTTACTTCCAGATCCTATTTGTGCAGGCAACACATAGAGAAGCTATACTTTCCATTAATCATTAACTTAATGAATTTATAGGAAGCCACAGAGATTGTGGGTAATAGGAAATTGAGGAATAGGCAACAAAAGGATTGAATTGAGATGGATATATAGCTGGTAGAAGGAAAGAAGATGTTATCTTTCTGTGATTTTACTGAGAAATTTAGGATAAATCAAGAGGCCTGGCTGAAGTATGCAAGTTCCCTTTTGAATGAATGTTGGACTTCACTGCATGAAGAATATTCCCAGTCAACTTTACTGGTTTCCTAGTAATGAAAGGGTAGTCTTCTTGTGTGTTGGGTATGGCAGCTCAGGATGCATTATTGTTCTCTTTTTATAATGTTATGCATGACAGATTACACTCATGTCACCAATGATAGAAGAAGCTTTAATTGAAGAATGCAACATTGTTATTGATTGCATATTGCCATTTTATACTTTTCAGTAAAGTTTGCTTGCTGAATTCACCAATTATCTTTTCACTTTATTTATATTTGTTTACTAGGGTAGTGCACTGATCAGTATTGACCAATTTCAGGCTCAGCCCAGGTGAAGTACAAAACATTTCACAAACAAATACAAAAATGTATACAATAATAGAGTAGTTTAGACTAGTTACTTAGAAAAAAAACAGCTGTATATATATATATATATATATATATATATATATATATATATATATATATATATATATATATATATATTCTAGTGAACAAGCACAGTGTAAAGTACAATCAAGCAGAGTGTAATGTACAATGTATACATTAGTTTCTAAAGTGGGGTCAATCTTCAGTAAATTTTGAGAGAGAAGAGACTTGGAAAATGAGATAGTAATGGAGTTCATATGGCATAGACAGCTAGGATTTTCCTTGATCCTGTGATGAGTGCAGGAATTGTGTATGTGATTTATGTGAGTAGTTAGGAATTCATAGCTGTAGCTTGTCCAGCACTACTGCCACCTTTGGGCTGACTATAAGAATAGATAATGTGGTCTGCTGAGATTCAGCCCCCCATTTTTTTTACAAAATGTTTGAGTACTGTCACACTGCAGATCTCATGGCTTAAACAAAAATGTTTTGAAGTAAATTAACTGTAGTGCAGATACGAGTTACACAAACTGTAAGCAAGTTACTCTGCTGTCTTGCCAGCTCTTATTTCATGGTTTTCTGATGGATGCTAGTTCAGCTGTGAGTGATGAGATTAGTAAAAATCATGGAGAATTATGGAATAAAGTACATTAATACATGGACCTGTGCCTTGATGGCTAACCCTAAGTTTTTCCTTAGGAAATTATATTTCCTGCTGTTCTCTGGGCAATGTTTTGTCAACTGCCACCTTTGAGCTGGTGCAGGATATATGAGTTTGTAGTTGGTGATTGGGGCATTATGGTTTCCCAGCCTGTTAGAGTAGTATTCTATGCTTGTGTAACATAAAGCAGCTACTTTATATAATATGTTTTATGCTCATTATATTTTTTATGTTTAATGCCTGTTCAGTTATAATTTTGTAAGTGCTGATGGAGGGTCCCTTTTTCCTTCCTTATTCTGTGTATTCTCCCCTTCCTTTCTCTTAACTGTTTTTATTCCAGCATGCAACACTTTGAATACTAGTAGGTCATAATGAATGAAAATAAAATGATCATTCACTTCATATACAAATGCTAAACGTGTGTGCAAATGTGGATTATAGCGTATGAAATGAGCCAAAAACAGGTCACTTTGCATCATTCATTGTCACACAAAAGAACTGTATGCACTCTTTCTTGGGATCAAATGGGCACAGAAGTGCAAAAGTCATATTTCAGAGGAAGAAGAAAATGATACACTACAGCTAAAGTAGAGTAAATGTAACTTTCCTTACAACCAAACATTGATATCAGTTAAAAGAGTGCTGAAACTATCATTTTAGCTGGTGGTAAACTTAATTTTTGCTGTGAATCAAACTGAAATTATAGGTATATTATTGTGTATTTTAAGCAGTGGAAGTTGAAGTATGTATACTAAATATAATAGATTAAAATGAGCGAACGTGAAACAAATTAAGTTACTCAAAGATTCCAAATGGTTGTTTCATGGCAATGGAAAGCTGAAGAAATTTCAAGCCAAACTGTGCATATATTTAAAGGTGACCCTTGTAGCACATCCTTACAACAGGATTCCTTTTCAGTTGCAGTCAAGGAAAAGTTGGAGAAACTTTAGAAAATGGACATAGAACAGGTATCAGTCCCTTCGCTGTGGATTTCACTAGTAATGACTCAACCCAAGCATGTAGGTCAGATAAGATCAGGATTTGTGCAGAAATGAGAATGGCCATTAGGGGTTAATGAGGTACAGAAGACAGCTAGCCATAGTCAGTTATTCTGCTGATATCTTACAGCATGTGATATAGCAAGTCACAAAGCAAATCAAGAATGCAAAGAACTTTAGTGAGGAGTTTACTATATAGAGACAAGATGAGATAGACATGTTGAGTCCCTGTAGAACTTATTAGACTAAGAAGTGTGAACTTGACAACCATGTTTTTTATGATTTACAATGTTGAACTGTGCATGTCATTAGATGCAGAGAAGTTAAAAGTGCAACATGAGCTGATGTGATAACTAGTACAAAAGAAGTTGGGTATCTTCTAGTTATGGCTAGTTATAGTTCCTGGTTCATTAAATACTTTACTACAGTAAGGCTAATAAGATAGCTAAACGATCATGGTGCACCTTTTATTTGAGCAGAAAAAGCAGCAGGAAACACTGGAAAAGCTTTAAAATTGGCTGAGCTTGGACAGCAGTGCTTGACCTTGACACAAGCAACTTTTAGAATTACGTGCAGACTCCATAAGACTGGGTGCAGTATTATGCTAGAATCAAAATATGGACTAGAGAACCACTGCATATCTGTATTCATCCCGTGCTGATGCAGAAAAGTGATATATCTGTCTTGTGAGCATTGCCTTGTTTACATTTTTAGAAAAGTCTTCATGTTAACTGTAGATCACAAACCATTAGAGAGCATATTCAGTAAGTCTATCTCTTAGAATAGAAAGGTAGTCTCTAAACTGTCAGGCATACCAAAGCATCATGGGAACTGAAATAAATGTTGCAGATTTCTGTCAAGGCATTTGGCAAGTATAGTAATAAAGGGAAATAAGATAAACTGACTGATGGCTATCTAAGCATGATTTCTGAATATGTTGTGCCTAGATAATTAACAGTAAGGGACAGCGAGGGAGAATCTGAAAGATTCACTGTTTTACAAAATGTAAAATAATGTCTTAATAGTAGCACTTGGCCACCAAAAAAAGAGTACGGGCACAGTTATAGAAACGCTAAAATGATTTGAAAAATACAGAATAGATTGTAACAGTTGCATAGACTAGAAAATGGTTGTGTAAAGGTTTATGGTTTTAATTTCAAGCTAGTGGCATACTGGCCTTCAGGAAGCTTAATTGCTGTAACCCTGTGTTGATATTTTCTTTCTTTTAAGTTTGTATCAAAATTATTATTGAAACATTTTAAATACAATTTGGGATTGTAATGGGAATCTTACTTAATAATCTTGAAAAGCATTGTGCAATACATCTGTTACTGTTGTACTGTTGATGTTTATGTTTAGTATTCCATTCCTTGATGATGTATTAGCATTCCACAGTGATTCTTTCCATACATAGACTTTCCACATAGAACTGGATCAGAATTGCCTTACGAAACAAGGTAGAGGACATGATTTAGTAATCTATAAGAAACAGAGTGTAGTAAAAATTACTGAACAATTTCTGAATAGTTCAATTTTTATAACCATTTGATCTTTTAAGCAAGTAGGCATTTTACCTTATCAATTGTTTTGTTCAAATACTACGAAATGCAGTATTCTATTCAACAAAAGTTCAAATTAGCGGTGTACAGTGGTACATTGAGTTCCCTGAATAAATTAAGCCTGTCTTTTAGAATTTGGTGAATTACATGCTATGATTTTTTATTTTTTTTTTTTGCAGTAACACATAGGTCAAAAAGTAAAATATTCATCATTCACACTGCTTCAATGGCATATAAGTTCCGAGCCCAGCAATAACCCACACCGGCAGCTTATCAGTGCTCAGAATCACCTCCTGTGACTCCTTGTGATAGGGGAAATGGCTAAGCCCTAGCCATCAGCAGTAGCCTAACCCCTGTTACAGAAAACCAGTTATTCAGTCCCAGTTAAATCTCCCAGCAGCCTGCATTGGTGGATTATAACTTCCAGACCCAGATAAGATCCCTTTGGGAAATTCTTTTCCATTGTATTATTATTTACTTTTGATTTCTTTATGCTTTATTAGAAATATATACAGAAATACACACACACACACGTGTATGTATGTATATATATATATATATATATATATATATATATATATATATATATGTATATGGATCTATATTGATGCATCGAAAGTATGTTTCAGCAAAATGTACATGAGCGAACTCACTTTAGCAAAAGTGCATTTTATCGAAAATGCACTTTTGTGAAAAAAACAAACACGCCAAAAAACCTACACAAATAAAACACTACTCACGTTTATGCAGGAGGGCATGTCCCCCAACACCCCCCCTACTTTAATATTCTCACTCCAAGATCGCACTACAGTGGGGAAAAGGGAATATTCCCTTATCCCCGCTGTACCGCAATCTAAGCAACAATTTGCTTAGTTGTACAATCAACACTACATGTTGATGTACAGCTAAATCTACATGCAAACTGCATGTTGTTTTTTTTTTCTTTTTTTTTTGCGAAAGTGCATTTTTGATAAAATGCACTTTCGCGAAAGTGAATTTGCTCAAGTATGTTTCGCTTAAATATACTTTCGATGCTCAGACCAGGACCTACATAATATATATATATATATATATTTAAAAACGTGTGTTAACTTTTTAATTTAATATTCATGCTATTTACTGCTGATAATTATTCCTTAAGGAACTCTAACTTGCTATGGTGCTTTTAAACAATTATCATACCTCTCAACTCTACTGAATTCTTTGGTATTTACCAGTTTTGAGGGCAAAATAATGGGGGCTGCCACAAATTCCCAAGTGGCCCCCTCAATTCCTGTTTTTTTCCATTTTTTTTTTTTTTGGTCCAAGTTTACAGTTCCTGCTGATGTCGCCATGCATCACCAATGTATCTGCAACATCATCAACATCTGGGGGCATGCGTGATGACAACAGCTCAGTAATAATCGCTAGTAATACCAGCAGCAGTGAGCGGAGGAGCTAACCTGTACACATACAATTACAATTTCAGTTCCAAACTTCCACTTCTTTGCTTTCTGAGTCTTCTGCAGCAGAGTCAGTGGTCTGGCACTGCACCCAGTCCACCTGTGTCAGGATTAAGGATTGGAAGGATAACAAAATTTGCTTTCTCTGGTGACTCAAGTCACTCGACCTCCAGGTAAGTGACAACTGACAAAGAATTAAAAAAAAAAAAACATATGCATTGGAATGTCTGCCTGCACAGCTGGAGCTCTTTTAACAGCCAGGTATCCATGTCTGGTAAGAGCAAGAGAGAGAGTGTGTGTGTGTGTGTGTGTGTGTGTGTGTGTGTGTGTGTGTGTGTGTGCGCGCACACGCAAATAGAGAGAAGCAGGAATACTTTATTAGTATAGTTCGTTCGTTGTGCGATGTGACAGGACTTAGCAGAGCGTCTAACTTCCCCTTCTCTTTCATTTCCTTGTGTGTCTTTGTGCAAGTGGCATAGTTGAGATGTATGAAATGTAAAAAAGAATGCAGAAATTCATTTAACTTTGTAGAGCAAACAAAACTGCAAAGTGATGTATTTAGAGCCTAAGATATAAAGAACAGAAAAGGTGGAAAAGCCCCATGTATGTTTTAAACGATACATGCAGGCATTCCAAGGTACAAAATGATTGTTGCTTTGTTTCCATCATTCTGGCTTTTATAATGATAACTACAAGTGAAAACCCCTAAAAATAAGTCACTTTGGTATATAGAATTTATGACGCAAGTGGTGAATAGGGATTGATGAACTTGTGTAGGATGTCTATATTCTTTATTCTGTTAATAACTGTTTATCTGTTGGAAATATGTAGCAAATAAGTATCGGGAATAGTACTTGCTGAGTCAGACAAACTGAGCTGTGGCATTGGTCTGGCCTGGAATTTCAGATACCTGTATTTTTGTCCCTAATGTATGTCATGTACTTAGGTGGAGAGTACAGTACATCCTGTTAGGCTTAAAGCTAAATAGCTACTTAACTCACCTTTATTAGTTATATTCACCCTTTACCAATAGCAAGTAAGATAAATAGTTATTTTCTTGTTTTTCTTGGCATTCTTCAGAGAGGCCATCTTCAGATATTGCTGACAGGATAAATATCTAAAAGCCAAATCATAACACAAAGAACAGTCACTATGGGTCTTATACACTGTTCTTTTTGTTAAACTGTTGCTCTGTCCTTACAGGTGGAAGAACTCATTTCTAGACTTCAAAAGAAAAAGATCACATAAATGCAGAACTTTGCATTTTGTGTCATTTTATTTGTTAAATGTGTGGCTGGTGGACTGATACAAGTTGACCCCTTTTAGCCATGACCCAAGTCATAGGCACAATACAAAGCATTCTTAAGAATTTAATTGATACAATTATATGTACACCTGATAAGTTTACATGTAGCTTACAAGATATATAATATGTACATATTCAAAGAGATCATAGCATGCATGTAACAGCTAGGTGTATGCAACTATAGCACAAGTAATCATTGCTAGTCCTTAGATATGTGTGATATGCATGATTTATGTATGCAAGCATTACACTAAGTACAGTAGATAGCTTGGGGATCATCCAGGTTAAAGGCTTGTCTACTGCTGTGTTCCAAAAACATTTTTTGGGTCCCCTGCACCTGCCAACCATCTAGCCTGTTGCTGCAGTTCTAACAATTCATTCCCTACCAGGTGAGAGATGATTACTGCATGCCTATCATCCAGGTAACCAACATGTATTTTTTTTAGACTTACCCTGGCATCACTGGGAGGGGCATACAGTGGGTGCAGTATGGAACCATCATCAACTTCCGTGAATAACATAACCCGTCAGGTACCACTGACTTCCCATTTTGAGACAATGGCTCCCATTAAGTCTGTGTTCCCCAGCAGGGATTTATTACTTGAAGATGTGCTCTACTACATGCGTCTCACCGTCCTTACTAGAAGAGGAAAATCGGTCACAGCACTTCATTCTTTTCCATTCCCAACACCTAGTCTGCTACCCAAATTAGGGTGGTTGACTTTTAGACAAGCTGTATCCCTCACTGAACCAGCTCTGTCAAATATTTACAGTAGTTGCTGTCTCTAAGGAGATCAGTAAGTCACAGTCAGTGTTGTAAAAGGACTTGATGTTTCTGGGTGGAATCTGAATTTTCAGAGTTAACATTGAATTGAGGGAACATATTCACAGTATTATCATTTGAATGTTGGTATCCCACAATTCCGCAGTAGTGGGCAGGGTTACATTATTACGCATGCAGAGTTTGTTAATTAGTGTCCAGATTTTTGTTCAGTTGTACCTACTTTTCATGGGCCTTTGTCCAGATTTTTGATGTCTCCCGGTTGAGAGTTATAGCAGTTATGTTTTATTTCTAAAGTGTTCTATGACTTCTACTGGGAAACCAAATATTATGTAGTGTCATTTGAACTTTAGGCCTGTTGTTTCTTGTTTATTTACTTAATTTTGAATTTTGACTGAATATAGTGCATTTTTGTCACTTTTTTATTCATTTATGATATTTACTAATTATATAAATCAAAATTTAACCTATGATTACTTTACTTGCATATTCTGTGGAGATTCTTTTCATTTTTGACAAGGAAATATCTAATTAAATGCTCATTTATGCTGTTTTAAAAGGTTGTATTTGATTTAAGGGCATGTGGTTGATTTGTTGTCACTACTTGGACAAGTGAATTTTACTTGGTAATAGGACTGTGCTATTTACTACACTGTGTAGATTGTAGAACAGGGCTTAGCAGAATTTAAACCTTCTCTGTAATATTTTATGCAGTTTAGCCCTATTTGCTGTTTGGAAACATAGTTTATATTTTCTATTACTGCCCCATCAAATCCAGTTGCACCTCAACAAAAACCTGTCTCAACCTATAGATGTTATGTAGTCCTATCTCGCCTTAATTCTTGCTGGGGTTCGGAGCTGATATTCGGCTCCCACTCGGCTGATACTAAAGCTCGAGAGCTTTTACTGGCTCGAGGCTAACCCCTATCCTATGGTGCCTCACGGCAGTTCCCCAGATCTCATTTGCCGTGAAAGCTTTGAGGTTGTTTCCTTACTGGCTTGTTGGCTAAGTAAAAGATTTATTTACTAAATCTTGGCCTTTTCCTCAACTTTTCTTCTTCAATTACATTCTTTATTACTGTTATCCTTTTGTGTGACTGTTCTGAGAGTTTTGACCACTATTTTTCCCCTTAGGATTGTATGGCCCGTTTAAGTTAGGGGGCCATAATTGCCCATTTAAGTTAGTGGGCCTTTCGTCCCTGAGTGCATGTCTTATATAAAAAAAACAGTTTATAATATATAATAGACTCTTTTCTATCTCTCACTATCTTTATTGTTACCTAGTAACTAGTTATTGTTGTTGCCTTCACTAGCTAGACTATAGTTTTTCTGTCAGAATGTCTAAAGAAAAGGATAGAGAACATAAGGACCATCACCCTTCGGGGTTTAAAAAATGTGATAGATGCTCACAAAAGATGTCTTTGACAGACAGTCACACCAGTTGCATGTACTGTTTAGGTGAAGCTCATTTGCTAGAGCCCTGTACATTTTGCCATGCATTTAGTACCAGGGTCTTGAATGAGAGAAAACACAAGCTAATTGATAGGGGTCTTATGACCAGTTCATTCCAGGAACAGCTGGAACTTGGTCAGGCAGCTCCTAAGACTTTGAAATGTAAATCTTCAGCCCCAGTTTCAGAGCCGTCGAAAAAGACCAAGGCATTGGAGTCAATGAGTTCTGGCTCTGATTCAGCTTCTTCCACATCAGTACTGTTGGTTTCCTCGGTGCTGAGGCAACCTTCGGTACCGTGACAGTTACCTGATATTGACCCTGTGTCACCTACCTTGAGATCTCCTATTTAGGAGAGGAGGAGATCTCTTTCTGCCTCCACCAGATGCTCCAGGACACTATCAGATGAGGACATCAAGCAGGTGGTGAAAGAGGTTGCTTTCAGATCCAGCACTGGCAAAGAAATTGGCCCGTCCAGACCCAAAGGCTTTGGAGCCGACCCTTTTATAAACCACTGCTCCTTCTCCGACTGCTTTGCTCTCAGAGCCATTCACTTCAGGTTCTTCGGTCTTGGGTCCGTCAGTTCCGGGGATCCTCCCTGCTTCCTCAGAACTGATTACTCTATCCTCAGTGATTCAGTCTGGAGTCAAGGGATCTGGGAGCCGACGCTCTCAAGTCTATTCTGAGGGGGACACTCATCCTGGGTTTTCTTCGGAACCGATCCTCCCTCTCGGTGCCTCGGCTCGAATCAGCTTGGCCCCCACATCTGCTTCGAAGCCTTTCCCCCCTGGCTAGGAGCTGGCCATCCATCTCCTCAGAGTGGAGGTCTTCTTTGGAGTGGGGGGAAGAGCTTTCAAGGCAGTAGAAAAGGCTTTATCCTTTACAAAAGCCATACCTTTGGAACCTGTGTCCCACCAGCAGCAGTCAGCAACCTCTTCTCCCCTGCCACTCCCACAGGGTAGGGAAGCAGAGACCCAAGCAGTCCCTATTGTAGGTGCCCCCTCTTCTGAGACCTCCCCAGATTTTCCCACTGGAGAGCTCCCTCGGAAGAGACTGTGTAAGAGGAAGCATGTTGACTCACCTGAGTCTGTCACTTCTGACACTGATTTGGAGGAATCAGAAGGGTCCCCTAGATCCCCCTCTGAGGATGTCTCTTTTTCTGACATCCTAGAAATCCTTAGACAGAAGGGTGACTGGAAGACCTTTATCCCTACTGAGGATGAATCAGTGTATCTTGAGGCCTTTGGTTCCCGACCTTCCACCTCGTGGGTGACACTGCCTTATGACCAACTCTTAGGGGTCATATCGCAGAAAGCCTGGACCTCCACAGACTCAGTGGAGCCCATTCCGAGGAGGCCAAATAAATTCTTGACAGCACCTGAAGATAAGGCTTTTCTTATCAAAGGAATTGATTCTATGGTGGTAGCAGTGGCCACCAAGAAGGATTTATCTGAAACATCTTTTAATATCCATCCTCCTAACAAGGAGTCTAGGACGATGGATAGGTATGGGAAGCATACCTTCTCTTCAGCGGCATTTACTGTAAGATCCCTGAATTACCTTACTGATTTTACTCGTCTTCAGAGGGATCTCCTGAATGAGTTGGGAGATACCCTCCAGGGTTCAGTAGCTCATGGATAAGGTTTCTGCACAGCTCTCCATCTTTACGTCAATAGCTAACTGCTCCATGAGGCTGATATCGTATGCAACGGATGGAGCGAGTACGGCTGCCACAGCAGGAATATCTTTCAGATGACATTCTTGGATGCATCTTTGTAATTTCACAGAATCCTTTAAGCCTTCCTTCACTAACGTCCCCTTTGATGGTTCATCTCTTTTTGGACCCCAGGTGAAAGAGACTTTGACCAGGTGCGAGCAGGAAGGGAAAACCTTATTTGCCATCGGAGTCCATTTCTCCCTCCCATCTAGACCCTATCCCAAGGGTAATACAGGAGGGAAAATGTGGTACCATAAATCCCAAAAAGGTTTCCCCTCAGGCACAAGGTCAACCCTCCCCTAGAGGCACAGGGGGAGGATATAATGGAAGACGCCGCCCTCACGGCAGAGCAGGTCCACAACATCAGGGAGATAGAGAAACCTTTTCTGATCGTCCCTTCCATTGCCTCTGAGGAGTTGCCCGACTGTCCATCTCTGGAGGCAGTCGGGGGTCATCTATCACTTTACCCAAGTACCTGGCTAAACATTTTGCAAGATCGTTGGGTACTCACCATAATATCCAGAGGTTATCTGATTCCCTTTGTTTCCCACCCCTCAGCAAACCGGTCTCTACCAGATGTGTCACACATTCAGCTAGACCATGCAACATCAGACATTATCTCATTGCTGCAAAAAAGAGTCATCCAAGAAGTCCCCACAGAGCAAATAGGATCCGTAACTTACTGTCTATTCTTTTTAGTTCCAAAAAAGACAGGGGACTGGAGATCACTTCTAGATCTCAGCAGACTCAACAAGTCCATAAAAAAATTGAAGTTCTGAATGATCACTCTGCAGTCGATATTCCCCTTTATCGGGAAAGACAATTGGATGTGCTCACTAGATCTTCAGGATGCGTACTACCACATCAAAATGGACAGGTGCTCCAGGAGACACTTACGCTTCCGGCTGGGAGCCAGTCATTTTCAGTTCCGAACACTGCCCTTTGGTCTCACTACAGCCCCCAGAGTGCTCACCAAATGCATGGCAGTGGTAACAGCTCACCTGAGATGTCAAGGATTCCAGGTGTTTCCATACCTAGATGACTGGCTCTTCACTGCTACCACCAAGCATCAACTCATCAGAACCAGGGATGAGACTCTATCCTTGTGTGCCAGTTTGGGCATCACAGTCAACCTAAAAAAAAAATCAACCTTATCTTCTTCGCAGCACATTGTATTCTTAGGCTCAGAAATAGACACAACCACCATGTCAGCAAGACTAACACCAGAAAGAATAGGGTCTCTACGCAATCAAGTCAGATCCTTGCTAAACAGTTACAAAGTTCAGGCCAGGGTAGTCCTTCAAGTCCTAGGGACTATGGCTTCCTCCAGTCTGTTAGTTCCTCTAGACCGTCTGCACATAAGAATACTTTAGTGGCAGCTCTTTGCCCAATGGTCAATGCAAGACCTTCCATTGTCTCATCAGATTTTCATAACAAACACCTGCAAGAAGGATCTGACATGGTGGTTGCATACAGAACAACTTCTCTTAGGTCGTCCACTTATTCCTCCCCAAGAGAAAGTAGTTTTGACCACAGATGCTTTCCAGATAGGGTGTGAGGGGCATTATCTGGGAATGACAGTCCAAGGTACTTGTCAGAACCACAAGAGCCACTTGCACATCAATGTTCTGGAGATGAGCGTGTTGCTATATACGTTGCAAGCACTTCACAGCTCTCTTCCCACCGGGACAGTTGTGATCCAGTCAGACATGTCTGTCGTGTGGTACATAAACAAGCAAGGGGGAACCAAATCTTACCCACTTTGCCAAGAGGCATTAAGAGTTTGGAAATGGGTGATGGACTCTCAATGTTTTCTGGTAGCAATGCACATCCCAGGGAAATCGAGTGTGATAGCAGACAAACTCAGCCGAGCAATTCTGATGCCTTATGAGTGGTCCCTGAATGCAGAAGTTGCAAAACAGATCTTTCACAGATGGGGCCAGCCTTGCTGTGACCTATCCACCACACACCTGAACACCAAATGCAGTAGCTACTTTGCCCTAATTCCCCATCCGAGGATGTCACCCAGGGATGCTCTAGTCCACGATTGGCCCCCGGGACTTCTTTATGCCTTCCCACCCTTTCCTCTCATCCCAAAGGTAATACAAAAAGCAAAACAGTTGAGGAGAACTCCCTGATCCTCATTGCTCCTTACTGGCCTCAACAAGTATGGTTTCCCTTCCTGTGGCCATATCTTTTGGAGGAACCATGGATTCTGGAACCATCTCCAGACCTCCTAATTCGTCAGTCAGGGCAGTTCCACCCCACCATCCACACCCTCAAATTGACAGCATGGCTGCTCCAGTTCCACGAATAGCCAGGTGCGTCTCCCTCTCCCCTTCAGTCAAACACATTCTGATCTCATCCCATAAGCCTTCCACTCAGATGTTATACTCCAGCAAATGGCAAAGGTTCTCTATTTGGGCTGTAAACCAAGGCCTAGATCCCTATACAGCTCCTATAGAGTCTATTTTATCCTTCCTTGCATCAATTTTTCATGAAGGAGCTGCAGCCACTACAGTTAGTGTTCAGTTAGCTGCCATTTCTAATTCCCATTTTGTTTTCATGGGAAATCCCATCATGTCACACTCTTTGTCCAAAACCTTTTTGAAGGGAGCTCTACTTCTCAGGCCTCTGATCAAACAGCCATGAGAACCCTGGAACTTAAATTTAGTTCTCACATCATTAATGTCTGCACCCTTTGAGCCCTCCTCTTCATCAGATCTGAAATTGTTATCTTGGAAAATACTATTCTTAGTAGCCATAACCTCTGCTAGGAGAGTCTCAGAACTGCAAGCCCTTATGATTTGACCTCCTTACATTATTTTCCACAAGGATAGAGTCTCACTCATGACAAATCCTTCCTTTCTTCCCAAGGTATGCTCAGAGCATAATCTCAACACTACTATCGAGCTACCAGTGTTTTTTCCAAACCATTGTAATAAGTCTGAGTACAGACTGCACCAATTAGACGTTCACAGAATTCTCAGCTTTTACTTAAGAATTCAGAAAATCAGATCAATTATTTGTGTCCTTTTCTGACAAAAATAAGGGCTTGCCTGTTTCTAAGGTTACTCTTTCAAAATGGCTCTCAGATTGCATTTCCTTTGCTTATCAAACTGCTGGCAAACAATTACACAACAGAGTAAAAGGCCATTCTACTAGAGCAGTATCTACTTTATGTGCCTTTAGATCGAGCCTCCTAACTGATACTATTTGTGCAGCAGCTACTTGGGCAAGACCACATACTTTTGTCACTCATTGCAAATTGGATTTGGCCTCCCAGGACAGGTCATCCTTTGGGTCCACTATGCTGAAGAGTCTCTTCGCTTGAGCCACCCGGGATAAAGGTGCTAGGGACGCTGTCCCATCCAGCAAGAATTACAGCGAGATAGGACTACATAACATGAAGATGTTATGTACTTACCATAACGTTCCATGTTTGTAGTCCATCTCGCCTACATTCTTGCGTCCTTCCCTCTTACCCCCTTCCTGCTTCTGGAGGATCTGGTGGACTATACTGATGCTGTCTGACCTGGTTGTAGTTGCTGACCACCTGGCATGGATAATATTACATCATTTTTTGTCTGTATGCATACAGTTTCTGATAATTTCATACCTGTTAGGTACTTATTGCTTTCTTGCAAACAAGATCTGGGGAATTGCCGTGAGGCACCATGGGATATAGGGGTTAGCCTTGAGCCAGTAAAAGCTCTCGAGCTTTACTATCGTCTGAGTCGGAGCCGAATATTGGCTCCAAACCCCAGCAAGAATGTAGGCGAGATGGACTACAAACATGGAACATTATGGTAAGTACATAACTTCTTTTTTGTTAATCTGTTGTTGCCTTAAGATGGCTCGCAGACCAATTACCTTTTTTCCCATAACCATCTGGTGTGAGCTTACTGCCTCCTATGGTATGTGGGTCAAACACATTCTCCAGGGCTGTTCCAGTACCTGGTTCAGGTACAAGCGAACCAAACCCTTTAGGTGCAGGAGAGGTCCAGGATAAAAGATCCCTTGCCAGAGTTAATACTCTGTCCTGAGATTTGTCTTTTAGTATAGTTCAGTGTAAGAGGAAACAGAAACTTCACCACATGACAGACAGTAAGATTATTTTCCTTAGTTAAGAGTGCTTTATAATCAGCTAATCTTGGAGGCTATTCAGAATTACTGTGGAGCTAGGCTTCTATAGAAATCAGTCTAACATCACAAATTTTGATGGGGGTCTTTGATGCAGACAGTTGAGCACTCTGAGTCCATCCAGTCTGACTCTTCAGAAGGTGAACAGGTTCAAAAACCAAAGCAAGTGTTCACCTTTCCACATGTGCTAGCTAGGTGTAGAGATGTAGTTTGACTGGAATCAGTCTGGAGTTATGCCAGAGACTGGTAGAGTTTATGATCTTATTGAGGACGCGATTCCAAATGTTTTGGCTGTTCTTCCTCTGTTACTGGCCATAGAAGATGTCTGTAAAACTGCATATAAAACCCCATTGGCTAGTGAACCAGTTCCTAAAAAGCATCATCATCATAGTCATTTGTAACAAGGCTATGAGGAAAACACTGTGACCTTGCAGCTCGCTTCGCTCCTTTGTCAACTGCAGCTGCAGTTTCCCTAGCTCCTAGCTCTAACAAGAGAGAGACGTGGCTTCTTCTAACCCAACACTGCCAGATAAAATGTGCAAGTAGTTAGAATTTCAGGGGAAAAATGTTGGCGTATTCTAATAAGTTAGTCTTCAGAATTTGAAATTATCAGAGCTTTGTTTGGAAATTTATTTTGCATTGTGCTTACAGTTTAGATGATGATGCTGCCTGCTGAGCAGAAGTGTTATATGAATGAGATTGTTTCTAATGTGACAGGTTTTGAAACATGAGGAGTGTTTTGGAAGGTGCAGGCACTATTTCTAGAAATGGAGCCACTTCTGTTTTATTGACAAGGTTAGCTTGGTTACATAACCAGAATTTTTTTTCTGAAGATATAAAAAAATGTGATTTTGAATGCTGCTTTAAGGTCTGAATTTGCATTTGGTCCTGTTGCTAGCTAGACTCTCAAACAATGAGATGATAAAGTAAATTGATATATGGGTTATCTACAATGTTTCATACTCACAAGTTCAGACTTTATAAGGTGTCCTACTTCAATGAGCAGCACAAAAAATAGGCCCATTTTAAAAAGATTCAGGCTACCAACAGGAAACAGCAGGAGAATAACAGTTCCAAACCAAATAAAAGGGTCTATTTTCCCAAAAAAGATCTTTCCCCTGTTAAAGAATGACTATATCAGGACTCAGGGCATCCTATTCATTCTTCCTGTCCCTCCTCCCTTTTCTCCTTCCCCCAGGCTTTAGCCCAACCCAGTGGCCTGGTCACCAATAGTTTGACAAGTGGGTGCTGAGAATAATTCATTGAGGATACTCTTGGTAGTGAACATGAAATCCTTCATCTCCAGGGAAATCATTTCTGCTCACAATTTGCAAGCAGGGGTTATTGAACAAGTTCCTACATCACAAAAATGAAAATAATTTTACACCAGAATCTTTTCTAGTACACAAAAAGGACTCTAATGTTAGATTTGGTGTACCTAAATACCTTTCTGAAAGTACCCAAATTCAAAATACTCATCCTGCAGTCAGTCCTACCCCTTCTTTCAGACCACTGTATAATGTTGAATTCACATCTGAAGGATGCTTATCACATGCCAATTTTCCCAACTTCAAGTTGAACTTATTAATGTCCTGTCTCATACTGTGACAAATAATTCACTTCCTGGGAAGTGTGACCTTTCTACCAGAAGACATAGTCCTGACTGTTCAGAACATTTTTAGGGATATCTGTCCTAAAGAAGCTGCCTTTGCAAGAGGGTTTCTCAAAATTTTAGACCTCATGGCATCAATGATCCCTGTAACACCACTGGCCAGATTCCAAATGAGAAAGATTCAGTGACACTTAACATATTGTTGGACCCAGCACCTGCTTCGTTTGGAGTTCCAGGTACCAGTACTGCAGTTTTTGAAACAAGAGTTATAGTAGTAGATGGACCAGATGTTTCTCAATCCAAACTTACCCTTATCCCTCCAGATCCCAGTTCAATCAGTCCAAATGAACTCATCAAATTTTGTATGGGAAACAGTGTCCAGGAAAGTTCTAGTGCAAGACACATTATGCCCCTCAGAAGGTACATTGCACATAAACACCAAACAAATGTTAGCAGTGATTCAGAACTTAAAAGTTCTTCCACATATTTTATTTTATTTTTCCTTCCCTTTCCCCTTTGTATTTCACTTGTTTTTCCTTTTTCTCTTCTATTTGCCTATTTGTTTTATAAATGGCTGTTAGATTTTCTTATGCATATCTAGTAGTAGATTCATTGTTGACATATATAGCACCTATCTTACCTTAATGTTATTAGTTTATAATAGTTATGATAAATAGTTACATTTAGGAAAATAGATCTTGTCAATAGACTTTAAATATAACCTTTAAAGTTTCCTTATACACATAATACACTTTGAATGAAAATGGTTATATCAGTATGGGTTCCTGTTCTACCTTTTACGGGCAGTATTTCCTATCTAGTCAATAAGCTGTCTTAATGATTTGACTTAGTTGCTTGATTGACTGTTAACATTCTGATGGTTTCCTGCTCTACCTTTTATGGGCAGTATTTCCTATCTAGTTAATAAGCTGACTCAATGATTTAATTTAAATTGTTTGATTGATTGTTTGTTAATATTTTGACTTTTTGTATATAAGGAATGTCTTAAGTTTTAAATTTTGTAACCTGATGAAGCACACGATTACTGTGCGTGAAAGCGCTTGTTTTTACTCAATTAAATAAGAATTGTTTGATTTTAAGCATTGTGGTGGTTCCAGTGTTTTCCAACTGTTAACTTAAAAGTTCTTCAACACTTCTAGTCCCCATGCCCCCTTTTATTGGTCAGAGATACCACCACAGTCATGTGGACCTGAACAGTCAAGGAGGTACAAGGTCATACCCTCACTGACAGAAATGATGACCTGGAAGCTAGCCTTACAGAATTTTCTGAATCTTCAGGCATCATACATCCCATTAGAGCAAAATTTACTGGCAGACAAAGTAGATCGTGGCTGGACCCTCATGAATGATAGCTCAGGACAGAGATTTGCATGAATATGGTCCAGATGTGGGAAAAAATTAGTTCTGTTTGCCTCTGTTTGAGATTCCCTTGGAGCTATGCTTGAAGGACAGAAGCATTCTAGAGCCCGTGGATGGGAATGTTCTTTTATGCATTTCTCCCCTTTCCACTGATACCCAAGGTACTTCTGTAGATTCAGAAAGAATTACCAAAGATCATTGTAGTGACCCCTTTTTGGTCCAGGCAAAGTTGGCTCTCCCTTTTAATGGGACTGGCCAAGGGCAATTACCAAAGCCTTCCTCACACTCTGGATCTGCTCACTCTGTGTCAAGGGCAACTTTTGCAGCCCAACCTAGAACAATTGCTACTGACAGCCTGGATTATTCTAACTTGATACCTTTTAGGCACTTTTTCCTATGAAGATGTGCAGTGGGTATTGAAGGAGGCAAGAAAACCTACAACTAGAAAATCTTATGTTTGCAAATGGAAGAGGTTTTCTAGGTGCTGTTTAACTGATAACAGAAGGCCCGGTATGGTGTTTACTCATCTAGTTTTAAAATATATGCTCTACTCAATGATGGCTTCTCTGATGGATCTATCAAAGTACATCTTGCTTATCTATCTCATATTGTCTGCCAAACAGTTTATGAAAGGAGTATTGCACTTGAAACCCCCTCGAAAGCAAATTCCTTCTCCTAGGGTTCTCAAATATATTCTTGAAAATTTTACTTTATCTCCTTTTGGAGCTCTCTTTCAGGTTGATTTGAGGTTAATCACTTGGAAAACTGCTTTGCTTATTGCTCTGACTCAGCAAGGTGAGTCTCTGAGCTGAAAGTTGTCATGGTGGACCAGCCTTATCTGATTTTCCACAAGGACAGTGTTTTTTTATGCACTAATCCTTTTCTTGCTAAACATTGTTTCTGAATTTACCCTGAATCTACACAGAAGGGAGACACGATGCTGCATACCTTGGATGTTCACCGGCAGCTCAAGTAATACCTTGACAGAACTAAGCCCTTCAGTAAAGCTGAACTAGAGCTAAGAAGGGTCAATTGTTGTCTGGGCAAATGATTGCTTATTGGTTGTCTTTTGCTATTTGTTTTTTCTGAGCTCTTGAAAACTGCCAGTATAAGGTAGCGCAGGGACAGAGAACATATTTCACTGAGGTCTTGAGATTTGAACATCTACTGTTACACTTACTTAGGACGTGCGCAACTGTACTTTATCTTTGATTTCTTTAGATCCTTAATAATGGTGACACTTTCTGTAATTTGTTTTGTAATCATTATTCATGTCCTTTTTGCCAATACTCACTATGTTGTATTTAATGATATTAAAGATGAAGTCACTAGTACAGGTGAGTGTATGCATTTTTTAGAAGTCAACAAATTTTATTAAAGCAAACTTACTGCCCAGTTTGCAGGCATAAATATATTTTGCTATTCTTAGCTCATTTGCCAGTTTTATATTTGAGAAGGAAAAATGTGGACCCCTATAGGAATCTACTGATAAGTCCTATTTCTCTAGGCAGATAACCTCTGGTTTAGTGCTATTAACTTGTCAGTTATTCTCCTAAGTGGAATAGTTGTCAAAAACATTAGCAAGGTCATGATAAACAGTACGTACTGTTTCCCCTACATCAAGTGCTGCTGTTAGCTCTTTCATGAGTAGTGTAACAGAATAGTCATTCGTATAAGTTGCATTATGTCTAGCTCCATGGCTTCTACACTTAATACCAGGGGAATTCTAGAAGAGGTGTACTGAAAAAACATACAAAGCCTCTTCAGTGAGGGGAAATATGTGGATCTGATGTTGTCAATTTTCATTCGTTCTTTAACATGGGGGGTTGGATTCTATTCGGCCACCTTTTACAACTCGTGGCTACTGCAAACACTTGAGCCATAATGCTGTAGTCCCCCTCCATACCTCAGATCTCATTTGCCACCTTCACATACAGACGTGGTCGCTGTCAGCTCTTGAGTAGTTAGTGAGTTATAAAAGTTTTTGCTTTATACCTTTTTCCCTTTTCTACTGTATTTCTGTTTTATATTTCATGCTGGTTATAAGCTATCCTCCCTTATTCCTACACATTTTTTTCTGTGTATATTTTAATACCATTGTTGGTAGTTTTCACCCAACTGTCTTTTTCTATCATTTTGGTAACCCTTCCTACTATTGTTGGTAGTTTTTCTTTCCTTTCCTTTCCTCTTGATAAAAAAATAAATAAGTTCTTTTGTATTCTTCTTTGCTATTTACTTCCATAATGGGCTGAAAAATCCTTTGTTTCAAAATGTGTAAAGAGTATGGGCACAAGATCCCTTTATCTGATGCCCATGACTCTTGTGTCTATTGTCTAGGCCTTGCTCATTTGAATGCCTCTTGTGAGATTTGTAAATCTTTTAATCCAAAGGCTTTACTAGACAGGAAAAATAAATTGATTCTGAAGGGAGTTCTCCCTACAACTTTTTCAGAGTCACTGGCTGGAGCTTAACCCTCTAAGGCAGATCAAACTGATTCAAGAAAATGGCTTCATGAACTGTCTAGAAACTCCACTACTACTTTGGATCAGAACAAGGAACCAGACCAGAAAATCTTGAAATGGTCAGATCCCAAGACTAAATCATTGTATCCGACTGCCTCAGATGCAAGGTCTGCCTCATCAGATCCGGTTCTGTCAAAGTCAAAAGAGCTACCCGGGACCCGTTATGCTTCCTCTCTGGACTCAATCCCCTCTTGGCTACCTTCCCCCTTTTTAGAGAGGTGCCGACACTCTAGAACACCATGTTTAGCTTCTTCCCAGAGTCTTACAGTGGCAGATGTGGACCGAATGATAAGGACGTTTCTCTCTGTGCAGATACAGATAGGAGTTCTCTCAGTTCCTACCCCTTTGGGTCAAGACACCATTATTAGTATCACTCCACCTATCTTGGCCCCTTCTTCAATCCATTCTTCAGCTTTGGAGCCCTTGGATCTGAGCTTCCCAGGATTGTCTGTAACTTCTCTGAGTGGACCAGCTTCGAATGTGTCAGAACTAGATGACTGTCGGAGTCGAAGTGCCTTTGTCAGCTCTGAGGTGCTAGAGTCAACTCAGAAGCTGTCAGAGCTGTGTCTGTCCCTTGGGGCTCTGGCATTGGTCAGCTCAGCTCCAACTTCTGCCTAGGGTGGACTGCCTTTGGGTCAGAGAGACTGATGGTCTGGAAGCATGTCTTCTTGGCTCCATCTGCTTCCTTCTCCCTGGGGCATTCTGCCTTTTAGGTAGTAGAGAAAGTATTCTGCTCTAGAATTCAGACGGTTCCTCCCCCTCAGATCTGCCATCTGGTTCCCAGATGTCTTTCTGCCATGACCTCATCACTCTACTCCACAGGGACAGCTAGCCCAAAGTCTCCAGGCCACCCAACAGGGTATCCTTATTTCTTCTGATACTTCTCTGGAGTACCCCGACAAAGAAGTCCCTAGGAAGAGAAAGTACAAGAGAAGGCACTTAGACTCCCCTCAGGAGTCATTCACAGAAGATACTGATTTCGATGAAGGGGAAGAGTCCCCCAAGATCACCACCCAATGATGTCTCCTTTAGAGAACTTTTAGAGATCCTTAAGCAAAGGGGTGGTTGGTCTACCAATAACCCTTCCCAAAAGGAAGCAATATTTCAGGAGGTGTTTGGGTCTGGCCCATCTACTTCCTGGATGACTCCATACACCAACAAGCTCATTGAGTTGATTTCTCGATGGGCGTGGAAGGAACCCATTTCAGTTGAGCCAATCCCCAAGAGACCAGATAAGATCCTGGCACCGCCAAAGAGAAAACAGTTTTGGTGCAAAGGAGTACCAGTAGATCCCATGGTCATACTGGTGGCCACAAAGAAGGAACTCGCGGAACAGAGTTCATCTGTTCATCCCCCCTGACAGATAGTGTAGGATGATGGAAAGATATGGGAAGCATGTTTATGCTTCATAGATTTTCACACTTAGATTGCTGAACTATTTGGCACACTTTACCAGACTTCAGAGAGATTTGATTAAAGAACTCTCCAAATCCTTCTCAGGAACAATAACTGCTGAGCCACAGACGTCTGTTGCATCACAGTTGGCTACCTTACAGTCCATTACTAATTCATCCATGAGGTTCATTTCACATGCAGCCGAAGGTACCTCTAGGGTAGTGGGTTCAGGTGTTTCCACTAGCAGACATGCGTTTCCACTGGGAGACATGCCTGGATGCACCTGTGTGATTTTGCAGAGCCCTTCAAATCCTCCTTCATCAATGCACCTTTTGATGGAAGTTCCTTGTTTGGCCGTAAAGTTAAAGACATACTCTCAAGGGGTGACCAAGATGGTATGACTCTGTCTGCAGTGGGCATATGTTTTTTGACTCCTCAAAGAACCTTCTGTAGGAATCAACAAGGTGGTCAGAAAATGTGGTTTAGAAAGCCCCAGGGTCTTTTCCAAGACCTACATGGAGACAGATAGACAGATCCCCCAGGGACAGAGGGGGGGAACACTAATTGAAGATGCCACCTGTGCAGCAGAGGAAGCACACAGAACCAAGGGTCCAGAGATTCCTTCTCTGACAGACCCTACCAGTGCTTCTGAAAGGAGGCCTGATTATCCACCTCTAGTGGCAGTCAGGGGTTATTTATCCCTGCACGAGAGTGCCTGGCTAGATATTACAGAAGATACTTGGGTGTAGAGGATTATTTCCAGAGGTTATATAATTCCCTTTTCACTCCTTCAACAGTAAACAAAATTCCATATGTTCCACCAGGTCAGAGGAAAGCAGCAGCTGTAGAAATAAAAGCACTGCTAGAAAAAAAAGTGCCTTCCAAGAGGTCCCCCAGACCAGGAGGAGTCCAGAACTTGCTCAAGATTATTTTTAGTGTCAAAGAAAACGGGACTGGAGACCAATTTTGGATCTCAGCAATCTGAACAAATCGGTTCAATATACAGAGTTCCAGATGGTCCCAGTTCAGTCCATTTTTCCTTTCCTGCACAAGGACAACTGATGTGCTCAACAGATCTTTGAGATGCATACTATCACATAAAAATGAACAGGTGATCCAGGAGATACCTACACTTCTGGCTAGCTCAAGCAGTGCCATTTGGCCTCACAACAGCCCACAGGGTGTTCACCAAATGCATGCCTGTAGTATTGGCTCACTTGAGACTATACATTTTCCGAGTGGTTTCCTTACCTGGACAATTGGCTCATAACTGCTCCAACCAGGCATCTACTGATCAAAGCAAGAGATTGTGTACTCCAGTTATGTGCTAACATAGTCATTACAATCAATCTCAACTATAAGCAACTCAACTGCTAGAATTCATAGGAGCATTGTTCAACATATTAGTAACAGCTTCCCTTCTCTTGTCAAGGGTGCAAATTATTCAATTTCATGTCCAAAAGATAATTCAGAGTTCCTTACTGTCAGCCTGACTGATTCTACAGGTTTTAGGGATGATGTCTGCTGCCATAATTCTGGTTCCACTAGCAAGATATCATATGAGAATTCTTCAATGGACCCTGGCAACTCAGTGGTCCATCCTATACCAGCCCTTATTCTCCCAGATCAAAATAACTCAGGCATGAAAAAGATGTCTCAGATGGTGAATTTGCTCAGAAAAATTTTACAGGGCCAACTTTTCATGCTTCCTCAGCCCAAGGCCATAGTGACCACAGGCGCATCCTGATTTGGGTGTTGAGTCCCTTCTTGGGAAAGGCAGTCCAAGACCGCTGGTCCCCAGAAGATGCCAACATGGATATCAAATTGTAGAAATGAGAGCAGGTCCTCCTAACACTGCAGACCTTACAAGACTTTCTCCCTTCAGAAACTATTGTGATTCAGACAGACAATATGTCAGTAGTCTGGTACAGTAACAAACAAGGAGGAACCATATCTTACCCCTTATGTCAAGAAGTTGTGAGGGTGCTCTCATCCAATCAATTTCTGATAATGCATATTCCAGGGAAATCCAATGTGATAGCAAACAAGTTGAGCAGGTCCATCTTATTACCTCACGAGTGGGCTCTCAACAAGAAAACTGAGTAGAAGATATTACATCAATGGGGCCAGCCATGTTGCAACCTCTTCGCATCTCCCCTCGACAATAAGTGCAACAGGTTTTTGGCCCTGATCCCCCCACTAGGGGAGTGACCAAGAGATGCTCTCCTCCACGATTGACCCCCCCAGTCTCCTCTGTGCTTACCCCCCAACTCCATTGATCCCCAAATTTCTTCATAAGGCATCCTAATTGAAGAGCACAATAATCCTCATTGCTCCTCCTGGTTTCATCAGATATGGTTCTCCTTCCTTTGGCCTCATGTAGTTCATCTTCCTTGGATCCTGGATCCAATTCTAGACCTTCTGTCTCACCCAACAGACATAATTCACCCAGACATTTTGGGTGTAACGTTAACTGCATAGTTTTTCCAATTCCATTGATAGCTTGACAGCCCAGGCTCTCCTCCTCTGTCTGTCACATTCTTTTGTCCTCCTACAAAGCTTCCACTAGGAAGATTTCTAAATGTAAATGGAAAAGATTTGTTTTTTGGGCATAACAAAGAAACATCAATCCTTTTTCAGCACTAGTATCCACAGTTCTTTAATTTCTGGCTTCTGTTTTTAACGAAGGGTCCAGTTCATCAGCAGTTAAAGTACAATTGACTGCTGTTTCTAATTTTCATGTCGCAGTTGATAAGTCTACCTTAGCTTCATCATGACTCTGTAAGGCAATTATAAAAGAAACCCTTTTACAGACCCCCCCCTTTTATCGATCCTACTTCACCCTGGGATTTGAATTTAGTGTTACAAGCCCTGACTCATTCACCATTTGAACTAGCTGCAAAATGTGTATTAAAGTTTCTAACTTGGAAAACAATATTTTTGGTAGCCATTACTTTGTCTAGGAGAGTTTCGAAACTACCAGCCTTATCTGAACCTCTTTATTTGATTTTTCATAAAGATGGGATTTCATTGCAAACCAATCCATCTTTTCTTCCTGAGGTGGTGTCAGGATTCAACATTAATCACTGTATCAACTCTCCAGTCTTCTTCCCAAAATTCTCCAATAAAGGGGAATAAACTTTACATTTGTTGGATGTCCACATACAATTACATTTCTGTCTGCATAGAAATGACAAATTCAGGAAATCAAATCAGTTATTGGTCTCCTTTTCAAAATCAAGATTGGGAAAGCCAGTTACCAAAATAACTTTAGGTAAGTGGCTAACAGATTGCATTTCCTTTGTCTGCAGTAAGCTTGGGTTTATTCCTTCCTAAACCATTGAAAGCTCATTCATCTAGATCCATGGCAACCTCTTCAGTATTTCTGTCCAGATATTCCATGGATGAGATTTGTGCTGCAGCCACTTGGGCTAATCTTCATACTTTTATTGCTCATTTCAAAGTTGATCTGGTCTCTAGGGGAAGAGCAGCCTTTGGCTTAACAGAATATCCTTTCTTAGAGCCCTCCCATGACTCTGTTCCACATGTTGAGGAATGAATGAAAATTGACATAATCAGATAAAGAAGTTATGTAGTCATCCTAATGTTCCACTGTGTTGTCTATTTTCATTCTTCTTCAACTCCCCTCTCTCCATCCCCTTACATTTCTTATTTAATCATTATTTCTTACATTGTTATTTAGCAACAAAAAGCAGAAAACAAGATCTGAGGTATGGAGGGAGACTACAGCATTATGGGTAAGGAAGGAGCTCAAGAGCTGTAGAAAGCAGCTGAGATGGATCCAAGGATCTGATTCAAACCCACATGGTGAGGAAGAATGAAAATGGGCAACACAGGCAGAACATTATGGTGAGAATGTAAAAGTTCTTTTTTGCCCAGAATGGACAAAGTAATAAAGACAATGCTGAAAGACTGCTGTGCATGTTAAATAAGCCATCTTACAAAGCAGGTCTCAAATGTCTAAACTCATAAGCAAGTCATAAATTGCTCTGAACACTGGGTTTTATGGAGTTGTACATATCACAAAATACTTGTCAGTAGTTAATTATGTTTACTCAACCTTAATGTTTGCTCTTTCTGCAAATGTAGAGTGACCCTGGAATGAGAGTATAAAAGTATGGTGTGGAGATCTGCCCATGGGGATGCATAGACTTACCAGCTGTAAAATGCTGTATGCAGTGTTTTTGTTATTCACCAAAACTCACTAATGTTCAAGTACATATTTTTAGAATGATAAGCACTCCAGTTAGTAGTGTCTTATGGGTACAGCCAGGCAGTTATGTTTAGGATTTGCTGGCTTTCAATCAGGCCTAGTAGACCCTGAAAAATGATTTTTATTTATTTATTTAATTATTCAAGTTTTATTGTTTGTTAATTATGCTAGTTCCAGTAGGTGGTATTCATACTGACTAGAGGAAATTTGGCCAGGGCACCCATGAAACTTCCCTATTCTTTTTTCACTAAGTGATGTAGGATCTTTTACTTCCACCTGAGTTGCCACCAACTCAGGCATTAGGGACCTCAATTTAAAATGTCATCCAAAGGACAGCATAGTCAGGAGTGCAGACACCCCCCTTATGTTACATTGTAGAGTCAGTATTTGAAATTTACAAAGTATTTCAAGTATATGACATGGGCATAGAACTCACAGTATTCTGATCTTTCAGCACCAAAGGTGAGTATGCTTCCTGTTGTGCTACTGACACTACTGAAAATATTCTATACTTATATATGTAAATATTTGCATTTACTAAGTGAAAGTATATATTTCGTTTTGTATTCCCCTTGCATATTTGAGAGATAACTCAGTGTCTCTCATAAAAACAGTGTAATGTGAAATGCTACTGTATGTTGTTGGCCTTTTACCTTCCCTAAAATATGTGGCAGTGGCATCTAAATAAAGTTTCAAACCGAAGGCTTTACCATATTGGTAGCATTAACATGTGATTAGGGGCTGTGAAGCATCTATCCAAGATTGCTCTTATATTAGAGACTTTTAGTAAATTGCTATGGGAGTCTTCTCTTTGAAATGCAATGTAGTCTGCTGACTGGCTGAGAGAAAGAATAAACAGACTTGGTTAAAGGTCAGTCAGGAAACAAGAACAGGTATAGCAGAGGAGAATGAATTATGCATAAAATGAATTTCATGCCTTTTGCCCATTACTGAATTAGAAGTTCTGTGTTCTTTGTGAAAATCCTGAGGTGAATTTGAAGACAAAGATTCCGTAATTTTAAGTATGTAGTTGTTTTGCTACTTTATTAAAGTTGGACTATCCATCTGATCATGGTTTGGTTAGAGAAGTGTATTTATGTCTACAAAAATACATACCCATCTGTTCAGTGCCTTCAGTGCATGCACCTTAAGTTCAGCCAGTGTACTGAGATTTGCTTTGTCATCTCAAATACATTGAAGTACAGTGATTTGTCCTGTTTTTCAGTCCTTCTGCATGACAGTTCGTGTAGTACAGGTAGTCTGTCTATGGGGAAGACGGGCAGGCAGTACTGTTAAGAACAAGAAAACGGTGTCAAGACTGGCTAAAATTCAGACAAACATGAGCATGAAAAGAAGAGATCAGTATGTGGAAAGAAAGCACTGCTTTAAAATGCTGCCAATGATGTATTCTGACTCGCAAACTTATATGTTTCACACGTTTGTTTTCTGTGTGTGTGTTTTGGACAAGGGAGATAACACATTGTTCTGAAGTTCATCTGACTTTGTTCAAGAGAAGTGGAACAGAACACTGAAAGCATGATAACAGAGTCAAGCAGTTTTGTTGTAATGTGGTTTGTCTCTGATTAGCAACTACAAAATTATTGCTTAGTAGCCAACCTCATCAATTGAAAATACAGTAAATACATGCTCTAGGTACAGCTGTGGACACTAAGATAAAATAATAATGGACTGTAATTGCATTTCTTTTTCAGATTGGTTGGTTTCCCTCAACATATGTGGAAGAAGATTGAGGCCTGTAGCCAACACACTACAGCTGTTCATTTTAAAAGCCATTCCTTTGCACAAGTACAAATGCCAGAATACTGAGCAATCAGCAAAAGTTATTTTCTCTAGTATTACAGTGAACCATCAAGAAATATTTGTATAGCAGAAGAAAACTCAGTTGAGAGAGCCCTTGGAACATTGGGCATATCTTGTAATTTTTTCTTGTAAATAGAAAGATGTTTAAAGAAATTGAATCTAGTTTGAAAATGAATTATTTGAACACATAACAAAAGGAAAAGTATAAAACTATTTCCCATTATAGTCATTTGCACTGCAAAACCAGTTTTACTGGATTTATCTAGAAAGATGCAAGGGGGAGGTACTGTAATTTGTGAGTGACACAGTGATTAAGACTGAGTTCATTATTTAAAAAACAATATATTTAGTGGTATGGTGATGCTGGTTGTTTGTTGTCTTCTGATTCTCATGGGTATCAGTAAAATTCATGCTTAGGGTCCAAGCCAGCAGTGTGAAACAAGGGAAAGAGAGCAGCCAGCATGAAATTGTAATAAAGCACACCTGAGAAGCCATGATTTTGATTCAAAACCAGACATTCCAAAAAGGGATCAGAGGAATTGGTTCCTCATTTTATGTTGCACAATTAAGCATTAGTAGGCAACCATTTACCTTTAGAGGCACAGTTCATGTATTTTTTTCTTCACTTTTCTAGCATCAGTCTTGCTTCATGTCTAGAGCTGACTGTCATGTAGTTAGTCCTTTATTCCCAGCAGGGAACGATTCTCCTGGGCAGCTTTTTTGTTGCATAAAGTGCTGGGAAAAAAATCACATAAATTACTGTTGGGGCTAGATAGGTACCATATCATGTGTGAAATCTAAGATCATTGTAAGTAAAAGCATGCGTAACTGTTTAAAATGCATACTTGTATGCTTTTTCTCTGTATGCACAGAAGGAAGTCAGAAGTTGTTTTTTTACAGGTTTATGGATATTTTATTGCAAATATGGTGAGAGAACAGTGTACTAAAGCTGAGCCTTAAAATGAATTACAACCAGCTCATGGGCATTGTTGATAATATACAAAACATATTTACAGAAGGTTACCTAAAACAAATTGCTTTTTCATTTTCAAAATATAACAGATTGTCCCATATGAAGACTAAAGCTTCATTTATATTAAATCTTATGTAACTCAATAGATCTGTTCTGAAAGTTTCATATAGAGGAACATTATTTTGTCCTATTGATAGACTCTGGTGTGGTAATTTTGATGAATGTTATCACAAATTGTAATTTTTATTATCATTTTTAAAATTCTCAGTGATTCTTTGTGCTCTGCTGCACTAAATAAACCTCCTTTTAATGCCTGGGGGTCTTTGCACAGATTTTCAAAAGTAACAATATAAGGGGCCTCTAAAAATTAACCCTTTAGAGTATGTCTTTGTGAGCTCAATATGGCAAATAGTAAAGCGCATGCATTACCTTTTAGCACAAAGAAACTGTATGGCTGTTCTTTGTCATATGGATTGGAAGGTAATGACCTTTTGCCTACACTTTCATTTCATTCAGCCAAAATGTTTTTTTTTTTTTTTTTTTACCGTGAATATGAAGAGTCTTATTTGAGAAATAAAATCTCATATACACTCTGCCAGGCTATTATCTTCAGCAACTGACTTCACCTTTGACTAAATCACTACTGGTAATGTAGCCACAACATATATTGATGTAGCAATTGATTAATGACTGACACATGATTTCAGTTCTCCTTCAGACATCTTTTGTTGTAATAACTCTTTGATTTGTGCATATGTGCGTGAGAGTGTTAATGTGTATGTATGTGTATAATTATTTGACAAAATGCCACAATGTATGTGAATAATAAAAATATAGAAGTTTTATGGTGGCACAAAATTGTATATATTTTGTTGGTTTCAAAAATAAACTGTTACTTAAAAATGTTTTAAAAATGGGAAATGATGTGTAAATGCCTTGATTTTTTTGCACTACACTAATCATAAGAAGAAAAAAAAAGAAATAAAATTGTGAATTAAACCATAGATGAAGGAAAATTTCTGGGTAGAGTTCACTGCCAGATCAGCTGTTTAGCTGCTGGAATAACAACTGCATGACATTCTACATTTTTTCATGTCATTAAACCATTAAAACAAATGTAAATTTAACTATCAGTCATGATTTTTACTGCGAATAAAACTTACATTCCTTTTTGCTTAAGTGTTTTGTTGCCTTTTTTTTATTTGCAGTTTTCTTTTTTAAAATTTTATTATGGTGTTCTTTTACATTCTGGACGTACTTTGTGCACCACAGCATGCAGTATCTCCAGTGCTTTGTTGTTTTACATTTTCCTCCAACATTCCAGTTATACAATATATAACCACATTTTTAAGGAAAAAACCTGCATAAGATCTTGATTATTTTTTTTTGTGCTGATGTCACCAACAGTTTCAGCAAACTTCACTTTCAGTGACGCAAGTATACTCGAATATCAAGGAGGTACGTCTATATACTTTAGTAAATACAGCAAGGGCATTTGATACAGTAGAATTATGTGGGCATATCCTTAATACAGTTTTACAAAACATTTTATTAACAAACCTGCCACATTATTTAGGTATGAAAAGATGGGTGAAAAATGCATCAAGGTAGTTCAGCCACAAAGTGCCACAATGTAGATATGAAGTAGCCTATTACAGTTTTTTTCCATTGTTAGGTTATTGATGAACATAAGGTCTAGTGTATAAAGTTTTATCTTTATGCATTATTTTTATTGACAATTGGTCTATGGAATGACTTGTTAAGTTTTTGTGTGTTTTATGATATATAATGTTTATTTGACATTTTATTTATTTATTCATTT
This sequence comes from Protopterus annectens, assembly GCF_019279795.1. Taxonomy (NCBI): domain Eukaryota; kingdom Metazoa; phylum Chordata; order Ceratodontiformes; family Protopteridae; genus Protopterus; species Protopterus annectens. Next base: position 359,274,969 of record NC_056750.1, on the reverse strand, counting down.
TTTTGCTGAAAAATACAATTGAGGCAAATCAGGATTAACACAGGATCAGATGAGATTACTAGGCTATCGAACCGGAGGTCATTTTAAGCCTAGCCGTTTCAACCCAATGTAATACCATAGAAGTACTAATCAGTACCCAAGATTGCATTTAGTGATCACTGCTCATGTCCAGGAGGGTTGTGGATGCTATCCTGGTAAGAATTTACGGTGCCTCATCCACACATCCAGGTTCCTCTTGAACAGTGTCATAGAGGTGCTCTGTTTTACATGAATTGGTAGCCTGTTCCAAAGATGTGGCAGTCACTAGGAGATAAATTTGTTCCTCCAGCATGTCCTATTTAAGTCGCAGGACATATTTAAGACCCTGGAATGGGTCACCCTAGACCCATTTGATTTATGGATATGTAGTAAGTTTATTAGGTTTGGGTCTTGTGTTGCTCTGTAGTCCAGGCATAAGTCTCCCCTAAGAAGTCTATATGATACAGAGTATAGTGACAGGGACTTTAGTCGGTCCATGTAAGGCACATGCTGGAGGCCCTTGATCTTCTTTGTTAGAAACCTCTGAGGTATCTCTAATTGCTGCAGGTGCTTAGTATGATACATACTGAATGGGGCGTTATACTCAATTATGAGCTGTATAAGTGCCAAGTATAGGGGGGTTATAACTTCTTTTGCCATTGAGGTGATGCCTTTGCTAATCAAGTGAACTACATTGAAAGCTTTCCTTACAACAGTAGACATGGTCATCGAAGTTAAGGTCACGTTCAACCTGCAATCCCAGGTCCCTTACCACTTCATGGGTACTTAGGGTATTGTTGTTGATTTGATAGTGTGAAGGGACATTGTTTGTGCTGAAGGGAATGATGATGCATTTCTTTGCATTCAGTTTGAGACTGTGACTAATACACTAGTCACTGGTCTGTGTGAGACCCTCCTGGAGTATACTGACATCATTTGGGTATTCAATGATTGCACCTAGTTTGCAGTCATCTGCAAACTTGGTCAGTCCCAACCTTTTAGTTTTGACCTGAAGTTCTGAGAAGTATATACCAAATAGTAGAGGGCCCAGCACTGACCTTGCGGCACCCCGCTGGTAACAGGTCTGCTGGTTGATGTGGAGTCACCCATTTTGATTATGTGTGTTCAGTTTGAGAACTAGTTAGTTTGCTAAGTTTATCAGTGATGCCTGAATGTAGGATTGTGGCGAAAGCCTTTGCAAAGTCAAGGTATGCTGAATGCACAGATTTGCCCTCATCATTGCCCCTGGTCACACTTTCAAAGAAATCCACCAAATTTAACAGGCAGGATCTCCCCTTCACGAAGCCGAATTGGGTAGGATCCCAGGTTTGGAGGTCACCTATTTCTTTATTTATGAGGTCCATAATGATACATTACATGGCCTTACAGATGAGGCTGGACAGGCTTATGGGTGTGCAATTCCCTGGGTCTGTTGCTAGGCTACCTTTGTGGAGGGGAATAACTGTAGCTGTTCTCCATTCTGTAGGTTAGGCTATGATTGAAAAAGGTTAGTTGCTTTTTTAGCCTGTTTAGAAGACAGCCTGGGATGTCATCTGGTCCCATATTGGCCATGTTCTTTGCCTTGGACAGGGCTTTGAGGACCTGATCTTCAGATATGTAAGGTGGGGGGTGAAGTTTGTGGGGAGGGTTTGTTGTACGTTAGGAGGGGATAAGGGAGTTAAATTTTCACAAACCCTATCCACTAGCAGGTTCACTGTCTCTGTGGGGTAAGTGTATGTGATACTGTTAGCCACCAGTTCTGCACATGCTTGGGACCTATTCTTTAGGTTATGTACATAGCTGTAAAAGGCCTTATGGTTGTCCTTGGCAGTACTTACTAGGTTTCTCTCAAAAGAGGTCTTGGAGAACGTGACATGTCTTATTTGCATGATTGGGCTGAGTAGAGGGTGCTTTTCCATTGTTGGGTCCTTGCCTTTGTTTTCTTGGACAACAACTTTTTACATTTATTCTAGAGTCTTGTTGATACTGAAAGTCCAGCATGGCAGTTTGATTTTACTTGGGGCTCTGGCTTTGATTCTGTCTGGTACAGCCGAGTTTATACACTTATGCAAGTGATTGTACAGGACTTTAGTTTAAGCTTCGGTGTGGTTACCACTTTCAGCTTGGGGTGAGACTTGGAATGCATTTATACCTTCACCTAGGATGGTATAGTTTGCTTTGGGTGAAATTTTGTAGTCCGATTTAAACTTTTGTGAGTTCTGGAGTTAGTGTCAGTTCAAAGCTGACTGATCTGTGGTCAGTCTTAACTAATAAGGGTCTAACAGTTGCAGCAATGCACCTGATTGACATGATGGTGAGGACCAGATCTCGAATGTTTATTCCTCTTGTCAGGCTATGTACAATTTGCTCTAAGGCATTTGAATTCACAAAATTAAGGAACTTTTATGATAGCGAGTTTGGACTAGAGTAGGTTTCCCAGTAGATGGTGGGATGATTGAGATCCCCCATAACCAATGTGTTTGGTAAAATTTGGATTGTCTACAATTTGGTTAAGTAGGCTTTGTGGGTGTTGTGACCCATGGAGAGGGATTTATAACTGGCTAGGACTTGAATGGGGGTCTTACAAACCATAGCCTGGACCTGGAGTAACTCCATGGAGTTGTCCGGTCTAACTAGATGGGAAATGAATTTATCTCTAATATAGACTGAAACACCACCTCCTTTGTTTTTCACGTTTATTTTGCAGTCCAAAGGTGTGGAAGGCATTGTAGCCTTGCAGGGCCAGAGTACTCTCTGAGCCCTTAAAGTAGGTTTCTGTGACTGCACAGACATCTACATCTTCTAGTGACAGAAGTGCTTCCAAGGAGTGCAGTTTTTTGTTTAAGCTCCTAGCAGCATGACCCTTATTTTGTTCTGATTGGTTAATTTCATGTTGGTAATGTTGTTTTCGTGACCTTGCCTTAAAAAAGCAGTATGGGGGAGACAAAAGCCTTAGCCAGTAGCCAAAAGCCAAAGGCTGCTAGGTGCAAAGCAGCGAGGTTTGTCAGGAGTGGCCTTAGGTCAACTGGTGCCCTAGGCAAAAGGGCTCCACAGCACCCCCCACCACACCACCCAGTGCCCCTATCCTGGTCTACCTACATTAAATAAACACTGAAAAAGCACCCCTGGTAGAGCGGCACCCTAGTCAACTGCCTAGTTGGCCTATGCCTAAGGCCGGCTATGGGTTTGTTGACCATGGCTTCCCAGGCAGACAGGAACTGGATTCCTCTAGGAATTACACCAAAAACTAAGCCAGTTATTGAGATCAGTCATTTTTGTTTACACTGTGGCATCATTCTAGGTGAGGGTAGTATACTGCTCAAGGCTAGGGACATACCTGCCTGGGACACATACTTAGCTCGACAGTGTTTCTCTTCGTATAGTCCAGTGAGGTACAGCTGAAGTCATTCACACCAACATGAACTATGGCAGAGTTATAGCACTGCTTGTTACTAAGAGACCTGAGTGTATGCATGATTTGGTGAATACTGGCACTGGATAGGCAGCTGACCATGACTTTCTCCTTGTTCAGCCTGGTGAGTGGGACATCTGCATGTCTCACTATTGAGTCTCCAATGACCACAGTACAAGGACAAAATGATTGACTTCAACAATTGGCTAAGCTTCTGGTGTCATTCTAAGGGGATCCAGTATCTGTCTGCCAGGGATGACATGATTAACAAACCACGATGCTTTGCCAGAGATGGCCTGCATGTGTCACCTTTGGGATTCCGGATACTGGCTAAGGCTCTTGCCACCCTTATAGTGCCTTTTTTAGGCAAGATTCAAATGACAAATTCACCACCATAACAGGTACAAGCAAGAAAAATCTGAGGGTAATGCTACTTTATGCTAAAAGTCTAAACCTCAAAATGCACTCACTCGAGGCACTCCTTAAAATGGAGAACATCGACATCTGTGCAGTGACAGAGACCTGGATCAAGGTTCCAGAGAGCACCCCTGCATTACCAGGCTGTAATTCATACCACACCTTTCGGCCACCTAACCTGGACTGAAGCACTAAAGGCGGAGGCATATCCATATTCATTAAGGATATCCACACCTCCAGGCTAGTTGCTCAGCATAATGCATCCAAGATTATCCAAGTGCAACTAACTCTGGGCAAGACCGCAATCCAAACTGTAGCTTGCTACAGATCCCCCACCATGCCCCAGGATTCCCACTCCTCATTTCTTGTTACACTGGAAAATATTAGGGTACAACCTAACACCCTAATAATGGGCAATTTCAACTACCCCACCATGAACTGGGAAAACTACTCATGTACCAACTCTTGTACTCAACGTTTTCTGGAATTCATAAATTCCAACTTCTTGGATCAACTTATCCACACCCCCACCAGGGGCAGCAATATCCTAGACCAGGTCATTACCAACATGGGCAACCGGTGTTCCATGCCAGAGGTCAATTCCTCGTTGGTCAGATCCATCCACAAGCAACTCACCCTAGACATCCACATCCCACCCCCACCCCCCATTAGGGAAACCACCATAAAAAATTTCTCCAAAGCCAACTTCACGCTTCTTAAGACAGAAGTGGCAAACTTCACGACACCCATGCTGACAGACAATAGAGGTACGACTGCTGAATCCTGTACAGTTGCACTTTATAAGCACTTACACGAGTGCATGGATCATGCAATCCCTAACAGAACCAAGATGCTATCCCCCAAAATAAGGAAGCCAATCTGGTGGTCCCCTGCCATAAACAAACTCTACAACAGAAGAAAGAAACTGTTGCAAAAAAGAGTAAAATCCCATGATTGGAGGAACTCCGTGGTCAGCCTCAGTAAGAAGCTGAGATCCCTCATAAAATACTCCAAAGCTAGTTACAAAAACAAAATTTCCACTGATTCTAAAGACAATCACAAAGCATTCTATAGCTATGTCAAGAATCTCAATGGCAACACTCAGATCTGCTCTGAGTTACAGCACAATAGCACTAAATTTACAAACCAACTGTTCTTGCCAACATCCTGGCAGATAGGTTCAGTGCTAACTTTACCCCTCTCTCATCCCCTAAAGGGCCCATCTCTATACTGGAAGAATGCAAAGTTCCTGTAATCATGGCTGCACAGGTAAAAAAACACTCTCTCCAAAGCCAAGAACACAGCATCCATGGGACCTGACAACATCCCAGGCTGCATTCTACATGACCTACAGAATGAACTGGCACCCTACCTAAGTACCATGTTCAATCATAGCCTCACTTCAGGCCCACTGAATGGTGCACAGCAATGGTTATCCCACTCCACAAAGTGGGAGCCACCACTGACCCTGGGAACTATTGCCCCATTAGCCTGATGAGCCTGGTCTGCAAGGTTATGGAATGTATCATCATGGAACTTATAAACAATGATATTGGTAATCTGTAGACTCTGGACCCTACCCAGTTCGGGTTTCTAAAAGGCATATCATGTCTCCTAAACCTGCTAGACTTCTTTGAACCAGTCACCAAAGCCATGGATGAGGTTAAGGTGGTTCACACAGCCTATCTAGTTCTCGCCAAGACTTTTGACACCATCCCCTACTCTGGAATTATAGATAAACTCACTAAACTAGGTATAAATCCCTATGTCACAAGATGGGTTGCCAACTGGCTCACTGACAGAACCCACACTGTGAAAGTAGCAGACTCTAAATCCAACTTCAGACCAGTGACAAGTGGATTACCACAGAGTGCAGTCCTAGGTCCTCTCCTGTTTGATATCTACTTCTCTGAAGTACAAGCTAACACAGAAGGTCTTTGGCTAACAAAGTGCGCAGATGACTGCAAACTAGAAGCCATAATCAAAACTCCTAATGATGTGGACATCCTACAAAAGGGCCTCACTGAGACAGATGCCTGGTGTCAAAGCCATGGCCTCAAGCTCAATGCCAAAAAGTGCATTGCCATCCCTTTTGGTTAAAACTCAGTACCCATGAACTACCGCATAGGCGGTAGTCTACTTAACATCAAAAGTGTGATAAGAGACCTTGGGACACAGGTGGACAGTAGTCTCTCCTTTGATAATCACATCGCCACAGTAGTCCGGAAATCCTTCTACGTAGCACACCTCATCACAAAAGGTTTCTTATCCAGGAAAAAAGAGGTCATTGTTCCCCTCTACTCATCACTCATTAGACCCATTATAGAGTACAATGCCCCTTTTGGTATGTACCTCACAAGACATCTACAACAACTGGAAAGGCTACAGAAATACCTCACAAAGAGAATTACCAGCCTCAAACAGATGCTCTACGCAGACCGTCTCAAAAAACTCCAGCTTTACTCTGTCGCATATTGCCTACTCGGGGTGATCTCTGCCTAACATACAAAGCTATGTCAAACCCAGAGCTGTTGGACATGCTCCACTTAAAGAAATCCCAATCCCTCCGAGCTACATGATCTAGGGACCTAAACCTTGTCACTACAATAAACATAACATGCTGGAGGGATAGATTCCTGTCCCAGAGACTTTCCATACTCTGGAACAAACTACCTATCTATATCAAACAAAGCTCCTTATTAGCACTCTTCAAGAAAAATCTTGATGATCGGATGGGAGATAGGAAATTCACCCCAGGGATCACTTCTGTGGCTCTGCTTGACAGGGGCAGAGAAAAATAATTTTCTTGGGTGACAAAAGCCAGGGTACCGTTTGGCTAGGCTTATATAGGCCCTAGGGCCAATAGTCTAGTACCTACCTATGAACCTAAGAAAACTTGTTTTTTTGCATGTTATACCTTACTAGCTTGGTGGGTGAGACACTGGTGTTGCTATGTGTCATGGGTGCTGTGAAGACTGTGTTAGCTGTAGCAGACTTCTCTCTTGTATGTCTCTGGTGTTTTGGTAAGTTTTTTGAAAGAACCTCCGCATATGTGAATTTGCGTGTTTGATGCATTCTATGTGTATGTGCCTCAAGAGACCCAAGAATACAAGGTTGGCAGGAGAAACAAGGGTAGTTCAACTGTCCATAATGCTAGGTTGAAGACTTGTCACTAGGGGTGGCTTTTCAGAAATTATCATAGAGGAGCTCGGCAAATGGATATTTTTGCTTGGGTTTTAAGGGAACCTGCTCAGATGCAGGGGCTAAATACCAGAAGCTAAAACTTGAAAAAAACTCTAACAAAATTCAAAAGGATCAATGAGGATGCTTATTTTATTTATTTATTTTACAGTTTGTTTACTAGGATATTCCACTGGGCCAAGAAGAGCCCATTTTCAATGGAGCCCAGGGGAGAAAAGCTCCATGAACAACAATATAATATGAAGACAATGCATTTACATTTATGTAATACTATTGAAGAACAATGTTATTAAGCAACATGACAAAAAATCCACAATTGCAGTGAAAATACAGTCAAAAAGCAAAAGGTAAAATTACACACACACACACACACACACATGAATAAGTCAATTAAAATAAGAAAAGTCCATTGGTGCATATTCCTGTTAGATTTGTTACAATGTGAAATAACACAGGTTGACATTACAGTTTTACATGAAATCTTAGCAGAGTTAAAGTAGGATAGGGGGATAAGAGGTGTTAATTGCCCTGTACCAGTCATGTCCCAATCAACACAATTCTCTCACAAAAGTGCAAATAAGCCCCTTCTAATCCAAGATGGCTTGGAAAATGTGCTCAGAACAAACCAACCACTACAAACAGTTCCAGAAGCAGCATGCCTGGATCTTGACTACGCTACAGCTACTAGCTGCCCAAGTTTCAGTGGGAAACGCTACAGAATGTTTAACACAGCAGAAAAATAGCAGTGAGACACTGAAAAAAAAACATTTAAAACAGCAGAAATCAGCCAGGAGGCTCTAAAGAATGATTTAAACAGTTAACAGGTCAGTTAATTAAATACTGCTTGATGGGAAAATCAGAGCAAGCAGAACAGATAGCTTTAAAACAGTGAAAAAATACCAGTAAATACTTAACAGTTGAAACAACAAAAATGTTTGCTAAATAGAGAAAACAGAAATAAAATCTGATTTTACAGGCACAGTGTAACAGGCAGTTGCAGTATAACAGTGTAGTTTAGCACACAGTAAATACAGTATAAAGGTAAGTGACAGGTAATAAAAAAGTGCAGTAAATGGTATAAGCAAAAAAACAGGTGACGTGTTTTTCTGGAAGCTCAGAAGCCTCTAGTCATCTGGTATTTCAGCTCAGAGTTGTAGCTGGTAGCCCCACCTCATTTCAGCTCGGTAGAAGCAGACTTGTAAGGGCTCTAGGGCCACTAGCCTAGTAACCTTCTATGAACAGTTTAAAAATATTCAGAAGAGAAAGAGGAATAGCTAACAGGAATTTGCATATTTCTTATGTTTCTGTTGGAAAGTATCACACACTATAGACAAGACTGACAGAATGTCCGTAAAAATAATGCATGTCTTCTGTTAAAAGCATGAAGACTTCAAAACTGTGGCTTAGAGACTGAATTTTATTATTTGTTATTTATTTTTATATTTGATTACCGGGTTGGTCTGACTGGGTAATCAGGTGCCCGTTTTCAGCAGACACCCAGGGAGAAAAGCTCCACATACATGACAATCAAAAAAATAAAAAAGCTCCACATATATGATAAAAATACAAAAGTCAGAGATGAGTACAAATTAATAGAGCAAACAATAGTATATCATAGCATCGTATGATGAGAAGTTACTGAAGTGTACAATATATAGAGTGTACAGTAGTAAAACAGAAAATATAATGTATAAAGACATGCTGTAGGTGGATTGGACACACTAAATTGGCCCTAGGTATGTGTGTGCCTTCTGTGGAAGGTTGGGCACTGGGCTGGCAACCCAACACCATAAAACTCCACTGCCAATCATGAGCGGACACGTGATCCGCTGTGGCGACCCCTAACCGGAAAAAGTTGAAAGAAAAAGTAAGAAAGTGTAGTAATAATATATACAGTTATATACGTACATTTAAAGTACAATGTGTTATGGTAGGTTTTTTTTTCTATGTATTTGACTTTTGAGTAGTGCCAGAGGAAGATTTATCTGAATGACTGAATTGAAAAATGCCAAGGTATTACCCCAGCAATCTACCGATTGCAAATCATCTCAGTATACAGTGCACCACAGGCACAGATATCCTGTACATTTCTGCCCATACCTTATAGTGACAGTGGGCCTTTACAGAGTGTGACAAAGTGTCAGTAATTTTACATAAAATTAATTGCTTCAGTACAATGTAAGTCTGTGGAATTTTTTCCTGTAATGTATCAGCACACCAGTCGACAGGTCCATGTATAAATGTACATGTTCTTTTGGATTCACCTTCCTGACTGTTTTAAATGTGTACTTATCATATTTACATTTATTGCTTAATAAAGCAAAAGCTAAGTGTTTTATGCTTGCATAGTCTTCAACATTTTTCCAGCAAGAAGCAAAACAAAATGTACTAGTTCATACTAACAAAATGTACTAATTTCAGAACATTTTAACCAAAAAAGACCAGTCAAGCTGCTGATAGTATAAGCTACTAATATCCATACCCAGCAACTATGGCCACTTGGCTATATTAATCTCAAATAATCTGAATGGGATTAAAAAGTGGCACCAGTAATGTATTTTAGCTGGCTTTAAAAAAAAATGCACACTAGTCGTGCAAAGCCAGACTATTTGCTGTTGATCTTGATCATGACAGAGAGGCAAGTAATTATTATTAACAGGCAGTCCTCATCCTTAGTAATTATCACCCCCTTTTTCAAACATTTGGCATGCTTATATTAACAGAAAAGAAAACAAATCATGTTTTCATGCATTATACACTGCATATATGTTTTCTTTCTTTATAAAAAATGTCTTACACTCCATTACATATGCATATTTTATGCAGTCCTTGCCTTCTCTTAAACTTCATTCCTTCTCTTAGTCATTCTACATTTATTAATGTCTTTCCTTTCATGTTGCAGTATTTACTCTTGAGATATCCTGCCAAGGATAGACCAATGTCTGGCCAGTACGTGCAAGGTATAAGGTACATATCTGGTGTACGGATGCCTAATCCTCGGAACTTCTTTGCCACCAGTCTGAGCACTGCCCTTGAATTTGATTTGTTCACTTTTCACTAAGTTAGTTCATCTACCAAGCCTTCTGACAAAATGCCCCATTTGGGTTCCTTTATTTTTTTTCCTCGTATTTTGTTTTCATGTAATCCGAGAAGGAGAGAAAATGTGAGTGTGGAAAACAGATTCCCCATAAAGATAGGCTAGACACAACCATACTCAGATATTTGTCAGGTGTTTGTCTCTAAGACACTCCACAGCTGTCTGTCACCCGTTTCTATTTATTTCCAAAACCAACTTCTGAAGCTTTTGGCTCAGGGTACCATGGCCAAGTCCGCCAACCAGGAAGTTCCGCAACTACTAAAGAAAGAAATGAAAAAAGCATGTACTGATCCTGCTGTTATCCAGCCTCCACAAGACATCCCTTTCAGGTTGGATGAAGAACCATAGAACTCTCATGCCGACACAGTTCTGTCTGCAACAATCCAGTTGGAGGCTGACATGGAACTGTCTACTCGCACATCTGCTGAGGCTGTGTATATGTCTGGTACAGATGTAGAGGGGAAACCATGGCTGATTATATCTGAACGGCCTAGGTGGATTCCCCAAATTTTACTTGGGGAAGAAGTGCCTGGTGTCCACATCAAATCTGGGTAGGGGTCTGGACCTCCTAGATTTGTTAAAGCAAATCTTTGTTTAAAACAAAAACAGAAGACCAAACATGTAGCTCCTGGGTTAAGGATGTTCACAAAGAATGGTAGAACTTTACTTAGGAATTATTTAATTAGTTATCAGATGCACCTGTCTAGATATGTCGTGGCTCTTCTCTCCAGCTGGTGGGAGTGTTGACTGATATGTCTGATTTGGCCAGCAAGACTTCTCTTTCTCATCAAAGTTCTGCCTCTCAGGTATCTCGCCATTCCATTAAATGCAGCTGTGATGCTGCTGATGCCCCTTCTAGGGCAGCTGCATCTGGTTCTATCATACCATATTTTTGGTTGCACCTTCAAGTCTTACCTGAGGACATTAAGGCTAAACTTTTAGATTCTCCCTTAGATAACTAAAATCTTTTTGGCACTGCTAAAGTAGAATTTTTTTAAACCATTCAGGATAAGGTTATGCAAGACGTGAAGAAAAGTTTGGTTTCTCCATACCCAGGTTCCACGTGAACTATCCATTTAAATCTTTTGTTCATAGGCAGCCTAGGCAACCTACTAGATGCAAGAGATATACTAAGCAGATTTTCCCAGTGAAACCTACTCTAGATGCCAAAAACCTTCTTTGCCTGACAAATCAGCCTCTATCAGACATCCAGCTTCCCCTTTCCTTTGGCCAGATTTCTCTCTCTCTCAGGCTATCCCTTTTTTTCCTGTTTGGTAGCAAATAATCACAGATGCCCGGGTTCTCTCCATCATCAAACATGGTTACTTTATGGTGTGGAACTTCTTTACTCTTATTTCCCAACATTCCTTGGCCTGCTCCTTGCCAGCTTCTTCATTTTTCCTTTGATCCTGTGGGATCAGATGGAACAGGGAACCATCCAACCTGTTCCCTTGTCTCAGCAGAGAACAGGTTTTTATCCCCAAATATTTCTGTTTCCCAGGAAGGAAGTGTCGTGGAGACCCTATCCTAGGTCTAGCCTTTCTTTCCATTCTCAAGATTCCTTTCTTCAGGATTTTGCATATTCAGACACTTTTCCCTCAGTTACTTCCTCAAGCTTTTCTGATATTTCTGGATTTGAAGGACGCTTACCTCTATATTTCTGTTCACCGTCTTTTCAGGAAGTTTTTATGTTTCTCTGTTTCTTCCTCATTATCAGTTTTCTGCATTTTTGGTCTTTCTGCATCTCCAGTGGTATTCACCAAATGCCTGGCCCCATGGTTATCCATGGTTTCCTTCTGCAGACATCAGAGAATTCAAATATTCCCTTAATTATATGACTTTCTAATTCAAGCCTCATCTCAGCAGCTCCAGCTTAAAAGTCTACTGTTCATTATGCTTCTTTACAGTGTGATGTTCACCCTCCATTTCAAAACGTTTGTGTTGAATTCCTCTCAGGACCAGTGTTTTTAGCTTTCAGGATTCAGACCATTCCAAATTTGGCTTGCCTCCCACCTCCTAAGGTCCTTCTATGACTGCTTATTTCCAGGCTTTTCTTCCTCTTCCAGTCCTTTTTGCATGGGAATTTCTCCAAGCCTTTGGGTAAATGGCATCTACCTTTCCAGTGGTTCCTTTGGCCAAACTTGACATGAGGAAATTTCAGTGGAATCTCAAGATTGTTTGTCTACAGCACTACCACCCTCTGGAGTTTCTGGTCCCTCTCTTACTTTGTCTCACTCTTGAGCTCAACTGGTAGATTCATCAGATTTCCCTAAATCCAAGTTTGCCTTTTCAGGTTCCTCAATCTACTGATGAGCTGTACTTGGATGCTTTTGATCACTATTGGGCAGTCATCTCCAACAGCTTGAAAGTCCAGGATCTTTGGTCCCCTCAACAGATTACAGACAATATTAGTATCGAAGAGATGAAGGCTGTAGTAGCTTTCCAGGCTTTTCATTTTCTTTGGGTTCCAGGTCCTCTAAAGGATTTTGCAAACAATATTACAGTCATGTGGTACATCAGTAAGAAAGGGGACACAAAATCTTGCCTTCCTTGCAGCCTGGCTCTTCAGGCTTGGGATTTTTCAGTCTAACATCGCCTAGTTTTTTAGGTGGTTTACATCCTTTCAGAGCACAATGTAGTGCCAGACTCTGAGCAGGTCCAGGACAAATCCTCATAATGAATGCTTCACAAGGAAGTGTTTCTGGACATTGTATATTAATGGGGGTACTCCTCAGCTAGATCTTTATGCCTCCCCTCTAAACAGGCATCATACCTAGCTCTGTTCAGACTGCCAAGTCATCTGGCTTGAAAAGTGGATGCCATTGTCTTTTTCTTGGAAGGGGTGTTTCTATATGCTTGCCAGGGACAATCATCACAAATCACCTTACAAGATGGATCTTCTCACACAAGATAAGGAATCTTTCCTTCAGTCTTACATGTAACCTTCCACTTCTATTTGAGTGACAGGGTTTTAGTTCCTTTTAGACTCCAATTTTCTGACAATGTGTTTCAGGTTTTTCAGAAGGGCAGAAAACCCACTATTAGAAAATACTATGAGACTAAATGGAAGTGATGTTTATTTGGTGTCTTAAGCATGACCTGGACCTTTTTCTGTGGTGGTCCAGACAGTTCTTTCTTATTTGTGTGAGTTGCTAAATTCTGGCTTGGCATAATTTGTCAGCCATTTTTGCATCTGAATCTACATTTTGGCTTCTAGTGTTGAAGTCATATAATTTGAAAAAGGCATCCTTCATTATCAGACTTCCAAAAAAGCCTCTTCTTCCTCCTTGGGACCTTAATTTTGGTTCTTGAAGAATTGACTCTGTTCCCTTTTGAGTCTGCTTTTTCTTCCCTGCAGCATTGTATGTAGAAGACTATACTGTTGGTGGCTCTTAATTCTGCCAAGAGTGTCTCTGAACTTCAAGCATTAATGGTGGTTCTTCCTTTTTTGTTTTTTCACAAGGACCGAATGCCTCTTCATGACACTCCTTTTATGCCCAAGGTGGTTAATGATTTGCTCTTGAATCAGAGTATTCATCTTCCTTCTTTTTTCCTTCTCCACAGACTTCTAGTCAGAGGGTACTACACACCTTGGATTTATACAGACAGCAGAGATATTCCTTGGATCACACAAAACATATCAGGAAATCTGAGCAACTTTTTGTTTCCGTTCATGCCACAGTTGGGTTTGGCAGTATCTAAACAAATCATCTCCTCCTGGATGTCTAATGCAGTTTTTTTCTTGCTATTCTTTTCATGGCAAGCAGTTAAACTCTTCTGTGCATGGTCATCCTACCAGGACAGTGCCCCCTTTTGGTGTTTTTTTCAAGGTTCTGGATACTGATCCATTTTGGAAACTGCTTCATGGTGTTTTTTTTTTCTTCCATCCTTTTACCTTATTTCCTTCCTGGATGTCCACATTATTGCCTTCTCTGGGGTTGCTCTGGTTCTTCAGGGATACTTCAGTTCTGAGGATTAAGCATGCATAGGTCACATATGTGCCTTACGGCTTGCACATAGGACACAAGTCTGACTTATGATGTCTGGAAGGTGTAAAGGCTTTGGTATACTGATCAGAAGTTAGGCTAGCTTAGGTAGAATATCCCAAGAATAAAGAATACTAAAACAGTGAGAAGCAGGACAACTACTGTTATGGTAAGATCTTGTACAACTCTACTTTCCTGCAACTTCTGTTTATTTCAATGAAAGTTTCTCCTTCCTTTTCTAACAATCATACTTCCACTTCTTGTATTTCAATTACATTTGGTTTAGATTCTGATTACCATTTTCTAGTAATTTGCATTTGTGGCAGCCAATGGCATTAAATGTAATAAAGTCCTGACTATGTCTAGGCAATTCTGGTCCTAGTACAACATAATTATTTCTTTAATTACCGGTTGCTCATATAAGGTGACCGAAATAAAGGCAGGCTTTCCACAACGTCAAATGCAGTTCAAATCCACAAAGTATCACACTGATAGCAAAAGAAATAAAAACGAACGTTCTTTAATATTAAAGAACGTTCGTTTTTATTTCTTTTGCTATCAGTGTGATACTTTGTGGATTTGAACTGCATTTGACGTTGTGGAAAGCCTGCCTTTATTTCGGTCACCTTATATGAGCAACCGGTCTGTTTATTTGAGTTGGGTGACTGATATTTTGTCCGCTTGGATTTGGTTTATTGCTTTTAATTTCTTTAATTACAGCAATTTGCTCCCCCAATATGTCTGACAGAGTACTCTGTAGTGTAGTTTTAAAATCCACCAACTCATCACACTCCTAAAAAACATGTTTTCAGATGCCTCTTCTTCCAAATCATACCTCCAGTAATTTACCTGAGGAAATATTCTTTGAGGTCTCCCCAGGGTATAAAAATACCTGTGCATACATTTCCATTCCAAAATTCTAAACCTTCTGGACTGTGTTGCATAATTGGGAGCCATACACATGTCCTCCCATTCTTTCCTTGTAAATTGCTATTCCAGTTTCTCTTCTCAGTCGTTTATAACATCCGATTGATTCCTATAGTCATCATGCAAGATTTTATATGTCCTACTAATTATCCCCTTTTTGACGGCAGCTTCTGTTCTATATATCAACTAAAAACTCTACCAGTCCCCTTGTCTTTGCCTGTACTCTATCATTCCTTGAATAAAAAGTTTTCCTTTGGCAATAAACATTGTAGCTTATCATTCATTATAGTTATCATGCAATATTGTATATGTCCTACTAATTATCCCCTTTTTTTTCGCAGCAGCTTTTGTTCATACTTGACTAAAAACTGTACTAGATCTGATCTTTCACTTAGGACTCTCTTATCCCTTTCTCTTTGCCTATACTTTGCAACCATTCCCTGGTGAGGAACTGTCACTAACCTGCAGTGAAAACTTCTGGTTGGCCTCATCCCACTGTCTTACCTTTCCTCTCTAGTTATATGCTCCCAATATCTTGTTTCCTTTGTCATTTTTTTTAAATTCCAGCCCTATCTTACCAATTTTCTGCACCCCTATTCACAGTCATCCCTACTGGCAAAATGTCTTTTCTCCATTCCCATGTTGACTTAGTTCTTAAAATACTTTAGAAAACTTTATTAATTAATTTATTTAACATTTGTTAACCGGGGAAGTCTGACTTGGAATGAAGCCAGTTTTCAGTGGTGGCTCGGAGAGAAACACTCCAGATGCATGTCTTTTAACGTGGGAAGAAACTGGAGCACCCAGAGGAAACCCCCACAAATGCTGGGGGGCATGCAGACTCCGCACAGAAGGCACCCCAGCTGAGAATCGAACTGGTAAACCTCTTGCTGTGAGATGACAATACTGCTGCTGCACCACTGTGTGGTCAATATAATAGAACAGAATAATATAATATTCTCTATGATAGAATAGAATAGAATAATATTCTGTATGGTTATTGTTATTCTCCATAAGGATCTGGATCCAAAATCCTTCTCTTGAAAAAATCATGTCTAACCTGTGTATAAAACTAAAGGTACTAAAAGCAATTTTCACTGTTTGTATCTTACGATCCATATCCAACAGCTTCCAGTTTCTGATTATAGTCCCTTCGCACATACCCTTAGCTGCCATAACAGAATCATTTTTAATCCATGTCCCTAAATATTTCATCTTATCATATCCCCATAACTATGGATATTTCTGAACCTGTTCATGTGTGGGTACATAATTTGCCACTATAGCTTTTGTTTTACTTTCACTAATTTGATATCCCATAAAGACATGACAAATCATTAAATAATCTTGCATATGTGAAAACAAAATGTCATATGAACACCCAACATCTGTGCAGATGCGCGGTTTCTTTTGTTGCTAGGAAGAACTGAAGGCTAAGGATTGTACACCACATCAGGAACTTGGAATTCCCAGTGCAAAGCTTACAGCAGAGTGCCACTGAGAATGAATCTGCATATTGGAAGTGCTATTTTATTTGATGACACATTAATCCCAGTCCTTATGTGCTTATCATACTTCTTCACGTGAATGTTAAAAATCCCAAGGAATTTATTTAAAAGAAGTAGAGTAACTGCTCGTGTTGTCCACCCAAATTTCCCTTCCTCTTCTAAAGCTCTCACCTCAAATTATCTCTAGAGTGAAGGTTTCAGGGATTCACTGGACTGGCATTACCAGAATAATAAACCTAAACAAATGGCTACAAATTTCCATACCGGGGAGGGCTTACAGAGTCACATGTCTTGCCTTTGTGTAAAATCCCTGTTATTATTGTGACCTCAGCAATTTGACCTCCACATTCAGTTTCCAGTGCTGTAGATCTGAGAATGGATCTGTATTGCTGAATGACTAGGACATCTGAGAAGGGTTAACCTGGTAATATTTCTTTTTCTTTTTTATGCATTTGAGAACTGGATAGACCCACTAAGCACAAGCCTCTTTACAGTAGTAACCCAAAGAACACAGTCTGGTTAAGTGACTAGTTAAGAGTTACAAACTAGGCCAATGGAAGTTGTAGGAATCAAAACCTGGACCATAGTATGCAGTCTGTTAGCAGCTCACAGCCTTAGTCATCTGCATTAACCTGCCAGCTTTCCATTATGGTCAGTGCATTTAATGCATTACTGAGCTCCATAAAGGCAGACGTGTCTGTATACCGTCAGATAACAGTTTCATCAATAAAGGTCCCATTTTCTAGAGGAACAGAACAGTAAGGAGATAAGGAAAACGCAAGTTCATTCAGACAGCCAACCATGATTGTGAATAGTGCCTTCTGTTGTCATTGACCCTCTTAGAGTCTCAATGAAATGGATCAATTTTTTTTAAACCCAAGGAGAGAGACAAGTCCAGGCAGATCATGCCAGAACATTTCTGGGAGAAGGAGTTAAACAGATTCATACCACCACAGTAGTCTAAGTGGTTCTGCCTAATATGGTAGATATTAACTCTTACAAATGAATACATGTATTGTATGTTTCTTCAACGATGTATAAGGATACTACAGAATTGTGTAGTCTGTATGCACCTGTTGTCATTAAATGTCATAAACTACACTCTTAGAAGTGGTATAGAACTCCTGCACAGTTCTGTAATAAATGTAGAAGTTTGATAGCAAAGTTTTCCACTTGTCACACAGGAAGCATATTAATGTAGCATAGACACATATGTGTACATATCCATCTTTTAACGTGATTCCAACTCAGAATGTATATAGAGTTAAAGTGCTTTGCAATATAGATTGATTGCTTTCATACAGTGGCTTCAATTATGTACCTATTTATTTAGCAGATGATAAATGTACGATGGAATTTATAGCACAGGAATGAAATATTTAAAAATTATTTCATGGAAGGAATAAGATGTGAACTGTACAGATTTTGTTTCTTGCTGTGCTCCTCATGACCTGGGTACATTTAACAACTTGATCAATGCAGGAGCAAACATGGGAAGAGGGGGAGGGTGGAGAGCAAGTAGCTCAGGCCAGCATGCTCATTTGGGGGAGGGAATTTGATAGAGTCCAGTCACAAGATCTCCAACTGAAGTAAAGACTGGAATAGCAGCTCTCACATTAGGGACTCTGGAAGTACTGAGCATTCCAAGCAGTGCACATGTATCCCAGTCATCATTGTTTAAATGCTGAAGTGCACACTACTATTGGGTCCAGCATAACAAGCATTGTAGCATGTTTTCTGATCAGTGAATGGAATTCAGGAACCCCCTGCTGGATGGCACCTATAAGCCATTGATCTTGTCATCTTTTCCAAGTGTCTTAGGATGTCAGGGCTCACTAGAAATAAATTTGCCAACAGGGAATGAGGGCTTGATGGTCATATGAAGATGGTGACCAGAAACATTTTTTTCAGTAATCTGGAGCACAAGACATTAGCAAATAATTTATTTCATTAAAGTAACATGAAATATATAATGACAAACATCTATTTGGTCTTATAATTCTGATACTCCCAGATTGTGAAATGATTGGGCAAGGAGAGCAGTCTTGGAGTGGGGAAAGATTGAACAGCTTGGCACCAATCAGAAGTATGCAGTTTTCATTTCCTGGGAATTTATTTATTTTTATTTTATTTTTATTTTACATTTGTTGACTGGGACAGTCCGACTGGATATATGTCCATTTTCAGTGGAGGCCTGGGGAGAAAAGCTCCACATACCAAAAAAGAGACAATACATACATCACTGATAAACTCAGGCAAACATGTTTAGAAAAATGTAGACAAAGAATACAGGCAGATATCAATATACACAATGTGCAGACTTACATCTGATTGGCAGAGACGTATCAGAAAATGTGAACATAGAATACAATCAGATCTCATAATTCACAATGCTTAGACATTCAATGCTATGAGGCATAGATACTTGGCTAAACAGCAGGTTGGGTAGCAAGACATGTATTAGTGAAGTTGTTAGTCAGGTTTAGAACAAGAGCACTGCCAATGAGATGTGAGGTATTTTTGAGTTCTCTTTTAAATAGGGGTAGTGAGGTTTCCTTGGTAACGGTAGTAGGGAGTAGATTCCAGATATTACCGGTTGAGTTGGCAAATATAGCATCACCTGCAGAGTTGTTGGATTTTTGGGTCAGTATCATTAGTTTATCAGCTGAGCGTAATGGCCTGGGGACACTATCAGGGGTGAGAATATTTCTGAGGGCAGGGGTATTATCAGGTTGATGGAGTATTTTATGTGCTACTATAAGCTGGTTGAACTGTAGAAGGGTAGGATACTCTAGCCATCCCAGTGCTTTGAGGTTCTGGCAATGGTGGGTCCTAAAAGCCACGCCTGTAGCGAATCTGGCTATATGATTGTAACATCCTGTTAATTTGTTGAGATCTATTTTGGATAGGTTGGTGAGTACAGGGGAGACATACATAAGGGTAGAGAGGAGGTGTGATCTTGCAATAGCTACCCTAGCTGGGGGGGTGAGGAAAGGTTTGGCTATGTACAGGGAGCCAAGTTTTTTGTTGACAGACTTAATAGTGTGATTGACATGTTTATCAAATTTAATGTTGTTGTCTATTATTACACCTAGAAGCTTTGTATGGTCATCAGGGGAGATAATGGTGTCATTGCTAGATTTGATGTTGAAGGAAGGAGGAGAAATTCTACGGTTAGGGGAGAAAAGTAGTATCTTGGTTTTGTTAGGATTTAGAAGCAGGCAGCGATTAGCTAGCCATGTTTCTACCATTCTGAAAGTGGTCTGTGTGAGAGTTAGAAGTTGTAGGAGAGGAAGCGGAGCATATTAGTGTTGAGTCATCTGCATATTGGATGCAGGTAGCTCCTGGGATGGTAGTGTGCAGATCATTGATAAAGAGAGAGAAAAGAAGGGGGGCTAGTATGGACCCTTGTGGGACACCTAGGGTTAGAGGAAGTTGGGATGACAGCTTGCTCTACCATAAGACAGCCTGCTGTCTACTGTTTAGGTAGGAGTGAAACCATTGTATTGCGTGTTCGTCTAAACCAATGGTTTGTAGGGTATTGAGCAGTAGCTGATGGTTGACCATATTGAAAGCTTTTGAGAGATCTAGGAAGAGTGCTGAAGATAGTTTGTTGTTGTTATGATGAAGATTGATGACATTAGAGAAAGATAGAAGAGCCGTGGTGGTACTGTGGAATGGCCTAAAGCCATGCTGAGAGTCGGCGAGCTTTCCGTTTTGAATAAGAAAGTGCATGATTTGTTTGTGTATGCATCTTTCCATGATTTTAGCTAGTGGTGAAAGAATGGCTATAGGTCTAAAGTTAGATAATTCTGTGGAACTTACTCCTTTATGGAGAGGTATAACATGATATTTTCCATATTGCTGGGATGGATCCTTCTGAGATGGATCTGTTGATCAGAATAGAAATGGGAAGTGCTATGGCATCAGCTGCTTTTTGAAGATATTCAGTTGGGAGGTGGTCAGCAGCTAGTGTAGTAGGTTTTAGCTTTTTGAGTAAGGTCTGGATCAGGTTGGTAGGTATGGTTTGAAAGGTAAAGATGGGTTGGGTGCTGGGTGGATCAGGGCTAGATGTGCCAGAGCTGGTATTTGTGTTCGATGGAGTGAGATGGGTAGCTAGAGACTGGATAGTTTCAGTAAAGAAAGAGTTGAAGCTGTTTGCAATTTCAACAGGGGATTTATCAAGGGCAGCTGATGGGGTAGGAGTGGCGGAATGGCCTGGGTGGAGAAGATTGTTAATACCAGCCCAGAACTTTTGAGGGTTTAGCTGATATTTTTGTTGTAGGAGGGTGTAGTGATTTTTTTTTGTCTAGAATGACAGATTTTTTGGTCTGATTCCTTAGCTGCCGGTATCTTACTTCGTCCATAGGGGCTTTGGTAACATGCCACCTGGCCCAGGTGTTGTTTCTTAGTTTAATTTTGGTTTTTGTTTCTTTAGATAGCCATGGTGCAACTGTGGCTTTTACACAGATGGTACAGGTAGGAGCACGGTGGTTAAGGATAGCCAGAAATTTGGTATTGAAGTACTCAACTGCTTCTTGTAATGGGAGTCATTTCAAGACATTCCAATTACATGCTTTGAGTTCTTTTTGGAAGTTGTCAAGGTTAAAGTTCCTGATGTTTCTTATAGTTTTGTAGGTGGGCTGGTTGGGAATGTCGGCTTTGAGCCTAATAATATAGGTAAGGCAGTGATCACTTAGATCATCAGGTAATGTACCTGACTAATTTTTGTTGTTGGTGGGCCACTGTTGTCCACCAACAGCTAAAGAAGAAAAACCTAACAAAACAAGAAAAAATGGAGCATGAATGATGAAATAACTCTTGATTAACTCTGTTAATCAGTCTTTGTCAAAGTTTGATTTCTAAGGCAAAGACGTTTAAACTAGTAAGGTTAAAAAAATTTATCTTTCTCTAGTAAGTTTCTCATGGTTCAACTGATGGTATATGGTTTATTTCAGAAAAGATTTGTTGCATTATAACAGGTTACCCAGTTACTGAAAAGCAAATAAAAAAATCCAGCTACAGTAATGTACGTGCTGCAGATATGTGATGCTGAGGGTCTACTATATATGATCGAAATTTCAGAAAGCCGAAACCCATATGGCTGAGATCATATGTTCGACATTTGAAATTTTGAACATGTAAACAAAAAAAAAAATAAATGAAAACTTACTGCATCCCCCACACCCCTGAAATTTAAATATACCAACTTAGAGATCGAACTACAGAGTGGAAGATGGGAATCTCCCCCATTCCACACTATATAGAGATGCCCGTTCTGCACGATCAAAATTTCAAAAGTCGATCATATGGTCTCGGCCATATGGGAATCTGCTTTCTGAATTTTTGATCATGTGTAGGGGACCCGATGCTGACTAGTGAGAAATGTTTGCCTGTCAAAAACAAGCTAGCCAGCTAAGAAGACTCTATTTGCATACATATTCTCATCCCTACAGCTTTCTGAATTATTTTTTAAAAGTACCCATTTACTTGTTTTTAATATTCCAAGCAAGAAATTATATATATTACCACAACCCTCATGCCAATACAACTCATAACTATTATCAAAGTTTGTGCTGAAAGAATATAACCAATAATGATCTGGAAAAAATGATGAACATGTTTATTTATTTATTTGTATTTGTTTTTCTTACTTAAATCGGTTAATATACCTTAATCCATATCTCAAGGATGTCACACCCACTGGCTGCTGTCTTTTTAATCTGTGGACTTAATGGAAGAGTGGCATTCCACCTCTGCATGTCTCTGTCATGTGAGAGGAGATTAGCACATGTTGCAACAATCCATGGGTATTTCTGGATTTGATGGACACTTACCTCTGTATTTCTACAATCCATGGGTTCATATAGAAGTCATGCATGCTCTGCTAGAAGGCAACCTTGCCAGGAAATAAACCGGGGTACTAAGGTCTTTGAAGCAACACAACTCACTGGTGCCTATTCCTTGTTAAAATAACTGCAAATATCAAGGAATAAAATGTTTTAAACAAAGGACTTAATTTCATTAAGACTTCTTGAATTGATTAAACTCAAAATGTATCAAAATGTTGTGTCAGACATTAATAAAATGCACTCAATGTATATGTCAAAAGTAAGGCATCTGTCGAATGTTATACTTGATCCCTCCCACTTGCATTTCCTTCAAATTTGGATTTATTTCATTCATGGAATATGATCTCACAGTGCTCTTTGTTCTAAACCCAATAATATTTTTACAAATGTTCACAGAAAGCTTGGACTACATTTTCAACTTGTACATCTGATTTCTTTCTTCCTGTGATTTAAATTATATTATAAGCTGTAGTAAATCAGTCCACCTAACTCATTAACACCTATATAGGATCATAGGAGATTACTAGGCTAATGGCTCTGGAGCCCTTACAAGCCTAGCCAAGAGTTTATTTCCAAAAAAGAAACCACAATCAGCACCTGTCACCCCTGTCAATGAGGGACACAGGTGGAACCCCTGGGACAAATTTGTGGTTGCCCATCCACTCATCAAGGTTGCGCTTGAAGAGGGTCAGTGACGTACTTTGTTTGACGTGTAGGGGGAATCTATTCCAGAGATGGGGCAGCCTTTGGGAGACAAACATGTCGCTCCAACAGGTTTTGTTAATGTCACATATTAAATTTAAGCCTTTTGATCGGGTACAATGCAAGGAGTTAGATTTAATGGTTATGAAGCATTTCTAGTAGAACAGGTTCTGAGATTGCCTTGTAGGTGAGAGACAGATCACCTCTGAGCAAGCTGTATGATACAGAGTAGAGTGATAGTGATTTGAGCCTGGATTCTCTTTGTGAGGTATTTCTGTGGCCTTTCCAGATGGTGCAGGTGTTTGGTGACGTACATACCATACTGGGCATTGTACTCCATTATTGGCCTAATGAGAGAGGAGTACAGAGAGGTAATAACCTCCTTTTTTCTGGATGCAATCCCTTTACTTATGAGATGAACCAAGTAAAAGGCTTTTCTGACCACTGCTGCTACATGATGGTCAAATATGAGATTGTTGTCAACTTGTGTACCCAGGTCTCTCACCACAGGTTGTGTGCTTAGGGGCTTGCAGCTAATGTGGTAATCAGTGGGGGCCGTGCTTTTGCCGAATGGTATGATAATACATTTTTTTGCATTTAACTAAAGGCTATGACTTTGGCACCAGTCATTTGTTGCTCTGAGACCCTCTTGAAATATGTTAACATCATCTGGGGAGTCAATGACAGCAACCAACTTACAGTCGTCTGCAAACATGGTGAGCCACAGGCCTTTTGTCTTTGCCTGGACCTCTGAGAAGTAGACGCCAAACAATAGGAGTCCCAGGACAGACCCCTGGGGGACACCACTAATGACAGGTCTGCTATTGGAGGTAGTGATACTTATTTTGACCTTGTGGGTCCTATCTGTGAGCCAGTTGGCCACCGACCTGATGAGACAGGGATTTACCCCAAGTTCTGTTAGCTTTTTGATAATGCCTGAGTGGGGGATTGTGTCAAAGGTTTTGGCCAAGTCAAGGTAATCTGTGTGTACTGACTTTCCCTCATCCAGTGCCTTGGTGACAATCTCAAAAATGTCAACTAGGTTCAACAGGCAAGATCTGCCCTTAATGATTCTGAACTGGGTGGGGTCAAGTGCTTGGAGATTGTCTATGTCCTTGCTTATGAGGTCCATAATAATACGCTCCGTGGCCTTACAGATCAGACTTGTCAGGCTAATGGGGCAATAGATTCCAGGGTCAGCAGTGGCACTACCTTTGTGCAAAGGGATGACAATGGCAGTTTTCCACTCTGCTGGAATGAAGCCTCTACAAAGGGATAACAATGGCAGTTCTTCACTCTGCTGGAATGAAGCCTGTACTTAGGCGATGGTTGAATAGGGTGTTCAATGGCAAGGCTAGTTCTTGCTGGAGATGTTGCAGAATACAGCCTGAGATACTATCAGGTCTCATGGAAGCTGTGTTCTTTGCCTTAGATAGGGCCTTTAACACTTAATCTATGGAGATGTGAGGTAAGGGGCAACTATCGGAATGTCGAATGGGCCTTGTAAGGGGAAAGGAGGGTGAAGTTTGCACTGAACCTATCTGCTAGCAGGTTGGCTAAGTCAACAGGATCAGTGTAAATGGCACTGTTATGAACTAATTTGGAACAAACCTGGGCTTTGCCATGGAGGTTTCGGATGTAACTGAAAAAGACTTTGTGGTTAGCCTTTGTTTCGGAGACTAGTTTTGATTCATAATTGGCTTTGGAGGTTTTCACCAGTGATCTAATTTGCTTGTTGAGGTTAAGGGAGGGAGTTTTTCCAACTGGGAATTTGTGCCTTTTTAGCATTGGACAACAGTTTATTCCTTTTGTTGTAAAGCCTGTTGATAGAGGATGTCCACCACACAGGTTTGTGTTTCCTTGAGGAACAGGTTTTAGTTCTGTTGGGTATGGCTGAGATTGTGCAGGTGTACAGGTGCTTGTATACTGCACTGGCATACTGTTCAGCATAGTTGTCTGCATCCTGCAAGGGTGGCGTGGTGTGAAGCTACTGATACCCTCCCTTAGAAGGTTGTAGTCAGTATTTGAGAAGTTTTTTAGCCTGGTTTAGGCTGAGGGTGCGGGGTTGGTTGGGATAGACACTTCGAATGAGACAGACTGATGATCTGATCTCACTAGGGTAGAACATACTATGGGAGTGGTGCAGCAGTCACCCATGTTGGTGAGAACCAAGTCCAGAATGTTATCTTCCCTTGTGGAAAATGAGACAAGCTGGTCTAGTGGGTTAGAATTTATGAAATCAAGGAATCATTGGGTGAATACATTATAGCAGGAATAGTTCACCCAGTTTATGGTGGAGTAGTTGAAGTCACTAAGGATCAGGGTGTTAGGGGGTACCTTTATGGACTCAAGTAGGTCCAGGTTGGAGGAGTGGGTGTCCCGAGTCATAGAAGGAGGTCTATAGCTGTCTATAGCTTGGATGTGTGTCTTGCCAATTGTCAATTTCACCTGGAGAAGTTCTAGTGCATCATGCTGGCAAACCAGCCTGGAGGTGTGCTTGTCTTTAATGAAAATAAAAACTCCACCACCCTTAGTCTTCCTGACCTCATTTTGGGGTGGGAATGTGTGGAATGAGGTATAGCCTGGTAAGGCAGGGGTGCTCTCTGCTTAGATGTCAGCATCTTTCAGTGCTAGGACAGCCTCCAGTGAGTGCATTTTCAGGTTAAGGCTCCTAGTGTTAAGCAGCATGACCTTCAATTTGCTTTTTTACAGATCTTTTATGTTGGAGGATTTGTCTGTGGGACATTGCCTAAAAAAGGGACAATGGGGAGGCAAGAGCCTTGGCCAGAATCCTGCATCCCAGGGGTGACAAGTGGAGGCCATCTCGGGAAAAGCATCGAGGTCTGTCAACCATGGCATCGCAGCCAGACAGATACTGGGTTCCCTTGGAATGACACCAAGAACTAAGCCAATTGTTGAAGTCAATTATTTTTTGTTGGTATTGTGGTATCATTCTTGGTGAAGGTAGAATGCTGCTTAGGGCTAGGGTGCTAGGGTCATACCTGCCTTGGCCACATACTCTGACAGGTCAATCATGTCTCTCTTCATATAGTCCAGGGAGGTACATCTCAAGTCATTCACTCCAACATGAACAATGACAGAGTCATACTTGTACCTGTTGTGGAGAGACTTAAGTGCGTGTGTGATGTGGTGGATTCTGGCACCTGACAGACAACTGACCATGATCTTCTCCTTGTCGAGCCTGGTGAGGGGGACCCAGTGTGTCTCACAATTGAGTCACCAATGACTAGTATGCTTGGTTTAATGTTGTGCTTTATGGGCTGTATGAGTTTATTGTTATGCCTTACGGGTTGTGTTTGTGAGACACTGGTGTGTTGTCTGCTGTCTGTGATGTGTTTGGTGTTGTGTGTGGAATGCCTGCAAATGTGTTTTGGAGGTCTCTGCTGTTTAGGTAAGTTTTTATTGAGGACCGCTGTATATGTAAGTGTGTGCTGTGCTTGGCTATGTGATGTGGGTGGTGTGGTGTTTGTGCTGGCAATCTTCTCTTTGTCAGGGGTACTGACTGAGGTACAAGACAGCATAGATTCCAGTTTACTGATATAGATGCATCTCTTGCAAGTAAAAAAATTATGTGCTAGGAGAAGAGGGTTGTCAGTGAACATGAGACAGTTGCTACACTGTATCAGTATGCCCATGTCGACCAGGCTGGCAGGAGAAACTGATGGGAATTGTCCGTACATAGTGATCTGAAACTTGGATGGACTTGGGGAGAGAGGGCTTTGATAACGGTTTGTCCACAACAGTATAGACCACAAAAACCTTGTTAACTGTAAAATAGCTGGCCTGAAGCCCAAGTGATAAAACCAAAACTAAGAGGCTTAGAATAACAGACAAATTTAATCAGGCTATTAACAAGCAGTAATAAATACAGCAGTTATCTAACTAGTCCTATGGTTTGTGATTTACTGTGGAGTTGACTGGTAAGAGAGGTTTTATTTGAATTTATATTTTATTTTTTACAACTGTTTTTCACTGTTTGTAGAAAGAAAGGGATAGATTGTAGACAAGGAGATTTACTTTGATTTATATTTTGTTGTTTTACCTTTAATTTTCACTGTTGGTTGTTAGAAAAGGATAGATTTTAGACAGGCAAGCTCTAGCCATCCCAAGGGGCCTAGTCAGCTATAAATTCATACAAACTGCAGCGAGGAAAATCCAGAGCTTATCTAAACAATCATATCTTGTTTTGTGATTTATTGATCTTTATTGTTAAAAAGAAGTGCAACTGCAAGCAATAGTGAGGAATTACAACTTTTGCCTGACTTTCAGAACTCATATGGTCAGAACAACCACTTTACTGTACTTACTTTAGTATTTAGTTGTATATTGTTTGTGTGTTTTTTCTCATAGTTGATTTAAGTTCTCTTTGAATTCTGTGGTTAGTGGTTACCGATTTTGATTATCCTTTTCTTTTATATATTTTTTATTTGTTTGAAGTTGAATATGGATTCCTTAAATGAGTATGTCATTAATGATTTGCTTAAGCACAACCTATCTTGTACAATGTAATAAATGTTATGCATATTTAAAGTTAGTGGTCTGTGTTCCTTATGTCAAACATTGGATGATTTGCTTACCATTATTAAAAGTAAATCTACACTTACGGATGATGATTGCACTTGTGCAATTTGCATGCCTTGAAGAACTGTTGTTACATATATTAATGACTGGACTGGTGAGATAAATAATGTTAGGCAAAGAGCAAACAGAATGCCTTTAGGAAATGTGTCTACTGTCTGTAAAGATCATTCATCCCCTATGAAACAATGTAATGCTCCTGACAACTTTCTAATTCTGGATATGAGTATTCAGCAATCTGAGTACTCAGAGTGTTTAGAAGGAAACAAAAAATAAAGAAAGGAAGAAGTTCACAGCAAGTAAGGAAGAAAAAGAAACTGATAAATGTCTGGAAGTAAAGAGAATATGTACTGAAAAGGACACTGCTTTGTTATGTGACACACAGAAAATGATAACATTTTTCTATTAGAAAACCTTCAGTCTACAGATAAAGCCATACTTTTTCCAAAAGAGAAGGTAGAAAAAAGAGGCAAGGGGCAGGTGAAAAGGAAGAAATCAAAACTGGGCATGGAAGGATTGAAGAACATTACTGTAAGAAAAAAAGAAGAGAAAGACAGATGTTGACTACATGGCTCAAGCTATGGATTTATAATACCAACTGGATCATACCTCTCAACTGTCCAGATTTTTGCAGAATGTCCAGATTTTTGGCTTATATTTTTGGTCTATTCCTCATAAAATTTGTGCTTTTCTTGCAAATCACTGCAATGATCTGAGGATGTAAGTCACTAAATAATGCCATACATTTGAGTTTCAGACTTCAAATCCTTCAGAAAATATACGTTAAAATAAATCCTGTTACTCTTGCAACTTTCTAAGTTTATAAAAGCAATATTTAAAATATGTCCCTATTTTTGGGTGTTTGTCTCCCCGTTTTGTCAGGCTTTGTCTAGATTTCTTGCACTAAGAGGTTGAGAGGTATGAGCTGGATGAGAATTATATGCTTGCAAATTTAATACGCAATGAAAAGAGTGGGATTAATAAGACTAATACTGATGAAGATCACTTCTTTGTAACAATAGATAGAGCAGATATTAATAGTTGAAGATTCTTCAGATCTGCTCAGAAAATATATCCTTGTAACTGGAGATTCAATTATTAGAGTGACTGATACTTACATTTGCAGATAAGATAATGAACATCGAATAATGTTATGCTAGCCAGCAGCAAAAACAGAAGATATAAGACAAGCCTTGGAATGTCTTATAAGGAAGTACGGTCCTGTTTTTATTCATGTTGGTACAAATGATGTCATCCACCAGTACTCTCTGATTGTTAGTAGGGAACTTACAGCCCTCATAGATGGTATAGCTTTTACCCGCATTAGGACGTATTTTTCACAAATCAAATATAGAAAGGATAGTCAGGTCACCATGAATGAAAATATTTTTTGGGTAAATACCTACATGGAAAAAAATGCCCTGTTTTAAAAAGTGGATGTGTGTAAAGCAACCAAGCCTAGTTTTGGGTACACATGTTCAGGCAGGATGGCATGCATTTGTCAAGATCGGGGAAGAGAATTTTTGCAGCAGACATTTTGCAATATTTAACACTAAGCAGAATTTTTGCCAGGTCGAAAATGTAATATTTCACAGACAGCAACATTTGATGCATCTCTGATGGTTGTTAATGATAGGAGCATTAATAATAAAGTTTTTTTTTTTATTATTGGAAAATTTGCTATGTTCCCACAAGACTGATGTTGTTTTGTTTGTGAAACATGGTTAAAGAACAATGACCGGAAACCAGTTCTGTCAGGGTATAACTGATTTTACTGTGACAGGCATTCTAACAAAAAAAATCAGGTGGAGGTGTTATGATGGGTATTAAAGATAATTATGAGATCTGTGATTATTACACTTTCAATGATAACACCAATACGATAGATTGTGTAACTGTGACATTATAGATGACCCTGGAACATATAACAATTGTTGGAGTGTATAGACCACCAAAGTCAAGTACTGATGACCTAGAGGAATTCATACATTTTTTGCATGAAACACAGAATGGAAGAATACTATTAGCTGGAGGCTTAAATTTACCAGAGACAGACTTAAATAATATCAATTCAACAACATTAGGAAGGAAATTATTCACAATGAGTGTTCATAAGCAACAATTGCTTCAGATTGTAAAAAAAAAAAAAAAATACCAGAGAACAGGAGATACCAGACATTGCTAAAGAAATTACCATTACTTCAAGTCAAGTTTAACCACCACTGATGTGCAGTGATCATGTGGTTATATTGGTTAATTTGCTGCTAGATAATTCTGCCAAACTGAAATCTAAACCAATGCACTGAAGATTAATTACAGACCATATGGAAGCAAAACAGTCATTATGTAAAACTAACTGGAGTGATGTGTTCAGTGGAATCACTGCAGATGGAATGTGGAAAGTTTTTAAAGAGAAATCGAGTGCAGAAAATCAAAAAAAAATGTTTAACATCAAGATATGTCCATAAGAACAAGATACCTGAATAAAGTGAGAGACAAAAAATATAAGAAATGGAAGATATGTCAAACTACAACTTTGAAAACTGAAAGGACAAGCTGAGCAAACATATTAAGAATACTGTGAGACAAGATCAAGAAAAAGTTGAAGAAAATTTATATAAAGATATCGAGGATAATAGGAAACCTTTTTATAGATACATAAGATGTGGAAGGAGTAAAGACATACAAATTGATAAAGTGTGTGCAGATTCTAAAATTTCTTCTCAGAACAACAGACTACAGATATATTTACAAAATTGTATGCAAAACAGTTTGGCTCCACAAAGAGCGTAATAAGTTGTCCTAGTGACATCCAAGTAACTTGGATCCAAACAAAGCACAGGGAGGAGATGGAATTAGTAATAATGACCTGAGAACATTTCAGCAAGAACTTACAGTACCATTATATCTGTTATTTACTAGGGCATATAAATATGGGGAAATTCCTCAAGATTGGAGACGTGCTTATTAAACCTGTCTTTAAGGGAAAGAGGAGTAGGACAAACCCATAGTCATATAGACACTTAAGTCTACTTTCATGTTGTGGAAAAATAACGGAGACGGTAATATTGGATAAGTTATTGTCATAATTGGAGAGGTTGGGACTTGAAACCATACATCAGCATGCATATGTTGAAAACAGATCTATTATGACCTGTAACATGATGTTCTATAACAATATAATAACCACTATGAATGAAAAATTGCTTTGTGATGTAATGTATATAGCTTTAACTTCAGCATTTGACAGGGTCATACACAAAACATTAATCAATAAAGTAGAACAACTAGGTATTGATGTACTCTTGATAAGATGGATAACTGCATGGCTTACAGATAGGACATGGCAAATATCATGCAGCAGTTAGACAGGTGAAATTCTTGGTTACAGTCCGGGTATCCCACAGGGCTCTGTTCTAGGCCCTTACTTGTTTAGACTGTATCTTTCAGACCTAACTTTTTCATTTGAGGTGTTCTACAGTCTACATGCAGATGACCTGAAATTGGGTAAACTGATTACATGCGTTACAGATAAGGCAGACCTGCAAAAGAAATTGACTAAATCGACCATTTGGGCACAGGAGAATAATGTGATGATAAATACATCAAAAACTAAGCATACGAGATTTGGGAGACATACATTGAAAGGTGAATATTAATACAGCACACAGTGAATGAAACTGTAGACTCATTTAAGGACCTAGGTATATGGGTAGATCCAGCTTTGAGTTTTTCTAATCATATCAACCAATTAGTTGATAATAGTTATAGAACTGTGAGTTGAATAAAAAGATTTATAAAGTCTAGGAAATCAGAAATGATGAAGTAATTGTTTATTAGTTACATTAGACCTAAACTTGAGTATGGAATAACAATGTGGAAGCCTTATAAGAAAACAAGCATGAGTAAACTGGAAAGAGTGCAGTGGAAATATACCAAGGGCATTCATGGATGTGAAAACTTAAGCTATTATGAAAGACTAAAATATCTTAACTTGTACAGTATCTCTTATAGATATCTATAAGGAGGTCTTATTCAGGTTTATAGGGCATTAAGGGACAACTATCTCTGTGAATGTCTGGGGTTATCAACGAGTAGTAGAGAATCATCAGCCAAACGATGTAGAAGATTCTATAAGACTAAGAAGTGTAATTGGTTCTGAGAGAGCAGCTGATGCATGAAACAGGGTACCAAATTAAATTAAAGCAAGTAGTAGTTTAGATATTTTTTAGAGCGGCCTGGACACATTATAGGAACAAATGTTTTTTGTTATATTGGCAAGATAGAAGGACATTAATGTCTGTGCTTGAAATATGTGTAAGTATGTATATGGTCTGAAATGTCACACCTCTAGTAGCTTACACACACCTTGCATTTCCAAGAAGTTTCTGAAAAATAAACAAATGTAAATATTTTGTGAACAATAAATGCTATTAAAAATGTACACATTATAATATCATTAAGAAGTATTCTTTATAGTAATAATAGTCAGTGTATTCAGTCTTTTCTATAAATACTATAGTATTTTATAATGCACAGAAATCCCATATTATATTTTTCTAAACTTTCATCAACATATATTCATATCATAAAAACTGTCTTACCTAGCCATCTATTGTTAGAGTATTTTCTTAACCAGACATAAGCTTTCACATGACAACAAGAAATTACTCTACATGCTTACTGAGATATTTACATAATATGAAAATGTGTTTAATTGTATAAGCAATGCAAATAATGCAGGATATCTCTCAAAATGTGCCACTTACAGTGCAAGTCTTAAAGACAAGAAGTTTTTTTTTCAAACACATCAAAGGTTTCACCTAATATGATGCAGCAGTAAGTTTTTTTTTTCATAGCCTTTGCTGTTAGAATAATTTGTCCACAAACTGTTGTCAGATTTAATGTAGTTAAAAATCTTGCCTTCCCCAACTTTTAATTAGCTGATCAACTCTAGACATAGGGTAACAATCTAGTTTGGAAATGCTGTTCATCTTCTTATAATCACTATAGAACCTGATTGTACCATTGGGTTTTGGGGCTACCCTATATAGCTGTTTGGCTCTCTTCTAGACACCTCCTCTAGTTTGCCTCATTTATTTCATCTATTTCAAATGGACCCTGCCATTTACCTAAATTGTTGTTTTTGCCTAAGGGTATCCATACCATCTCCTGATCTCCAAATTCAAGTTCTCCAGTCCTTGCATTTCTGTTATACACCCCCTGTTGGATAGCTTGAGTTCTTTCCATATACTATGGGTACTGCCACTTTCAACCAGTCCTCCAAACTGGAATGGAGTTCTTTGAGTTTTTAATTGAGTATTCTCTTATTCCTAAGACTCTATGGTTTTATTTTATTTCCACAAGGATGGCTGCTATATAACAGCTCAATAAAACTGAATACTTATGAAGGCTTATAACATTGCCCCACTGGCGTATAGGAATTATGACATTAACTGTTCCCCATTTTTTCCATCTTCCTCAGTGATGTTTCCAAGCATGGACTCTAGTGTTTGATTAAAAAGCTGTGATAATCTTTTTATCTGAGGATTTTAGTTGCTTGATTTTCAACATAGACATAAAGGGGTCCCCTAAGCAGTACGCACTTCATTTTGTATTACTACCCTGGAAAATAATAAGGCTAGTTTCATGATTAAAGATTTAACATTAGCTCAATGTTGTGAGCTAGCGTCTGGCTATTTATTTTTATTGTGCAAAATATATTAAATTGTGTTTCTGGACTTTACAAATGGCCCAACAGTGCCCATTGCAACATGTTCACATGGTACACTTGTGTTAGGTATTAGAATAAGAATTCAAGAGGGTTTATCTTTTGACCCTTACTAAATTGGAGAGTTATGGTTGGAGTTGACTTATCCCCCAAATCCTCTGTGGAAGCTGACAGAGAAGTTCACAACTTCTTTCATTATTTTTGGTTTGCGAAGTATTGCTAGGATCTGTGCTTTAGTCTTCTCTGATCCTAATTGTCCGTCTAGCACATGGCCATGGGCTAATCTCATTATTAGGTTTATGAAAAGCTTAGGCCTACAACAGGTGGCATACTGCTACTTCTCTATCCTTGCCTGTTCTTACTTCTACCCATACGTTGAGTTACAAAGTAAGTTGTTATTGCCATGAAAGGAGATACTGTCAGCCCAGCTCTCTGGAATTTTGTAAAATAATTATATGTCATTTGTGAATAGCAACATGATTCATATTCTTGTGTTACAAATGCATTAGAAGTGTATGTCATATAAGATGGTTTGTACAGATGAGTGCTGAAGAGGTATTTTACAAAGTGCTATTTAAAGATGTAACCACAACCTGCCCTACTGGATTAGAACAGAAATGTACCTGCACTATTGTAACTGTTTAGATATATATATTTTAACAATAGAAACTGGAACACAAGAGGTTAACTTCAAAAAACTAGCTGAAAAAAGCTGAAATTAAATGACATTATGGCCATGTAATAAAAGGATATCTTTCAGTTTGAGTGCAGTAAGAGACACAATGTCTAGAACTAGATTTTTTTTATATTGTCTTGGAAATGTTTTGTTTTATGACTTCCAGGATCTTCCTTAGACCTAAGAAAAGCCCTTGTCTATGTATTTTCACAGGTAGATGCTAAATGCTACCAGCTGCATCAGTGTGAGTTTTCACCTGGGATAGAGTCAGATGACAAGACATGACGTCATCCTGCAAGCTATCCCAGTAGTAATATTCAGATATTAATTTAAGAACTCTCTGAGAGAGAGAGAGAGAGAGAGAGAGATTATTCTATATTTTGTCTTTGACCTGACAAGATCCATTCAACACGTCTACCTTGCTATGAGTAAGTAAGTCTAAGGAACATTATAATTCTCTTAGATTCAGTCAGGAATATAGTGAAGCATAGTTTAGATGTTTTTCTTTATTTATTTGAGACTGTCCTGCAATATTATTTTAAATCTTTCCTGTGATTTTAAACTCTGATGTTGCTGGGTATATATATATATATATATATATATATATATATATATATATATATGGATTTGTATCACTTCACCTAAAGACCATTTCACTAAAACCTGTTTCACTGAGACCAAATCACCTAAAGTTCATTTCACTGAAAGTTCATTTCACCTAAAACTCATTTCACTGACAAGTAGCACTCTAAGGCAAGTCAAAGGTATATGTCCTTTTCCCCACTGTAGTGCAATCCTGGTGTTAGTATATATAGTTAGGGTTGGGGTGGAGTGCTTTTATGTTGTCTGGTTTTGTTTTTTATTATCTGGTAAAAGGCAACTAGGCGGGGGGCTGCACCCCCCCCCAACTATATATACTAATACCAAGATTGCACTACAGTGGGGAAAAGGACATATACCTTTGACTTGCCTTAGAATACTACTTGTCAGTGAAATGAGTTTTAGGTGAAATGAGTTTTAGGTGAAATGAACTTTAGGTGATTTGGTCTCAGTGAAATGAGTGTCAGTGAAATGGCCTTTAGGTGAAGTGATACGAATCTATATATATATATATATATATATATATATATATATATATATATATATATATATATATATATATATATATATATATATTATTGTCTTGTTCTTATTTATTATTAAATATATTTAAACCTTTCATTGTGGCTGAACTGTGTAGAGACATATTTATGTTCTGACACTACTTGCATATTTATTTGGTGACAGTGTGGGCCACTCCTAATAGCCTTGCTTTTGGTCAAACTACCACTTGTATTGATAATAACATTGTACACTAAGATTGGACTTCCTTTGTTAAGGGCTTTAAAGTAGCTGATAAAGAGTTGCTTTATGGCAGTAATAACCACCTTATAGTATGGGCAGAAGGGGGAATAGCTAGTAAACCTGTGCCAGCCTTTCCCAGGTGTATGGGTGTGTATAAATCAAACATCAGAGTGTGTGTGTCAGCTACTTGGGCAGGGACACGAAATACTGGTTGGACAGAGAAGGTGCTGGAGGTCTTTCCTTGGCCATTCAGCTGAGATCTCAACCTTATAGCTGCGCCAGTTAGGGAGTTTTATTGGGGATCTGGAGAAAGAGGGAGAATCCAGGCCCGGACTCTGAGTGGTCTTAAGGGAAATTGTACTTGATGCAGAGAGCTGCATCTGGAAATAGTGTGTGTTTGTGTGTGTGTGTGTGTGTGTGTGTGTGTGTGTGTGTGTGTGTGTGTGTGTGTGTGTGTGTGTGTGTATGTGTGTGTGCGTGTGTGTGCACCTGTCATCCTCCCAATGTACATCCCCCACTGATGCTAGTGGTGAGGACTGATGCTCCTTGATTACTGGGCTAATGGTGGGGCATCACATTTATTGGCTGACAGTGGTGGATTGCCACATCACATATTGTGATTCAGTGGTGTTGATATTTAATTTCTGTAGCCTGTAAACAGTGATCACTGAGGAAGGTGTTTGTACCCTCAATCAGCCAACAGTGAATATTCAGAGTTTCACATCACAATAGTTTTATTTATTTTTTGGGTACTTACGTATTATCGCAACCAGATTTTTGCTATAATACTGGTTGCTTCCAGATGTGTAAATTTTACCAATACTGCCTTGAAAATGTCACATTAACTGTTTTCTTTCACACTGAATTTTTTTTGAGGCAGGATTATCGATTAAACATGGAAAAAGTAATGTTTAACCGCATGCTGGCCTGAAAACAAGTATGGGAATTAGCGTACGTTGTTACTTTACGTCTTTACTTACAACAGATAAGTTTGGC
Source organism: Protopterus annectens (assembly GCF_019279795.1). Lineage (NCBI taxonomy): Eukaryota > Metazoa > Chordata > Ceratodontiformes > Protopteridae > Protopterus > Protopterus annectens. The sequence goes on along the minus strand of NC_056750.1, from coordinate 359,238,503 downwards.
TTACATTCAGGAAGATCCGACTACAATTGCTGACAACTTTCTCTCCACACACAGAAACAGTACAACAGCAAATGAGAAATCCACATCTTTTTTAGCCGTAATCATTGAAACACAGTCTCCATTTGTCCGAGGATAGCACTATCACAGTTACAAGTAGCCAAAGCACCACTGTCAACTTCTCACATACCAAACTACCCTACATGTCAGCATAATGCAATATCATCAGTTTGGCAAATCTTTTACTGTTATTGCAAGATTCTATTCTTAAAAAAAAAAAGTTTTCCTCCTTTCAAGTCTGTAAATTTTGATAGTCTACCAAAAAGCATTTCTCCAGGTCTCCCTGCGTTTTTCTTTTCAGCATTCCACCTTGATAAGAGAAAAGCACTCCTTTCGACAGTAACATACACAGCAGCCCAGGAAATTAAACCGTGCGTGTGTAAAGCACGCAAAACAGGAAGAAGACTTTCACAGTTGTTTTATCTTCCTGAATGTAAGCTAAACCTATTTCTTGTAAGTAAAGATGTAAAATAACAAGTGGCACTAATTACCACACTCGTTTTCATGCCAGCATTCATATTACCGCAACCGCGAAAATCTGGTTGCGCTAATAGGTAAGTACCATTTTTTGTTAGCTTAGTCAGGGAGAGCAGACAAGGATGTCAGCAGAGAAGTATGGCAAGCTGACAAGGAACCAGTTTTTTGAGATGTGCCAGTACAAAGGACTGGTGCATGCCAACCTGACTAAAGCAGAACTGATTGCAGCCTTGGTCGCAGCTGCATCACAAATCAGCAACCAGGAGGACAACCAGACTGGCCTTGTGGATGTACAACTCTCAGAAAATGGATAGTTCAACCTTTCCACAGAACTTAAAAATCTGTCTGGAGTTAAAGAGACTTAAACTGGAATCAGCAGAGATACTTTGCCATTTGGAGGCTGAAGAAAAGGAAACCAGATGGCATTAAAATCAGGAGAAAGCCTGAGATGTTTGGAAGTTTAAGAAAATGAGAGGCAGCGGCAACATGAAAAGGAGATGCTGACTCTTCACTAGGGTCATGGAGGTAATTTACAGAGGGTGATAATTTTGATAGTCTTATTCATATGTTTGAAGGGGTATTTAAACAGTATAATGTTGGCCAAGGGCTCTGGGAATGGTTCCTGACCCTCTTACTCCATGGTAAAGCTGTAACTGCTATTTCTAAATTGTCTGATACTGATTGCTTAAATTATAATACTGTTAAAATTGTTTATTAGAGTGTTTTAAGTTAACACCTGAAGGTTATAGAAACAAAGTTTAGTGAGCATAGACACAAGGCAGATGAAAGTGTGTGTGAATATATTGCTGAGTTAAGCATTTATTTTCGTAGATGGGTGAGTGGGTGTCAGGTCATCACTTTTGAAGGTCTGGCAGACCTTTTGGTGAGGATGTAAGCCCTTGGCACTTTGCCTGAGGACATGAGAATCTAGTTAGTGGATAGAGAATTTAACACAGCAGATGAGTTGGGGGAAAAGGGAGACCTATACCTAGCAAGCAGGGCATCACTGCACAGGAAAGGGATATACAGTGCTGCTCATGGGTCTAAGGGAGTCCATGGTGGGCAGCCTAAACCATCCCAACAGAGTATGCCAGTTGCAGGGGAAACCACTAGTTCAGGTACACAGCCAGTAACAAGGGTTAAATATTTTAAATGTAACCAGTAAGGCCATGTGACATATACATGTCCATAGAGGCAAAGTGAGGAACAAAAGGTGGGAGAGCCAGTAAGTGGGAATGACAGAATGCCAGCAGTAAGTTGTGTAGAGACAACAAGGATACCAAACTACCAGAAGAGGTTACATCCTATCTTAGTAGATGGGAAACAAGCCACTGCTAAGAGAGACACAGCCTCTGACCTCACCATTGTGAAGCCTGCAATGGTTAAAGAGGAGCACTACTTGCCTGGTCAGTCTACTCCAGTCAGAGCTTTAGGAGTGACCCCATTCCAAATTACTTTGACTAGGACTCACCTTGACTGGGAGGGTGGAAAAGGAAGCAAGTAGGTGTGTTTGAGAATATCATTGCAGATGTCCTGATAGGGAATGATTTTGATAATGCAATACCTTGTGTGCATGCAGTTACACGCAGTCAGGCTTGGAGACACGCATATGGGTCTGGTAGCCTGAGGGAGGATCCAGACAGACTGCAGACTTAAAACCAAGGCTGGTGAGGTGGTTACTTCAGGGAGGGAGCTACCGTGTAGCAGTGAGACTGAAGGTGAGTCACAACTGCTTGTGGGTACTTATGTTCCCTTAGACAGAGTGACTACAAGGGCAGAGGTGTGTAATAGTACCCAGGCTAATGGTGATGCATCGCTATCAGAGAATACCAGACTTCCTGTGGAAGGGGAGCTGGGAAGGCTTCCAAAGAGAGAGTTGAGACAGGCTCAGCTCTCAGACCCTACATTTCAAGGCCTAAGGGAGGTAGCCAGTGAGGCACCTGATTGTCAAGGAAAAGGGGAATCTGTATAATGGGACAAAGGGTTACTGTATAGACAGTAGACTCCTGAGGGAGGGCTAGAGGGTGAGAGAATACAGCAGTTAGTAGTGCCCAGAGCTTACCAGCTGGTACTACTAGCCATAGCCCATTCCATTCCCTTTGCAGGTCACATGGGCATAAAGCATACAAAGAGACGTATTATGCAGAACTTTTATTGGCCTTTGATTTCCAGGGATGTAACAGGGTACTGAAGGACCTATGAGCAGTGCCAAAAGGTAGGCAAGGCAGGGGCAAGGTCAAGGCTCATTTGATGCCTTTACTTGTAATCGATGAGCCATTTCAGAGGGTAGCTATGGATATTGTGGGGTCTCTGAGTACCCCAAGTCCTACAGGGAAGAAGTATATCCTAGTGGTAGTAGATTATGCTACCAGATACCCTGAGGTGGTGGCTATGTCCTCCATTGAGTCAGAAAAGGTATCAAATGCTTTGTTAGAGATTTTCAGCAGGGTAGGTTTCCCAAAAGAAATACTGACTGACAGAGGTGCCAATTTGATGTCAGACCTGCTGGCTTGTCTGTGGAAGCACTGTGGGTTGAAACACCTAAAGACCACCCCCTACTATCCCCAGACTAATGGTCTGGTTGAGACATTAAACTGTACACTAAAGACCATGCTACCATCATTTTCAGACCAGTTTACGAGGAAGTGGGACAAATATTTGCCCCATCTGTTGTTTGCTTACAGGGAGGTGGCCCTTTTCCCTTGGAGTTGCTGTATGGGCATAGGTTGAGGGGACCTCTAGATGTGATCCTTGACAAGTGGGAGGGTGAGTGTGAATCCCCAAGGAGTCTGTTGAGGCATTTATCCTAAACCTCAGGACAAGGCACAGGAAACTCATGAGCTTGGCCCAGGAGAACCTGGCAGAAACCCAGCAGCAGAGAAAGGTTTGGTATGACAGGAATGCTCGAGCTAGAGAGTATGCTGTAGGACAACAGACTGTGGTTCTCATTCCTGTGAAACACATCAAGCTGCAAGCAGGACAATTCAAATTGGTAAAGAAGGTCAGTACTATATGGTAGAACTGCTAGGTGGAAGGCAGGGGCACAAATTGTACCATGTTAACACCATGAAACCTTACCATGATAGGGAAGCCCTGGTGCTAAGTATTTGCAGTACCAAGCAGGAAGAGTCTGAGAGGAATCTATGGCTACAGGGAACCAGCCAGCAAAAGCCCAATCTACTATGGTGGAGCATAGGGTTGCAGGCATATGATAGGACAGTGCAGCATTGTACTGCTGTCAGCAATGCCAAGGCAGCTGGGATCTCAAGGCAGGGAATGGGGTAATGTACTCCCAGATAGGCATCACTCTCAAGCAACATTTCTTAGGAGTCACTTGAAAAACTAGCTTGAGTCTTCTGGGGGTGGGTGTTTGCCACGAAAGGAGACACTGCCAGCCTAGCTGTCTGGAATTTTGTAAATAATTATATGCCATTTGTGTATATCAACACGATTCATATGCTTGTGTTACAAATGTATTAGAAATGTATGTCATATAAGATGGGTTTTACAGACATGTGCTGAAGAGGTATTTTACAAAGTGCTGTTTAAGGAGGTAAGTACAGCATGCCCTACTAGATTAGAACAGAAATGTACCTGCACTATTGTAACTGTTTTAACAATGGAAACTGGAACACAAGAGGTTATCTTCAGAAAAATAGCTGAAATTAAATTACCTTATGACCACGCAATAAAAGGATGATATCTTTCACTTTCAGTGCAGTAACAGATGCAATGTCTAGAACTAGAAGATTATTGTACAGTCTTGAAAGTGTATTTATTTATTTGTTTGTTTATTTATTTATTTGCAGTTTGTTAACCGGGAAAGTCCATTGGGCCAATAAGAGCCCTTTTTCAATGGAGGCCCAGGGAGAAAAGCTCCATGTATGTACATACAGAAACAATACAAGTAACTATCATATCAAAATTAATACAGGGTAATACAGAAATAAGTCAGCAGAAGTTATTAAATACAATTTCACGATACTGTCAATGAATCACATCAAAATTAATTGAGGGTATTACAGAAATAAAAGTCAGCAGAAGTTATTACAAACACACAAAAAATAACAAAACTGTAAAGTATGCCAAAGATATAGGTTTATGGTGCGTTAAGATTTCTGGGAGGTAGACAAACTGTAATATTTAAAGTGAAAAAAGAAAAAAAAGAGGGAGAGTAGGAAGTTATAGGAGTCAGAAGAAGGAGGAAGAATAGGATGTCTTAGTGGAAGGTAAAGTTTTGAGAAGGTATACTTGACGGCACTGGGAGTATAGTATAGAGATTAGGAGGGGTGGGAGGAAGAGCATTCCCATTTAGATTTAGAAGAGAGATAAGAGTGGAGTAAGGTCTTAAAAGTAGAGAGGTTCTTGGTAGTTTGAATATGGGGAGGAAGTGAGTTCTATTTCCATGCTAGGGAGAAAGATAAAAGAAATTGTCCAGGAGTACATAATGGTTTATACACTTCCAGTAGGTTCTGTTTATTAGACCTGTGGGATCAGTCAGGAAGTTGCATGGTAAAGGTGGAAGAGAAAAATGGGCAGTGAGAAAGTTTGAAGAAGGTTTATAGGCAGTGGAGATTTAAATGAAGTAGAGATAGTTGGGGAGCTCTAGCCAGTTTAAGGACTGTAAGGAGTCACAGTGGTGAGTGGAAGATTTGGCACTTGTAGCAAACTTTGAGATGTTATTGTAGCAGGATGCCTTGCCTACCTTTTGGCACTGCTCATAGGTCCTTCAGTACCCTGAAGACTGGTAAGGATGGTTGCCATGTAAATGAGAGAGGGGAGGAGGTAGGTAGTAGAGAGGGTAAGTTTAGTTGAAGAGGTTAGAAAGTGAATGTAGCAGTAAAGTATACTATGTTTCTGGTGAGTTTTCTTAATGTTAGTTTGAAGGTGGATGTCAAACTTTAGTAGTTCGTTGAAAACTTCAGCTTGGCCAGCTAAGAACTTGGTTATATTCAACTGGACGTATAAGAGAATTTAAGTACCTTTTATCTGCACTTTTTTTTTTTATACAGTATTTAATTGATTTAAACTGTGTATGAAGGAGTGTTGAAGGAATTTTTAACAGAAGTTATTCTGCTCTTCAGTAACTTAAACTGAAGCTAGTGTTGGCTGAATTTTGTTATTTGCTAGTAATTACAGGTGTGGGGGTAGCCACATTCTTTGATTTCCTGTCCTTGCATATTTAAACTGGTGCATGTGAAATAATTCCTGCTTTAAAACTTCAGCTTGGCCAGCTAAGAACTTGGTTATATTCAACTGGACGTATAAGAGAATTTAAGTACCTTTTATCTGCACTTTTTTTTATACAGTATTTAATTGATTTAAACTGTGTATGAAGGAGTGTTGAAGGAATTTTTAACAGAAGTTATTCTGCTCTTCAGTAGTGGCATTGAAACTGCCCGCCCCTCAGCCTGCCTCTGGGCCCATCTCATTTGCTCACTCAACTGAGTGCAGTGAGATCATATTCTGATTTCAGGCACTCCTACTGTGTACAAAGAGAGCATCTGGGAAATAAAAAAAAAAAAAAAAAAAAATTAAGCTTATTTCCTGCCTTTCTTGTTAAGTGGTACAGACTATTTGTAGGCTTCTGAGCCCCCAAGCCCTTCTGTGTTTGAGGGAAGCCTTCCAGCTTGTTTTTTTTTCTTATAACTAGCCAGTTTTCTAGTTTCAGCACTCAAATCTGTTTCTTTGATCTCAGCACTTGTTCAGAAAAAATTTCATCTGCTTTTACTGTACTTGTGTTTTTACCTACTTCTTTTTACTTTTGCATCATCTTAAAATACTCAATTGTATTTATTACTGCTTGGTGTAACTCATTCTAAGCCTTTTGGTTTAAACACTTGGGCTTTGGACCAGTTAGTTGTTTTGCACTGGGAGGGTTTGTGGTCTGCACTGTTGTGGCAGAACAGGTAGCTTATATCCTTCTAGGTTGAGAACTGCTGATTGAGGGCTCAGTGTCTGTTATTCTAAAAGTGTATTAATTCTGGTTTAAGCACTTGGGCTTTCAAGCCAGCTATTTTACATTAAGAGGGTTCGTGGTCTGCACTCTTGTGGGAGGAGAGGCTGGACTCTGCCCTTCTGAGCTGGGAATTTCTGGTTAAAGGCTTATAGTGCATGCATATCTGAACTGTCTCTTACTGAAGTTGGTGCGCCTTGTTTGCTGTGGCATAGACTGGATTCGGGCCTGCTGGATCTAGCTTTGTTTGTGTAACTTGAGCACTAATCCAGACATTCTCTAAAGTATTCAATGGTATTTATTACTGCTTGGTTGTAACTTGATTAAAGTGTAGCTATCATTCAAGTCTTTTGGATTAAGCACTTGGGCTTCAGACCAGTTGTTTTACATTAGGAAGGTTTGTGGCAAGCACTGTGGTGGCAGGACAGGTAGCTTTCATCCTTCTAAGTTGGGAACTGCTGATTGAGAGCCCAGTGTCCAAGTGTATTAGTTCTGGTTTAGGCACTTGGGCTTCAGGCCAGTTATTTTACATTAAGAAGGTTCGTGGTCTGCACTCTTGTGGGAGAAGAGGCTGGACTCTGCCCTTCTGAGCTGGGAATTTCTGGTTAAAGGTTTATAGTGCCTGAATATTTGAACTGTATCTTACTGAAATTGGTTCACCTTGTTTGCTCTAGCATAGACTAGATCCAGGCCTGCTGAATCTAGCTTTGTTTATATGCTTGTTGTTTGTTTGCTTGTTATTTCCCTGGAAGCTAATTCCACCTAATACGCAACTTCTCAGCTTCTGTGGATCACTAGTGATATCTGCATTGCTTACTGTACTTTTTTCCTTGTTTCACTTGAAAGAAAGTTACTGTTTGTCGTTTTTGCATTTAGTTACTTGTAACACATTGCACTCAAGTTACCTGGCACTTGCTCACTAAAGCAATTATATAAGTCAGCACTAAAAATTAAAAGCACTACAACCTCACTCCCCACTGGCCCTTGTTTTGAATTAAGGATTTCCCAATATTATTCTAGCATGTCCAAAGGTCAGTTGTCAATCTCCTCTCCGGTCCAGCTGGTGAATCTGGGAATCTTGAGGCAATGTTATAACTGCCTCATGTACACAGACAACCCTCTCCTCCTCCCACATAACACAAATACTTGCGAGAGATGCAGCTATTTAGCCAAACTGGAGGCTGGGCTCTCTCAACTCAGGACTGGCAAGACCAGACAGGAGGAGAAGGCAACTACACACACCACAAAACCAGCCTCACATAATGCTACTACTCCACTGAATCAAACACATAAACACACAAAGACATACTTGGAGGCTCTGAGTAAAATTTACCTAAACAGCAGAGGCCTCCAAAGCAGACACCCAAACAACTGCTACCTCAAGACACCCCACAAGCAACACATAAACCACAAAAGCAGTGTGCAAAGCAGTCACAGCCCTTAAGGCCAAATACAACACCAAACATACTTGTCATAGGTGACTCCATAGTCAGACACACTGATGTCCCACTCACCAGGCTGAACAAGGAGAGGGTCACAGTAAGCTGCCTATCGGGCGCTAGAATCCGCCACATAACACAAGCACTCGGGACACTCCACGGCAAGTACAAATATGACACAGTCATTGTCCATGCTGGTGTGAACGACCTGAGACGTACCTCCCTGGACTACATGAAAAGAGACATAGAGGAGCTCTCTGATTATGTAGCCCAGGCAGGTATGACCCTAACCCTGAGCAGTATCCTTCCTTCACCAAGAATGATGCCACAATATAGAGACAAGATGATCAGCTTTAACAATTGGCTTAATGTCTGGTGTCATTCAAAGGGGATCCAGTGTCTGTCTGCCTGGGATGACATGCTTGACAAGCCACGCTGCTTCAAGGGACGGCTTGCACCTGTCACCCTGGGATTCGGATATTGGCTAAGGCTCTTGCCACCCCATAGTGCCTTTTTAGGCAAGGCTCAAATTCTAAACCTACCACCCTAGAAAACAAAAATGGGAAGAAACTGAGGGTAATGCTGCTCAATGCCAGAAGTCTAAATCTCAAAATGCACGCACTCGAGGCCCTTCTCAGTATGGAGAACATCGATGTCTGTGCTGTAACTGAAACCTGGTTCAAGGCTCCTGAGAGCACCCGGCACTATTAGGTTTTACCTCATATCATGCGTTCCGCCCCAAAACCCGGACCACACCACAAAAGGAGGGGTGTATCCATATTCATAAAGGATACCCACACCTCCAGGTTGGTGGCAATGCAAGCTCGGAAACCATCCAGGTGCAACTAACCATAGGCAAAACTGCTCTACAAATTGTAGCATGCTACAGGCCACCCTCTCAAACTCAGGAACCCCACACAGCCTTCCTGAAGACACTGGAGGGTATAAATGTATCTCCAAACACCATCATATTGGGTGACTTCAGCTACCCGAATATAGACTGGGAACATTACTCAAGCCCTAACTTTCTAGCCCAATGGTTCCTGGAGTTCATAAATTCAAATGCCATGGAACAGCTAGTCACTGTTCCCACGAGAGGAGAAAATATACTAGATCTCATTGTCACAAACATGGGGCAAAATGCTCCACACCGGAAGTATATCCCTCATTGGTGAGATCTGATCATAAACTAATCTCACTGGAAATCCACATCCCGCCCCCACCCCAAACAAAAAGACCATAGTGAAGAACTTCTCTAAAGCAAACTTCACACTACTCAAGACTGGTGTAGTATCCTTCAAGGCCCCTGAGCCAGAGGAAACCACAACCCAAGCTGCGGAAGCCCTTACAAATGCCTTCTATGAACACCTCCAGGACTGCATGGATCAGGCAATCCCAAATAAAACCAAGACTCTTTCCACAAAGGGCAAACGTCCAGTCTGGTGGACCCCAGCCATTAACAACCTTTACAATAAGAGGAGAAAGCTATTACATGATAGAACAAAATCCATAAAAGGGAAGTCACCCCTGATCATTATTAGTAAAAAAATACGAGCAGTCATAAAATCAACTAAGGCCAATTTTGAGAGAAAAATTGCCATGGATTCAAAGGACAATCATAAGGCCTTTTTCAGCTATGTTAGGAACCTGGGTGGAAACTCCCAGATATGCTCAGAATTAGTCCAAAATGATACAAAAATCACTGAACCCACAGACATTGCCAACATACTGGCAGAAAGGTTCAGTGCAAACTTCACCCCCCTCCCCTAAAGGAGAGATAACTATCCCAGCCGAGTGTAGCCTCCCGGACATCTCAAATGCGCAGGTGAAAGCTGCTCTCTCTAAAGCTAAAAACACAGCATCAATGGGACCGGATGGTGTCCCCGGCTGTGTGCTACACGAGCTAAATGAGGAATTAACCCCGTACATAAGGCAGCTGTTTAATCTCAGCCTTACCACAGGATACGTGCCCAAGGAGTGGCGTACGGCAACTGTGGTCCCACTCCACAAAGGCGGTGCCTCTACGGACCCTGGTAATTACCCCATAAGCTTAACAAGTCTAGTCTGCAAAGCTATGGAGAGGATCATAATGGAGCTCATAAACAAAGATATAGGGGACTTGCAGACATTGGACCCGACCCAGTTTGGCTTTGTCAAGGGAAGATCATGCCTTTTGAACTTGGTCGACTTCTTCGAAACAGTCACCAAGGCCATTGATGAGGGAAAGGCAGTCCATACAGCCTACCTTGACCTTGCAAAGGCTTTCGACACAATACCCCACTCGGGTATTGTAGAAAAACTTACCAGCTTAAATGTAAACCCATATGTCACAAGATGGGTTGCAAACTGGCTTAAGGACAGAACCCACAGGGTTAGAGTTGCTGGCGCTGTCAGACTCCAAGCCGGTTACAAGTGGTGTCCCACAGGGCTCGGTCCTTGGCCCCCTATTGTTTGGCATCTACTTCTCAGAAGTACAGGCCAGCATGGGAGGACTTTGGCTGACAAAGTTTGCAGACGACTGCAAACTGGGCCATAGTGGAAAGTGCATCGGACACGGATATCCTTCAGAAGGGACTCACGGAAACAGATAGCTGGTGCCAGAGCCATGGCCTGAAGTTAAACGCCAAAAATGTATAGTCATACCCTTCGGGAAAAACAAGGTAACCCCAAGCTACCATATAGGTGGCAATCCACTAAGCACAGAAGAGGTTATCAGGGACCTGGGGACCCAGGTTGACAGTGGCCTTTCTTTTGACACTCACATTGCTAAAGTGGTTAGAAAGACCTTCTACATTGCCCACCTGATCATGAAGGGATTCACATCCAGATCTAGTGAGGTCATTGTTCCCCTGTACTCTTCACTTATCAGACCAATGATCGAGTACAATGCCCCATTCGGGATGTATCTCACCAGACATCTGCAGCAATTGGAGAGACCCCAAAAGTTCCTCACCAAAAGGATAAAGGGACTCCAAAATCTGTCATATGCTGCCAGATTGAAGAAACTCCAGCTCTATTCAGTCGCATACCATCTGCTCAGAGGTGACATGTGCCTGACATACAAGGCCATGTCCAACCCGGAATTAATGGACATGCTCCACCTCAAAAATCCAAATCCACCAAAACCACTAGAGCAAGCGACTTAAACCTTAGCACGGATATAAATAGGATGTGCTGGAGGGATAGATTTATCACTCAGAGACTCCCTATGCTGTGGAATAAAATCCCGGTCCATGTGAGGCAGAGCACCTCGCTGACTCTGTTCAAGAGAAATCTAGACCTGTGGATGGGAGATCGTAGGCTTACCCCGGGAATCATCTCTGTGTCACTGCTGGACAGAGGCACAACAAACTAATGGGCACAGTATTTTTTCATATAAGGGGTGGCGTAAGCCAAAAAAATTTGGGCTAGGCTTATAAATGCCTTAGGGCAGATAGCCTAGTATAAACCTATGAACCTATGAACCTATAAGAACTCCTAGAAGCTTGGTATGGGGGACTATTTTGATTAGAGTCATATTTTGGCTTATTATAAAGGAGTTTTTGTCTTATTTTGGTGTTTTTAGATGGGGTAAATATCATGATTTTGGTTTTGGATGCATTGAGAGGTAGGTGATTGTTTACCATCCAAGCCTCAGTGCTGTTGAAGGCAGCCTGAGTTACTTGCAAGAGTATGGGGAGAGATTCAGCAGAGCAAATTATCGTAGAGTCATCAGCATATTGGACAAGTTTAGCATTTGGGATGCAAAGATGGAAGTCATTTATGAAGATATTGAAAAATAAAGGGCCCAGTATAGAACCTTGGGGGACACCTGTGAGGGTGTATAGGTAGGAGGAGGTACAGTTGTTCCATTTAACAACCTGTTGCCTATTTGAGTGGTAACTAGAGAACCAATTGGTAGTTGGGGATAAAAGATTAAGGTGAGAGAGCTTAGACAGTAGTAAGGTATGAGAAATGGTATCAAAAGCCTTGGATAAGTCTAAGAAACGGGAAGATACTATATTTCCTGAGTTGCTGACGTGGTTGCGACGAATTATAGGAAAGCAGTGATGGTACTGTGACGTGGTCTAAAACCATGTTGTGTTGGGGTAAGGAGATGATTGTCTAAAAGGTAAGGTAAGAGTTGTAGGTGAATACATTTTTCAAGTATTTTTGAGATGGGGAGAGGATGGCTATGGGGTGGAAGGTGGAGATGTTAGTGTTGTTGCTTCTTATATGTAAGGGAATGATGAAAGCTCTTTTCCAGAGGAGGGGTACATAGGATTCTTGGATGGAGTGGTTGATTAGAATACAGATGGGGAGAGCTATGCATTCAGCAGCTAACTTGAGAAAGTTGGATGGTAAGTTGTTGGAGGCATTAGAACATGGTTTTAATTTATTGAGAAGTTTATTTATAGTGTTGACAGGGATGAGTTTGAGGGAGAAGGGAGGAGGGTGGGTATTATTGGTGGCAGAGGGAGAGGCGTTGGAGGGAGGGAGATGTAGAAGGAGCAGATGAGTTTTTAGGGAAAGATGTAGTTAGCTTGGCTATTGAGTCAATGAAGGAGTTAAAATTGGAGGCTATGGTTTAGTCTGGAATGTTAGGGTCAGGGCAATGGCTGTCTTTTCTGCTGGAACTAAGGAAGGCTGTAATACTACTTCATAATTTTGTGGGGTTAGATTTGTGATTATTTTATAGCTTAGAGTAATAGGATTTATGATCAGAGGCAATCTGTTTTTTAACTTGATTTCAAAGTCATTTATATTCGGTAAGGAAGTTTGGTGTCTCACGTTTTTGGTGGAGTTTCCATGATTTATCACAGGTAAGCATAAGGGTTATGGTATCTTTGGAAAGCCAAGGACCAGTTTTGGATTTAGCTCTTTAAGTTCTAGGAGGAGCAAAGCTGTTTAGTATGTTAATGTAGGAAAAATTGAAGTAAGTAACAGCGTCGTCTAGAGGAAGAGTTTTCAGAGGGTTCCAGTTCATTTGTTTTAAACAGTCGGAGAAGGATTGAGGGTTGAATTTTGTGAGGGTACGGGTTTAGATATAGTTATGTTGCAGGTGTAGGGGGGAAGAAGAGTGAAGTGCAAAGGCAGGTAGGTGATCACTAAGTGGATCGGGCAAGGTGCCACTGTTAGAGATGTAGGGATGTGAAACTAATATCCAGTCTAAGATAATGCATGAAGAGTTATCTTTAGTGGGTCTGGTAGGAGAGTTAATTAATTAAGAGAAACCATACAAGTTTATACTGTGGGATGCAGTGGCTGAGTGCATGGAAGACCAGTTGATGTTGATGTCTTCTAGGATAATTGTTTCATTACTAATACTGGATGAGAACCAAGAAAGAATGTCTTCAAGAATGGGGATATTGTTACCAGGTGGAATGTATAGGGCAGCTATCGCTATATTTTTATGATTGTTAATCTTCAGGAGAAATTGTTAATCTTTAGGAAAAGTGTTCTATTGTTTTATAACTTTCAGGATCTGCCTTATATCTAAGAGAAGCCCTTGTCTATGTATTTTCACAGGTAGATGATAAATGCTACCAGCTGCATCAGTGAGGGGGAGTTCACCTGGGATAGAGTCAGATGACAAGAAATTATGTCATTCTTCAAAGCTATCCTAGTAGTAGTATTTGAGATATTAATTTAAGAACTCTGAGGGAGAGATAGTATTCTTTATTTTGTCTTTGACCTGACAAGATCCATTCGCCACACATCTGCCTTGCTATGAGTAAGCAAGTCTAGGGAACAGAATAATTCTCTTAGATCCAGCCAAGAATATAGTGAAGCATAGTTTAATATTTATTATTCTCCTTCTAGCAGCTTAGCAATAAGCTACCATATGCAGAAGTAAACTACTTCAGGGTGTTGTTAGTTTATTAACACTATCTCTTTAACCAAACTACATTCTTCCTCTTCTGTTTGTTTTCACATCCAAATATTTGTTCCTTTAAGGCTTTCTTATTTGCAAAGCCATGGAAAGAATTATCATAGAAAGTATTAGCAAGGATATAGAAGACCTCTAGATACTGGACCCATCTCAATTTGGCTTTGTCAAAGTAAGGTCATGATTGTGGAATCTGGTAGACATCTTTGAAAAGGTCACTAAGGCCATGGATGAGGAGAAAATGGTGCATACTGCCTACCTAAATTATCTTATTATTTGATACAGTACCCCACAAAGGCATTGTCAACAAACTTATGGAAAAAGGCATAAACCCGTTTATAACATGCTGGATAGCTAGATGGTTCACTGATAGCACCCAGGAGGCTAGACCGGTAAGGTCACCTCCACAGAGAGGCCATTCAACAGTGGAGTCCCCCAGGGCTCTGCACCAGGCCAACTCATTTTTGGCATCTACTTGTCAGATGTAAAAGCCAATGTCATAGTCCTCTGGCTAAACAACTTCACAGATTATTGCAAACTAAGAGCAGTCATTGAATCCCCCACAAGATGAGAATACCTTTCAGGAAGGTCTAATACACAGAAATGCTTGGTGCCAAAGCCATGGCTCAAAACTCAATATTAAGAAATGCATTATAGTACCTTTTAGGAAGGCTGCCATCCCAGGTAACTACATCATCAATAAAACACCCTTAAAAGTTGATTTGCTAGTCATAGATCTCTGAACCAAAGTAGATAGTTACCTAACCTTTGACTAACTTGTGCCCATGGTAGTGAAACAATCCTTCTATGTTGCTCAACTTATAAGCAAGGACATGGCACCATACAACTGTACTAAGCCCTCATCAGACCCATCACAGAGTGCAATTCCTCCATCAATATATACCTAACTAGACCCATGTAGAAACTAGAATGTCCACAAAGGTTCCCACAAAAAGAATACAGGAAGTAAACACAATGTCCTATGATGATCGCCTTAAAGTCCTGTCTGTCTACTTGGATTTACACAGACTTCTGACAGGTAATCTTTGCCTGGCATAAAAGGCATTCCTGAATCCTATTTTGATGTACCTTTTGCATAGCCACAAAACAAACAATAACAGAACTACTAGATTAAAAGACCTAAATTTTGCTTTGCAACATAAATAGGACATATTGTGACAGACAGATTTATTCCCATTCTCTGGAACAGACTCCCCATCCATGTGATTGGGAGTTCCTCCTTATCCTTATTTAAGTGTAATTTGGACCAATGGATGGGGAATTGGAACTACTTCCCTGTCTTGGCTCTTATGTCTCTGATGGCATAAGTAATGAAAAAAAAACAAAAAACAGATATAGTGTCTAAAT
Source organism: Protopterus annectens (assembly GCF_019279795.1). Taxonomy (NCBI): domain Eukaryota; kingdom Metazoa; phylum Chordata; order Ceratodontiformes; family Protopteridae; genus Protopterus; species Protopterus annectens. The sequence continues at coordinate 359,223,337 of NC_056750.1, read as the reverse complement.
GTGTCTTCTATAAAATGAGAAAAATCCAAAAATCACACCACCACTACTCAGAATAAAAGAATTTAATGTCCACAAAGCTTTCGAGCAAACTGTCCTTCATCACTGTAAATAAAACAATTAATCAAACCAAGGACTCTGTTATATATACTTAAATGGATTCACTTTATAACCTCGAAATGCTGAAATATTGAATTTCAGTATCTCGAGACTATAAAACCGAATCCACAAAACACCGACAAACAAAAATCGCGAAACCACATAACCGAAAACACCGCACACACTACACTAAACATACAACACAACACCCACATCACAACATAAGCAAAAAAAACAACACACATACACAACTCACATACACATAAGCAGGGGGGCAAGCACCCTGCACTTCTATGGGGCTGCACCCCCCCTACTTATATATACTAACTCCGAGATCGCACAAACACAACACAAAAGCTTACTCACACACTCACATTCTCCAATCCCTCACACACACTCTAACTCCCACTCAAAACCCTTACAAAACACTCACTTACCTGACATAACACCTACATCCAAACACGGCACCGCGCACCAACAAAACACAAACCCGGACATTACATAGCGCAACTTCATAACCGCGAATTCGACATATTTTCGTCATACGTCAAATTCGTGATTATGAACGTTCGCTATTTTTAACATTCGACTTTGTAGCTTCGAGATACTGAAATTCGACATTTCAGTATTTCGATGTTATAAAGTGAACCCACTTAAATACATAATCCATCAATCAAGCCTCATTCTCAGTTAATTGAAGTAATTCCTATAAGGAACTATACTCCTATAAGACCTCCCCTCCTGCTCTCTGTTCTTTCTAACTTCTACTCCACATACTCCTCTTCTGCTTCTATTCTACACCTTGCTAGCATCCACCTTATATATCTTGGTACTTTTTCACCTCAAAATATTCTTTATTAGTGCTATTTTCTATATAGCTCTTTCCCTTACTACAATATCACTTTCTAAATCTACTTATAACTGATCATACTTTGTTATTATCAAACATTTATCCGGGTTCGTCCCTGATGATAAATCTCCAACTTACTAGTACTTTTTATTTTCTACAGAATGTATTTCTCATGTAAAAAAAACCTAAACATATTATTTACAGTTATTCATTGTTTAATTCTTATTTTTTATTTCATTTTTTTACTTGACTTGTAACAAATGTCTGTGCTAATGAATGTCTATGCATTGTAATACTGGAGCTTTTTTCCTCAGCTCTCTACTGAAAAGGGCTTTTGTCCATTCAGAACAACCCAGTTAACAAATGTCAAATAAAATAAATAAAATAAAAAAAATAATAAATGATTACTTAAAAATGAACACAGCCTCAGAATAGAATAACATAAAATAAAATAAATTTACACAAAAAGTATTTAATACACACATACATAAAAATAAACATTTGTATCTTATTAGATTTACACTTCAAATCTGGTTTAATGCTAACAGTTGCATTTAAACCAGGTGCAAAATTAGCTTTTAATAGAGATATCCACTTATATTCTATATATTCTGCTTCTGTAAATGCAGCTCTACCCCTAGGTGACATACCTACATTCTGTAGTACTCTAAATTTAAAACTATGAGTACTATCAGTGGCTATGTGTTTAAGTAAGACATTAGTGGCCATCAATCTTCTAACATCAGATTAATGGGCAGAAATGCCTTCATTTAATTTTTTATTGCCTTTCCCAACATAGCTTGCAGTACATTTACAGCATGTGACTAAACAATATTCACTGAGCTACACAAGGCAAACATTTACATCTGTATTTCTTCGCTGCAACTAGATGTTTGATTATATTATCAGTTATTATATAAATACAAAATTAAAAGTTCAAACAAGGAACAGTATAATTTGTCATAACTTTAACTGCTTTCTGCATTCTTTCCAGGTAAATCCTTATAATATAACTTCTCTTTTAAGTTTCTATTTCTTTTAAATGGAAACGTTGGTCTACCACCTACTGTACTCTTTATCTTAGGAACTGTAGATAATATGGACCAATTCTTCCTAGTAATAGTCATAATATGATCTGACCTTCTATTATATTTCATAAAATATCTCATACCAGATTCATCACTTTTAACCTTAATAACATGTTTAGAAAAATATGGTGCTCCCATAATTCCACCCTACCTCTCAACCTCTTAGTGAAAGAAATCTGGACAAAACAAAATAATGGGGGGACAAAGGCCCCAAAATAAGGACAGATTTGAAATATTACTCCTATAAACTTAGAAAGTCACTAGAATAATAGGATGTGTGTTAGCATGCATTTTCTGAAGGGTATAAAATCTGAAACTCAAATGCATGTCATGATTTAGGAATTTCAATCCTCAGTGATTTACCAGAAAATTTTATGTGAAACACACTAAAACTGTGAGGCAAAAATGTGGACATTCTGTGAAAATCTAGACATTTGAGAGCTATGGTTCTACATTGCATTTCAACTTTTAATTTATTCATTTGTAAATTCTCCAGTTTATAACTTCTGTCTGTAAATTTGTAAATTCTGTTGTCAGTTCATTAACTTGCTCATCAGAGTTATGCTTCTCAGTATTTTACCTACTAGCTCTCAAAACTTGTCCATGGACCACCCAATTAAACACATGCCCAGGATGCATGCTTGCCCTATGCAAATATCTATTCTTTTGAGCATCTTTCTTGTGTATTTTAGTATATATAACATTATACAAATTATAAATATAAATATCTAAGAAATGTATCCCTTTCACTGAAAAGGTTGGTTTCAATCTTAAAATGTACTACTCTTCTGTAAGTGTTCCAAAAAATGTAAACTGAACCTCACTTCCTGACCATATTAAACTATAATGTCCACAAAACGTTTATAAAACAAAATAAAACAAGCATATAAACCATTATAAGCAATTTGTTCTTCCCAATGAGAAAAGGTGAAATTCATATAGGTGTTAGCTACAGGAGGTCCCATAGCCACACCTTTCTCTTGTAAATAAATATCTTGATCAAACATAAACACAAAATAAAAATCTTGCTTTTTTCCCACTTTCTGAAATTTAAGAAAGTTCAGTTACAGAGTTGCTGTTCTGAACTGTTTGTAAGTTTCTTGGAGACCAGTGCTTGCTTGGACTAAAGGGAAGTCTTTTTGTTCACCAGTGGCAGTGGTTAACACTGAACAGCCTGCCTGTCCCTGTAGGAGTGGTTACTGCCTAGAAGCTGTAGTTTTATTGGCCATTTTGGGTCAGTTCTAAACTCCTTGATCTCTACCTCTTAAAACCCTGCTGCCTCGTGGTTTTGGCGTCTTTCCAGGCTTGTTAGTTGTTGCTGAAGCACCTACCAAGGGGAGAAAACGCCGAGAGGAGAAAGGAGCCACTTTTGAGATTTTAAGTATTTTCTTCTACTTTTTTGTTAAGAATTATTGCTTTGCCGCCTACTTTTCAGCATTTTCTAGCTTGCTAAAATTTATATCTGTATTAGAAACAGTATTTAGAACACATCTAGAGCCTGTTTACTGCATTTCCTGTGTTGCATTAATTTAAAATTGTTTTTTTCTCTTAAAACTGCATTTTACCTGACTTTGGCCTAGCACTCAAGTGTGGAGTCATTTATTGCACTGTTGTGATTATTTTGCTACTTGTGTATCACTGCTACCTTTAAACTAAAACAAAAAAGAAAAAGAAAAATCTTGTTTTTTTCCCACTTTCTGAAATTTAAGAAAGTTCAGTTACAGATTTGCTGTTCTGAACTGTTTGCAAGTTTCTTGGAGGCCAGTGCTTGCTTGGACTAAAGGGAAGTCTCTATGTTCACCAGTGGCAGTGGTTAACACTGAACAGCCTGCCTGTCCATGTAGGAGTGGTTACTACCTAGAAGCTGTAGTTTTATTGGCCATTTTGGGTCAGTTCTAAACTCCTTGATCTCTATCTCTTAAAGCCCTGCAACCCTCTTTTAGCGCGGTCTTGCGCACAGAGCAGCATGAGGCAGCGCCGCTTAAAGAAGCTTAAACTATTCCCGGCTCCACAAAGTCTACTCTTCACATTTTCCCTTGGAACTGCTCTAAATCTCAAATTAAGCACTCTATTCTCATTCTAAAGCCCTGCACTTGCTCGTATAAGTAATCTCATAGGTAAACACAAACTAAAACACTACATCCTCTTATACTCCTTCAAAGCCCTTGCTCCCTATTGGTTCTTTCTGATCAGTCAATAAGTAGTTCCCTATATTATTCAGGCATGTCCAATGGTCAGTTTTGAGTTTACTCTCCAGTCCAGCTGGTGAATCTGGGAATCTTGAGGCAATGTTACAACTGCCTTATGCATACAGACCACCCTCTCCTCCTCCCAACAAGCTCAAATATATGTGAGAGATGCAAATATATAGCCAAACTGGAGGCTAAGCTCTCTCAACCCAGTACTGACACACACTGTCAGGAGGAGAAGGTAACCCCACACACCACAAATCCAGTCTCACATAGACCTATCGCATCAGCAAACCAAACACATAAACACACAAAAACATACTCGGAGGCTCTAAATAAAAATCTGCCTAAGCAGCAGAGACCTCCAAAGCAGACATCCAAGCAACGCCTACCACGAAACAATATCCACGTAGCACATAGCTCACAAAGTCAGTGTGCCATACAGTCACAGCCCTTAAGGCTAAACAACACACCTAATACACTTGTAATAGGTGACTCTATTGTCAGACACACTGACGTCCCACCAGGCTGAACAAGGAGAAGGTCACTGTAAGCTGCCTGTCGGGTGCCAGGATCCACCACATAACACAAGCACTCGGGTCACTCCAAAGCAAGTACAAGTATGACTCCGTCATTGTCCATGCTGGTGTGAATGACCTGAGACGTACCTCCCTGGACTACATGAAAAAAGATGTACAGGAGCTCTTTGATCATGTAGCCCAGGCCAGTATGACCCTGACCTTGAGTAGCATCTTACCCTCACCAAAAATGATGCCACATTATAAAGACAAAATGATCAATTTTAACAATTGGCTAAAGTATTGTTGTCATTCAAAGGGGATCCAGTGTCTGTCAGCCTGGGATGACATGCTTGACAAGCCACGTTGCTTCGCTAGGGACGGCTTGTACCTGTCACCCCTGGGTTTTCGAATACTGGCTAAGGCTCTTGCCTCCCCCATAGTGCCTTTTTTAGGCAAGGCTCAAAAGACAAACCCACCCCCATAGACAACACAAAGAAAAAAAAACTAAGGGTAATGCTGCTCAACTCCAGAAGTCTAAACCTCAAGATGCATGCACTCGAGACTCTCCTCAGTATGGTGAATATCGATATCTGTGCAGTAACAGAAACCTGGTTCAAGGATCCCGAGAGCACACCAGCACTACCAGGCTATACTTCATACCATGCTTTCCAGCCCCAAAACTTGGACCGAACCACAAAAGGAGGGGGAGTATCCATATTTATCAAAGATACCCCCACCTCCAGGCTAGTGGCACTGCACGAAGCTTCGGAGACCATCCATGTGCAACTAACAGTGGGCAAAACTGCCTTCCAGTTTGTAGCCTGCTAAAGACCACCCTCCCAAACACAGGAACCTCACTTGGCTTTCCTGAGAACACTGGAGAATACGAAGGTCTCTCCAAACACTATTATATTGGGTGACTTCAACTACCCAAACATCGATTCTGAAAACTACTCAAGCCCAAACACCCTCGCCCAATGGTTCCTAGAATTTATAAACTCAAATGCTATGGAACAACTGGTCACCACTCTCACAAGAGGGGAAAACATACTGGATCTGGTCATCACCAACATGGGGCCTCTATGTTCCACACCAGAGGTATACCCCTCATTGGCAAGATCAGACCTTAAACAAATCTCATTGGACATCCATATTCTGTCCCCACCCCTAGCCAAGGAAACCACGGTGAAGAACTTCTCAAAAGCAGACTTCACACTTTTCAAAACTGAGGTGGAATCCTTCAAAGCCCTCGGGCCAGTGGACAATATGGCCCAAAATGCAGAATCCTTTACAAAAGCATTCTATGGACACCTACAGGAATGCATGGAGCATGCTATCCCAAATAAAACCAAGACTCAGTCCTCCAAAGGCAGGAGACCTGTCTGGTGGACCCCAGCCATAAATAAGCTATACAACAGAAGGAGAAAGCTACTACATGACAGAGCAAAATCCCAAATAGGGAAGGCATCACTGATCAGTACTAGCAAGAAACTACGATCCCTCATAAAATCTTCTAAGGCCAGCTTTGAAAGAAAAATTGCACAAAACACTAAAGATAATCACAAGGCCTTCTTTAGTTATGTCAGAAACATGGGAGGTAACTCCCAGATATGCTCTGAGTTAGTGCAAAATGACAAAAAATTCACTGAACCCACAGACATTGCCAACATCCTGTCAGAAAGGCTCAGTGCAAACTTCTCTACCCCTTCGCCCCCAAAAGAGTAAATGTCTATCACAACAGAGTGTAGCCTTCCTAAGATCACAGATGCACAGGTGAGAGCTGCCCTCTCCAAAGCTAAAAACACAGCATCAATGGGACCAGATGGTGTCCCGGGCTGTGTCTTATACGAGTTCCAGGAAGAACTAAACCCTCATATAAAGTAACTGTTCAATCTCAGCCTTACTACAGGATATGTTCCCAAGGAATGGCGTACAGCAACAGTGGTCCCACTCCACAAAGGTGGTGCCACAACAGACCCTGGAAACTATCGCCCTATAAGCCTGACTAGCCTGGTCTGCAAAGCTATGGAAAGTATCATCATGGAAATCATAAACAAAGACATTGGGAACCTCCAGACACTGGATCCTACCCAATTCGGCTTCGTTAAGGGCAGATCTTGCCTCTTGAACCTGGTCAATTTCTTTGAAACAGTTACCAAAGCCATAGATGAAGGGAAGGTAGTCCACACAGCCTACCTGGACCTCGCAAAGGCCTTTGACACAATACTCCACTCGGGCATCATAAATAAACTCACCAGATTAAATATCAACCCCTATGTCACAAGATGGGTTGCAAACTGGCTCAGGGATAGAACCCACATGGTCAGAATAGCAGGTGCCATGTCAGACTCTAAACCAGTTACAAGTGGTGTCCCACAAGGCTCAGTCCTGGGACCTCTCTTGTTCGGTATATATTTCTCCGAAGTACAGGCTAACACGGGTGGACTATGGCTGACCAAGTTCGCAGATGACTGCAAACTGGGTGCTATAATCGACTCTCCGACTGACACAAGCATCCTCCAAAAGGGTCTCACAGAGACAGATAACTGGTGCCAGAGCCATGGCCTAAAGCTAAATGCCAAAAAGTACATAGTCATCCCCTTTGGAAAAAACAAAGTGCCCACAAATTACCACATAGGTGGTAATCCATTAAGTACGGAAGAAGTAATTAGGGACTTGGGGACCCAAGTAGATAGCAATCTCTCCTTTAAAATACCAAGAACCAGGATAAATCACAACACTAAAAAATGAAGAATGAGGTCGGACGCAAAATGGAATTTATTGCAAACAGCACCACAAACATAATCGATTTGAACAACAGCACAAACACAGTCGATTTACCTAGGTTTCGTCCTATATGGACTTCTTCAGAATAAAAAATCAACCATGAAAAATCACTTAAATAACAAACATTAACCCCGCCCATATCATTAACCATTAAATTATCCTATCTAGTAAAAAAATAATTAAAATAACCAAATGTACGATAAATAAAAATGATGGTAATGAAAATGAATACTAAATATAAATTTTACACATACAACATGAAACAAAAACAAAAACGAAACTTGATAAACTACACACCATATGCGCTTGAATACATCAATATGTTAGTCAAAATGTGTTTGAGCTTAAGAACAGGCTTAATCGTGCAACAATCATTCAACCCAGGGTGACAATGCACATCCAATCTAAGTTGCCATCTAAGCTCACATAAATCTAAATGCACCTCTGAGGTCCTACCCTGTAAATCGTACTTGATTTGTTGCAATACACAAAATTTGAAAAAATGTTCCGAACAACTGGAGCTATGCCTGGCTAAAGCATTAGTTAATTATAAATGTTTAATGTCCAATAGATGCTCTCTTACCCTTTCTCTAAAAAAACGACAGGTTTTCCCCACATAAAAAGCAGGGCATACTTGACACTTGGCCAAATAAACCACATTTTTCGTGTAACAATCAAAATGGCCTGTAATATAAATATGATGTTGATTAAATGTCAAAGTACTGCCCATTACCAATATATGTTCACAAATAGTGCATCTCCCACATTTAAAATTGCCGGATACCCTACTGTTACATTGACTTAGGGAAAGAGAACATCTTTCAAAAATCTCTTTTAAGGAGATGTCCTTCCTATAGATAAACTTAGGTACAAAAGCCATTTTGGCTGCTATATTCTTGTCCATTTGCAAAATATCCCAATTCCTGTTAACCATGCTTGTTATGTATTCAGAGTCAAAATTATAAGTTAAAACATAGTGCAATGGATGTACATCTGATCTTCCTAAACTACTTACCATATCAGGTGTAGTGTTGGAAGTGTCCATATTACCACCTTTCATGACTACCTTATTTCTAAATAGAGGATATCCAAAGGAATTATGCCTAGAATTGTTTAAAGAGATCAAATATAAAAGAGATATGGGCTTCTATACTCCCATTCTTAAAGGTGGTAATATGGACACTTCCAACACTACACCTGATATGGTAGGTAGCCCATTTACTCCATCAGTGTTTTCTTTATTTTAAGTCTGTGTGCAGTTGTCTTATATTTTACTCTAGGTTACTGTAACTCATGTCTGGAGCTTGCACTGTTTTTTGATGAACAGCTACATTACACTTTCCACTGTTTTTTCCTCACTTGTTGTATCTGATTGTCCTTCATGTCCTCTGTATTTATTTTTTCTGACATCCAGGCAGTGCATTTATTAGCCAATTACTGATATTTACCCAGAAATAAAAGTTCACGGGCTTTCTCTTCTGAGTTTCAGTTTTTACACTTGGAGAGCTAGAATTAAGCAGTTACTCAATGGGCAGCCATCTTGGAAGTTGGCAGGTCAATCCTTTATACAGTTTTTTTATCATCAGTATTGTAACCTATGTCAAATTTTACGAGACATTTTGTTTTAACAAAAAACCCTCAGAGAAAAAATATGCCCAGAACCTACTAACTTAAGACAAACATGCATAATAATGTACATCTTCAAATGAAGTCTAACTTTCCTAATAGGAGCATTTGCACCAGATAGTTGGCCACTAACACAGGGCCTAATTATCTTGAAATTGAAGTTGTACATGCTAAGATGGACGTTATTACCTTTGCTTCTACTTACTTCTACTTCTACTAATTGGTGTCTGTCCCTTTTAAATCTTTATCCCCACCCCATCCTGATGTGAAAAACTACTTGCACACTTTCAGAAACCATTATCTTTTATCCTTGAAGTAACCAATGTCTTGTCTTTTATTGCCGTATTATCAGCTTGCCTCCATGGAAAAGTAAGAGAAAAAAGAAAAAAAATGTAGCTCTCTGTTGCAGCCTGAAAGACAAGCTGATACATTTACTGCCATGAAGGATTTATATCAGAGTATAGACAAAGAGAACTGGTAGAGTTTTTAGTTGACTCTAGAATAGAAGTTGCTGTTAAAAAGGGGCTAATGAGTAGGACATATAAAATATTGCATAAAGACTATAGGAATCAATCAGCAGGGTTTAGAAAAAATAGAAGGTTGAAGGAGAGATTGGTTAAGTAATCCACAAAGAAACAATTGGAGGATATATGTATGGCTTCCAAATATGCAACAAAGTCAAGAAAACTTAGGAGTTTTGCTTGGAATTGTTTGCATAAGGATTTTATACTTCAGGCAGATGCCAAAGAATTTTTCCTCAGGTAGATTCCTAATGATGGAGGTGTGATGGGGATAAAAGAGGTAATTGGCAGAGTAATGAGGAAGAAAGCTTTAAAACTCGCCTACAGACTACTCTGTCAGAAATATCAGATGAACAAAATGGTGTAACTAAGAAAATGATTTTTTGAGCTGGGATACATGGCCTGACTTGCCTAGACATAGAAAGGCATTGATAAGTTTAATTCTTGTGGTTGCCATAAAAGCAGTTAGTAGAAATGGAAATCATTTACTAAACCAACCATATTTGAATTTTTGAATGTACTAACAGAGATAAAAGAGCTGGATGTGAGATCCTTAGAAAAGGTTAGGAAAAAATTACATAGAAAAAAAGGGAATTGTGGGAACAGTAAATGTGGAATAATGTTTTGGAAGAGGAATGATGTTTAAGGGAAGACAGGGATTGAGTGAGTTATGTAATGCTGGACTGACAATACTCTGCAGGAGATTATATGTGATGTAAATGTTTGTAACTGAGACTATGTCAATATGATTTGTTTGCATTTATATAACTGTATGACTGCCTATGTCATAAATGATAATTTAATAAAGATTATGTAAAAAAAGGAAAAACATATTCATCATATTTAGTGTTCTCATGTTTACTTATTTCCAATTAAAATTTATTATTAGATTAAGCCAAGGGTCTTAATCCAGACATTCACATATGTAAAAGTAAGAGAAAACATCTCAGCTTTACATATACACATATATACATATCCAATATATTATATTAAGACCTGTGTAGTTTTACACCCCATCCTCCACCCCCAAGATTACAGCCTATTAAACATGTTTTTTCTAGCTTTTCTTCTCTTTTTTTCCACTGTAATGTCTACAGTTCTTAATGCCAAAAATAAATGAACTAGAAGCAGAAGAAGAAAGCATCATCTATATACCTTAATAATGTATCAAATACAAGAACAACTAATAATACTTTACTATAAAATATGCAATTTATACTATAAAAGGTTTCATAGAAATTCTATTAAGAACAGAAATTGTTTTACTTGTAGATACCTTTTTCCTTCCTGTTCCCCTCCCTTCCCTCAGAGTCCTTCCAAACATTGATATGAAGTGAGGCAAATGCTTTTCAGTTCCTCACAAGTTTATCAAAGTCAGCAAAAGTCCACTCTTTTCATTTGTTCTTATATGGCTGTATTAGGGTTGCCACCTTTCCAAATGCCAAAGTGGGACATTTGTGCTAAAAACATCAGATTTTGCAGGGCAAAACATCCCCACGGCCAGTACAAAGGACAGAACTTCAGTTTTTTGCCTGAATAAAAGTTTATTCTTGTAGCATTTAGTTCCTTATTCTGTTTCTTATAACATTTAGGTGTTTCAGATACAGAATAACTGTTTTATGCAACTATTACATAAAATATAGAAAATAATTTTGTCCTAAAATCTCAGGACATTTGCCATTTTCTCACATTTTTTGCAGGACACAACTGCCCAAAGAGGGACTGTCCCTTGCAAAGTAGGACAGGTGTTAACCCTAGGCTGTATTTCACAAGTGTGATTCATGATTTGCAGTCTTACATTTATTTACTTATTTCCTTGCTGTAGTCTTCTTCCTGTTCATCTCTAGCTGCCAATTCCAGATTTTGATTCAATTCCACTGTACTCACAATTCTTCTGGTCAACTCCTGTGCTTTTTTCTGTCTCTCAAGCATTTTCCTTTGGAGCAATGGAAAGGGTTTCGCTGGCAAAATCTCTCTGTGTGCTTTATTATCAGAAGAATATGAAGTAGATTCTTCTTCTGGTTGATGGCTCTTTTTTTGTGGGACAAACTTTTTCAATTTCTCCTTAGCCTGGTCTGCATCAAAGAATGACTTTGATCCTCCAGGAAAAACATATTTAGAAGACATCTGTATATAGCAGCTTGAATTTCACATCTGCCTCTTGACATTCTCTGATTATGGAATAAATTTGTTTCTCTTCTGCCAGGTGCACAGTGAATAATCATTTCCACAAACACTCTACTGTCTCCAACTTTTAATACTTTGTCGTTTTGCCACAGTTTTGTCAAGATCAACTCTTTCTGCTGGTAGATTTGCATCCACTAATAAAGGCCTTGGCTGGTTTCTCAAAGCTAGATTTAAAGCAATGCATGTGTGATGTCCCCTTCTAACCTGGGTCAGTAAATAAGGAACTTTAGTCCTCACTACTGACTCCAATATGAGACCATCACTTAAACAGGAGTACTATTTCACAATTTCCCCTAAGAACACAACAGGAACATGCTCTATAATATGGGACTGGACTGTATACTTCTGTCCAACCCTAATGTAACTCTTTATTACACACTCCAGAGCAATGTGTCACAGTTTAACACTTCTGATACACTCACTCTTAAATAAATTGAATTTCACACATCCAAACAATTCTGGGAAAGTCTAACATAGATTTCCAGCGGTGTCCCTTCCCTTAAATGATGTAATAAAATGTTGTCACTAATCAGAGCATCTACATGCCCTTTCAAAGAGGTGTCCAATTAATAAAATTAGATATCAAAACAAATGGTAGCAAATGACCTAAAGCAGCCATGCTCTCAGAGTGGCCTGGGAATTATCAAAGTAGGTATAAGCAGTCTCAAATCACTAACGAATACACTAATTGACCAGCCAGAATTTAAGATAACAAAAATGTTTAATAATGAGCAAAATGATTAAAAATGTAACACAGTAATTTCAGTAAACATAAACAAACATAATTCAGTCACCAGCAAAATGAAATTAATACTGAAGGGTAGAAATCCAACATTTAGAAAAACTCTGGCTAATTAGCTGTAATTTCCTAACTGAAGGGCACTGTCCCTGATCTAAACTAAACATTACAACAAAGCAGAGACGGGCTTATAGCTCTTGCTGAGTCCTTTGGGTAGCCACTGCTCAGTACAGCAGTGAGATGTGTACTCAAAATTACAAACTCAACTGAAGTGTGAACCAAACACAACTAAACAACTGAACTGTGTAAACTGTCTTTAGCAGGATCTTTTATAAACTAGGTTAACTGTCTTAACTGTTCAAGTTCTTAAATTCATTTCACTCTTTGAAAATTGGCAAACAGCTATTTCGAAAGTTCTGTCCTGTCATCAGTCTCTGAAGGTAAACACAGAGCAACTAGAAACATTCCAGTGACAACACCTGTACATCAGCTGACTCTGACACAGCCTGCATTTAGAATATCCCAGACAAACATGTGCATATAGATATGTAAACGGACACTGTTCAACTTTTAAAACATTCTGTACAGAGTAGTAATCAACATACAAGAATGTATTTACAATACCATAGCTAGTCATGCTGGCATATATTACACAAGCTAATATGAAACTATGTACAAAGCTTTGGCCAGACATGCTAGCACAAATGGCAGTATCTAATTTCTTCACATTTCTCCCCCATGACTCAAACATGATTTTCAAGTGACCCTTGAAAACTGATGCTTGAGAAAAATGGGTCTGTTTGGGAATATATCAACCCACTCCTCCCCTGGACAATTCATCTATATTGGTATTATGAACACCACTACTGTATTTTATTGTCATGTCATATGCTTGCAACTCTAGACTCCACCTGACTCTTGCTGACTCTATATAGCCATATTAAATGGTTATGATCTGTGAGTACAGTGAATTGTCTTCCGCATAGATATAGCTGCAGCTTTTGGCTAGACAGTCTTTCTTTACAGTGTCATAACATTCTTCCCTGGGTTGAAGTCTATGGCTAAAATATACCACTGGGTGCTCTTCTCCTTCTAAGGAAGCTTGACTGAGTACAGCCCCCACCCCATAATTTGAAGTATCTTCTTACACAACCAATTCTTTGCTGTAATCTGGGCTGGCTAACACAGGGGGTCCTCCCAAAAGCTCTTTAAGTTTTTGGAATGTCTGCTTGCAATCTGTGGTCCATGCTACCTTATCTACTTTACTTTTCCTAGATAGGTCAGTAAAAGGTGCAGCTATTGTAGTATAATTGGGCAGAAATTCTCTATAGTCGCCACTGTCCCCAGAAATGCTCTCATTTGCTTTTTAATAACAGAAACTGACCATGCTTGAATAGCCTCCAGTTTGACAGGTTCTGGCCTAATCTTACCACTCCCCACTCTGTGTCCTAAGTAAGCGACCTCTGCCATACCCACCTGACACTTACTGGGTTTAATGGTTAAGCTTGCCCTTTTTAATCTACCCAAGACCTCTCTAACATGTTGAAGGTGCTCTTGCCAGGAATGGCTGTAAAGAGCAATTGCATCCAAGTATGCTAGAGCATAATCTCCTGCTCCTACTAAGATGCAATCTACAAGTCTCGGGAAAGTTGCATTCCGAAGGGCATCCTTGCAAATTCATACAATCCAAAAGGAGGTAAAAAAGCTGACCTCTCTCTAGCAATGGGAATCAAGGGTACCTGCCAGTATCCCTTGGTCAGATCAATTGTTGTCAGATACCTAGCCCCACCCAGCTGTTATAAGACTTAATCTGTTTTAGGCATGGGGTATGCATCTGAATCTGTATAACTGTTTCAATTCCTATAGTCTACACAGAATCTAACACTACCATCCTTCTTTGGTACCAGCACTACTGGTGAAGCCCAGGGACTTTTGGATTCCTGAATTACCCCAGCTCTAGCATTTCCCTTATCTCCTCTTTCAGAGTATGCTTAACTCTTTCAGGCAACTCACTCTATAAGGAGCCTGCTTGATAAGCTTTAGGGTCCTATGTCCACATGGTGGACACCCAGGTTTCTCTGCGAACATGACCCCAAGTTCTTTCAATACCGCTCTTATCTCTCGGACTTGATTAGAAGTTAACTGCTGTGATATGGCTATCTCTTCCACAGAGGTATTAGTCCTAGCCAGCCACACCAAGAAGATCAGATACCATATCCCCTTCAGACTCCTCCTGCCATTCTCTGTGAATATTCAATACTAGGGCCTCCCTACCATGATAAGGTTTCATTATATTAGCATGGTACAGTTTTTGCCCTTGTCTCTTACCTACCAAGTTTACTATATAGTCCATGTCACTGACTTTCCTTACCAGTTCAAAGGGTCCTTTCCATGCTGCTTGTAATTTGTTACATTTGACAGCAACAAGTACCATAACCTTCTGTCCCTCAGTTTACTCTTGGGCTCAAGCATTTCTGCCATACAAAACCTTTATCTGTTGTTGGGCTACTGCTACGTTCTCTTGGGCCAAACCCCTGAGCTCCTTAAGTCTTGTCCTGAAGTTAAAGACACATACCACAACAGACTCCTTGTGGGATTCACTCTCATCTACCCACTCATCTCAAAACAAATCTAAGGCCCCCCTCACCCTACACCCATATAAAAACTTAAAGGGTGATACACTTGTAGATTCCTGTGTTACTTCCCTGTACACAAATAATAGCATGGGCAAATACTTGTCCTACTCCCTTGTAAACTGGTCTGCAAATGCCGATTGCATAGTCTTTAATGTAGAGTTGAACCTCTCCACAAGACCATTAGTCTGGGGGTGATAGGGGTGGTCTTTATATGTTTCATCCCACAACACTTCCACAAACAAATAAGCAGATCTGACATGAAGTTATCTCCTCATCAGTCAGTTTAGCCCTTGGAAAACCTACCCTGCTGAAAATTTCGTACAAAGCATTTGCCACCTTCTCTGCCTCAGTACAAGACAAAGCTACGACCTCAAGGCATCTGGTAGCATAATCCACTACCACCAGGATATATTCCTTCCCTGTAGAACTTGGAGTACTCAGGAGCCCCACAATATCCATGGTCACCCTCTGAAGTGACTCTTCAATAACAGGTAAAGGTATTAACGAAGCCTTGACCTTGTCCCTGCCTTACCAACTTTTTGGCACTGTTCACAAGTTCTACAATATCCTACCACATCCTTTACAATCCTAGGCTAATAAAACATCTGCATAATAAGGGATGTCATGCGCTATTGCTAAAAGTGGCTGATGGTAAGCTCTAGGCCAGTGATGCCTTTTGGGCTTGATGTGTCAAAAATTTGGAAAAAGCCTGTCGTGACTCTGCTGGCATGTCACCCCCCCCCACACACACACACACACACACACACACACACACACACACATCAAACAGAATTGAAGCAATTCTTTACATATTCATTTATTTAAAAAATACAGTCCAATCATGTGTGCTGTTAGGTATTATAAAAGTAAAAGAAAATCAGTGACTTACAATAGGGAAGATAATATATGCTCTGATAAGTGGGCTTAAAATAGTGCACCAAAAATTACCCTGCTTTTAATAGTAATTTTGAATTGAACTGGAAAAAAATGTGGAACACATTGCATTTATTCTGATTAACATCAATTAATGACTTTTTTGTTGCTGAGTTTTAATAGATAAGTGTAGGGTCACATATTTCTTGTATTTTTGTTCATTCAGTTTCTTTGGTAACTCAGTTGTTTGTGAACACTGGTGTGTCACCCAAAATGTCATGGAATGTCACCTTTGACACTCATGTCATAGATTCACCATCACTGCACTAGGCACTACTATCTGCTATATTACCTCATCTTCAGGAGTCCACTCTCTTTACAAAAAACCTTTGTGCCAGTATACAGACTCCCCTCTTCTTTGAGCCTCAGGTGCTTCCTTAGCCATCTCCCTCAAGCTTTGTAATGTATGGTCTGTAAGTTGGATCTGTCTCAATTCTACATTTGTGACCCTCTCCAGCTTCCCTTCCATAGGAAGCCTAGTAATTTCCAACAAATGTGCCTCACTGTCAATCTGGGTACTAACACTTACCTCTGTGCTTGCAGTCACCATGTCCAAGGGAACAATAATGAGTAAAATGATTAAAAATGTAAAAGAGTAATTTCAATAAACAAAAATAATTCAATCACCAGCAAAATTAAATTAATACCAAAGAATAAAAATCCAACATTTAGAAAAACTCTAACTAATTAGCTATACTTTCCTATTTAACTGAAGAACATTGATCTATACTAAATATTACAACAGAACAAAGGCAGGCTTACAGTTCTTAGTGAGTCCTTTGGGTATCCACTGTTCAGTACCACTGTGAGCTGTGTACTGAAAACTGCAAACTCAACTGAACTCTGAACTGAACTCATATCAACAAATGAACTGTTCAGACTGTCTTCAGCATGCTCTTTTATAAACTAGGTTAACTGTCTTAACTGTTCCAGTTCTTATTTTCATTTAATTCTTTGAAAATCAGCAAACAGCTGTTTTGAAAGTTATGTCCTGTCATCACTCTCTGAAAGTAAACACAGAGCAACTGGAAACATTCCAATGATATTATCTATAGATCAGCTGACTCTGACACAGCCTGCATTTAGAATGCCCCACACAAACATGCACAGTTAGACATGTAAAAGAACACTGTTCAACTTTCAAAACATTCTGTAGAAATAGAGAATTAATTAATCAACATACAAGAACTTATTTACAATACCATAGCTGGTCAGGCTGGCATATATTACACAAGTTAATCTGAAATTATGTAGAAAACCTCAGGCAAACATGCTAGCACAGATGACAGTGTCTAATTTCTTCACAACATTTTGTGCCCTTTTTGTTTTCAGTTCCTGCTGTGGAATAGCAGTCCAGTTGCTTATTTGTGCCTTCAGAAAATTAATACAGTCTATTCCTTCTAATTTCTCTTTTACAGCAGAAAATCTCAGATGTTCGTTACATGCTCTGTCCTCTAATTTTACCATTATTCAGCATCTCGCCATGAGAATTCTAATACTCATCCAGCCTTTGCTTCATTTTGACCTCTGATTTTTGCAGTTTTATCAGCTCATTTGAATCTCTTTTTAAAGCTTCTTCCATTTTTCCAGCCTTTTGTTACATGAATTGTTATACTCCTTCAGTGTTTCATTTATTTTAATCAACTCTGAACATATTTGACTTATTTTTCCTCTAGATTACATAAAGTTGTGCCTTGCACCAAAGCTGGAGCATAAACTGCCTTTTTTCTGAACAACTGCAGGATTATTTCCAGTAAGTGTTTTGTCTTCACCTTTTCTAGTTGATTTTCTTTCTGTCTCTATTAGTTTATTCTTTGCAGACATCCAGACAGTGTACTTACCAGCCAGTAACTGAATTTTACTCAAACCAACAATATTACTAGCTGCTGCTTCTCAATTTCTGTTTCCACACTTGGAGAGCTGATGCTAAGCTGTTGATCAGTGTGCAGCCATCTTGGAAGTCCTCTCATGATGGGCCTTATTTTGTCCTAGTTAACCAACTAATTTGAGAAATAATAAAACCCTCACAGCATCTCAGAAAGATTTTCTAATTCCCTCTCTTGTCAGGACAAATCAATCAATAAATCATTTACATATAGTGTAAGTATTAACTTTTTTGACACCCACAGTGATATCCATTCAGATCAAACTCTTTGAGTGGCTTGGCCAGTTGCTTAAGATACAGATAAAAAGAGAATGGCAGAATAGAAGCACCCTTACCTAGTCACACTTATAAGCTCAAATGGTTAAGACAAACCAACTGTCAACTTAACCCACAGTATTTATGATTGGAGGCCCTAAGGCTCCATCCTGTAGCTGTGAAAGAATTATCTGAAGACAGTCCTACCAAGTATTCAAGGCCTCACTTCCTTCTGTTCATTGGTAATCTATACAGAGCATACCTGCTCCATTAACATTGCCTTAAATGTGCTTCACTGGCCCTCATTCCTTTCAGTGCTTGCATATCCTGGAGGCGTTCTGTAATTCATGTTTCAATCCTGCCCACCTCTGTACAAAGCTGAACCTCTAGGGTCTTTCAAGACTGATTTAAATCCAATTAACTGTATTAAAACCAATACCATGCACGTAAAGAACAGGTGCACAGCCAAACAGAACCTGACCACCAAAGTCAATAACACCCAGCACTCAGATGTCAACAATAAATCTTTATGTTAGCAATAAATCTTTATTATATCATGCCATATAATACCATAACAGTTAAAACAACAGACTGGTTTCAGCTACAAAGCCTTCTTCAGTGCGATAATCATGCATTTCTCCACCCCTTTCTTTAAATACCATCTAGCTACATCCCATTAGTCAATCACAAATGTTCATTAGGACCTGGGGAAAAAAGTGCTCCCAATTGAATATTCCATTTGTTCTGTTTTTTTATCTAAAATATTATGCCAACCTGATTTATCCTTATTATTAAACATTATTCTATCTATAATGATTTGCGTCTTTTGGCTTTTCCCGGTTAGGGGTCGCCACAGCGGAACTCCAGTCCGCTAATGATTGGCAGTAGAGTTTTACATGCTGGCTTGCCGGGCCTAATGCACAACCTTCAACGAAGGAACACCCATTCATGCATGTCGTCACACAGAAGACGCTCTAGCTGAGAATCGAACGGGCAATGTCTAACTGTGAGGCCACAATGCTACCGCAGCACTACCACCACAGTACCATTATTCTATCTATAATAACAAGCCTAAATTGAGCTGTTGGATGTTTGATAGTGTGTTTGTATAGGGCATTATATTGACAAGCACATCTGACATCACTCAAGTGTTCATAGATGTGCAACTTAAATGAGCAAGAAGTTTGCCCTACATAAAAAGCCTGACAAGTACATAAAACTAAATAAATAACCCAGTCCAATTCACAATCACCATACACCCAAATATTAAACACTTGCGTAGTATTATGGGAGGTAAATAGCTGTGTAGTACCTACAAATTTACTAAAACTGCAATGATGACAGGGCTGACACCCCACCAAAAGTTTTCCATGCAAAGTAGTCTGTTGAATTCCAATGGTGTTATAATCATGTGTCATAAACAATCTAGTAAGAATCAGTTGGTCTGTATCAGTAGTGTTTAGTCTACAAAGTCACATTCCTCAGGGGACATTTTTAGGTCCTGTGCTTCTGACTACTATGTCTGAGAAATGAGTCTCCAAGTACATGGATAAATATATGGGTAGAGTTACGGCTTCATTTACAGTAGGTTGAGTGTTTGAATACATGGAAGGGAAAGTATGCATCTGGCTGTAAACTGGGATGTCACCCATCAAATTACCAAACTTTATGAGGTCCTCTATAAGGAAATTAAATATAAACTTAAATAAATGTGTTATGTAATGGTAGTGTTAGGGAAAGAGTTTTTGTAAGGTAGGGATGAGGTTAAAAGTAGGTCCAGGTTTAGAGCAATAGTGAACATGCATTGGTAATGTGGAGGAAGGGGCAAAGTCTTCAGCCCACCTTACTAATGTGTATTAACCTTAATTCTAACTCAGAACATGAGAACATTCTGTCTGGATCAGTGTTCTACCTTAATTAACAAATTAAAATAGATAAATAATTTGCCGCAACAAAAATAAATGTTTATTAACCTAAAATGTTACACAAACACACGCACACACATGCACACATAAGCACATACACACACACACATACTGGCGTGCACGCACACACACACACACACACACACACACACACACACACACACACACACATGCGTGCACACACACACACACACACACACACACACACACACACACACACACACACACACACACACACACACACACACACACACACACACATCTAAGCACAAATTCCAGCCTCCTTACTAATCCTAATCTCCACCATCTTCCTAGATTTATCAAAATCTTTTGATACTATCTCTCACCAGAAACTCATGCATAAAATCTCATCCTTAGGGCTCACCAACTCTTCACTGCAAGGGTTCCATAGCTCCCTCTCAAACAGAGCACAAGCAGAGAAGTGCAAAAATAATCTCTTTAGTTTCTTGCCAGTAAATATTGGTGTTCCACAAGGATCTATACTTGGCCTCATAGTTTTCAATATATTCATCAATGACCTTCACACTACTACAATATGCTGATGACTCAACCCTAATCTGTTCTGCCAAATCTCTCTCTAAATTCCAAGACCTTACATAACAATCCTTATTATCGATAGAAACATAGCTAAATAATTCACAACTACTTCTAAACTGTAACAAAAATTATTTTTACCAAAAAACACATCTTCACCAAAACAACACTATTCACTATCCTCCTTGCCAACAATACCATGGCAGAACAAGTAAATCATATAAGATTACTGGGTGCCATCATAGATGACCATTTGACATTTGACCACCATGTATCACAAGATGTTTAAGAAACTAATCAAAAACTAGGTGCATTATACAGTGCAAAAACCTACCTCACTGACATAGCTGTAAGACATATAGATTTCTACCTTCTTACTGCCATCTATGCCTCTATGCTGCCCCAATCTTCGCTAACCTTCAAGTCTCACAACTATCCAAAATTTAACAATGTTATAATAACAATAGCCACATTTGCAGTAAACTGTAATAATATAAATTGATAAACTGGTTAGAACTGCCACATCACCTAGCTCTCTCTAAAGTTTCTCTTTCAGTCTTAAAATTGCCCAGCCCTTAAGAAATTAATACAGCATTACTCCTCCAATAGAATTTTACACTCTGGATATAAATCGCTGATCACTGTAACAAAATCATCAATACTGCAAGTGAATCTTTATATTAAAAAAGTGTAGCTAAACTATGAAACCACATCCCACTACCACTGAAATCAATTCAGAATCCAAACCTCATTTAAAACACAACTAAAACTTCAAATAAATGGATCTGCTCCTGTACATCTATGGGGATAAATGCCACTGTTACCTTCAGCTTACCATATCATCAAATCATTTCTTTTCATTCAAAATCCTATGCCTACAACCAGTATTCACCAATAACTGAATATTACCCATTAAACACTATCCACCATTTTACAATAAAAAAA
Organism: Protopterus annectens; assembly: GCF_019279795.1. Taxonomy (NCBI): domain Eukaryota; kingdom Metazoa; phylum Chordata; order Ceratodontiformes; family Protopteridae; genus Protopterus; species Protopterus annectens. Next base: position 359,201,599 of record NC_056750.1, on the reverse strand, counting down.
AAAAAAGAAAGAAAAGAAAAGAAAAATATTTGACAATAAAACAAAATGATAAACTTCAAACCCACACAAATTTGGTTAAGTGGAATCTCAACATTCCATTTTTGGTAGAAACTGGCTTCATATTGAATACACTTATTCATTGTAATGTAGTTCAGGGCCTGAAATGCCTTGGGGTAAAAGTAGTAATGTAAATATATAAATATTGTTGCTATACCATCAAACCTTAGAAATAGAGCACTTATGCTTGCTGTGCATATATTAGATCTCACAATGTATTTGAGAGTAGCAGGGCTGCCTGGACCTTGTCTGGCACAAGCTGATTGGTAAAGAAAGCAGACACTAGCAGGACTGGCTAGATTTCAGTGTTACTGGACTTTTCTATTTTTGTGGTATTTAAACCCCATGTTTGGGCTTGTTTGCGCATCACACACAGCAGCTGCACTGTTTTTAACCCTTTGTGAGGTATTCAAGCTACTAACTTTCCCTTAGTAGCACTTGTGTAATCACCTAGTAGTACTATTCTTAGACCTTCCACCCTGTACCCTCTTAGCTCTCTCTGGCCTCTCTCCCTCAGATTCTGACGAATATGGATGGACAATTTCCTACTTTTCTCCTGCCAGTCTGGTTGATATGGGCATCCTGAGACAGTGTAGCAACTGCCTCATGTACACAGATAACCCTCTACTACTACCACCTAGGAACACAATTTGTGAGAGATATAATTACATTAAGAACCTAGAGTCAATGATCTCAACCTCACACACTACCCTCACCTACACACACACACCCACATATGCAGAGGTCCTCAACAAAACCATACCCAAACAAAAGAGACCTCCGTGGCAAAAACACATGCAAACTCCACTGCCCTCCACACCACACACCACACATAGTCCACACACTTGTGTCTCACAGCCACTAAGGCCTAAACATAAACCCAACATATTAGTCACTGAGACTCCACTGTGAGACACAAAGATGTGCCCCTCACCAGGGTGGATAAGGAGAAAGTCATGGTTAGTTGTTTGTCAGGTTCCAGAATCTGTCATATCACCCATGTACTCAAGTGTCTCAACAACAGGTACTGTTATGACTCGGTCATAGTCCATGCTGGTGTGAATGAATTGGGATGTACCTCCATGGACTATATGAAGAGAGACATGATCAAGCTCGATGAATATGTGTCCCAGGACCCAGGTCCCAGGCAGGTATGTTTCTAGCCTTAAGGAGCATTCTACTGTCAACCAGAATGATGCCTCAATACAAAGAGAAAATGATTGACTTTAACAATTGGCTTAGTTTCTGGTGTCATTCCAAGGGGATCCAGTACCTGAAAGCCTGGGAAGACATGACTGACAAACCATGATGTTTTGCCATAGATGGCCTGCATCTGTCTCCCTTGGGCTTCAGGCTTCTGGCAAAGGCTCTTGCCTCCCCCATAGTGTCTTTTTCAGGCAATGCCATGAAGTCAAAACTACCAACATGAAAATTTCATCAAAATGCAAATTAAAGGTCATGCTGCTAAATGCTAGGAGTCTAAAGATGAAACTGCACTCATTGCAAGCATTATTAACCCTGGAAGATGCTGACATTTGTGCAGTCACAGAAACCTGGTTCAAGGCTCCGAAGAGCACCCCAGCCATACTAGGTTACTCATCCTGTCATACATTCAGGCTCCAAACTGTGGGCAGCAAAGCAAAAGGAGGCTGAGTTGCAATATACATAAAAGACATACACACCTCTAGGCTAGTAAATAGTATGATGCACAGGAGACACTCCAGGTGCCGTTAACCATCGACAAGACCCCTATTCAGCTCATAGCTAGCTACAGGCCCCCAACCTTGACTCAAGATGCCCACTCCATCTATCTGGACCTCTTCAAATCTATCAAGATCCAACCCTTTACCCTGATCCTGAGCAACTTTAACTATCCAACCCTGAGATTCCTTAATTTCATCAGTGCAAATGCCTTGGACCAACTGGCCGACACCCCCACAAGAGGTGAAAATATCTTGGACTTGGTATTAACCAACATGAGTAACCACTGCAGCATCCCTACAGTGTCATTCTGCCTGGTAAGATCCGACCACAAAGCGGTCACTTTTGAAGTCACCATCTCCCCGACCCACCCTAGCTAAGGTCAAACAAAAAAACTTCTCCAACCTCCTGAGGGAAGGTATAAACAGCTTCACAGCCCCCTCCATAGGAACTGGCACAGGGTCTATATTATGTTGTTGAAAGGGCTGTTCATGGAATACCCTTTCATCGACATGTAAACATCGAAGTACCAAAACTCCGAATGTCCACGTCAGTAAATTTTTTCCCAGAGGAAAAAAAAATCACTTGGCCGTCATCAGGACTTTGCCCTTTCCTCCACTATAGTGCAATCTCGGAGTTGGTATATTTAGTTATGGGGGTAGGGGGAACAGCCCCCCATGTCATAGGGTCTGACAATTTGTTTTGTTTGTGGTTGGCCAAGTGATTTTTTCCCCTGGGAAAAAAATTCACTAAAGTGGCCATTTGGACATTTGGTACTTCGATGTTTATATGTTGATGAAAGGGTGTTCAATGAACAGCCCTTCTGACAATGTAATATAGACCCTTGGCACATATGTCCAATCCTATACCAAAGTACTATATGAGCATTTATATAGCTGCGTGGAATCAGGAATACCCAACAGGACAAAATCCTCCTCCTCAAGAAAGAGTAAACCTGTCTGGTGGACATCTGCAATAAATAGACTCTATAATCATAGGAAAGAAATTGCTGTCCAGGGCCAAGAAGGAGCAGGTGCTTAACTGGAAGCACTCTTTCCTTAGCCTGAACAAGCAAACAGTGAAATCCTCCAAAGCAAACTTTGAGTCCAAACTGGCCATATCTACTAAAGACAATCATAAGACCTATAATTTACTTTCTAGCTGTCAACATGGTTTCAGCCCTTCCCACAGCACTACTACTGCTCTCCTTTCCTTTACTGACTGTATTAACAAAAACTGTAACCTCGATATGCTTTCCTGTGCACTGTCCATCGATCTGTCCAAGGCATTCGATATGGTAAATCACCAGATACTTTTAAATATCCTCAAATCCCTGTCACTAGATGCACTAGCTATAAAATGGTTCCAGTCCTACTTAGATAACAGACAACAGGCTGTACTTTGTCACAACATTCTATCTACCCACCTGCTTGTTAACCTTGGTGTCCCTCAAGGGTCCATATTAGGACCTCACCTGTTTTCTATATTTATCAATGACCTTCACCTAGCAATCCCCCAAGCTACATGCATACAATACACAGACAATTCCACACTTATATGCTCAACCACATCAATATCTGAACTTCACTCCCTTACCCAAAAGGTCTTTAACACAGTTGAACTATGGTTTACTCGACCCTGTCTCCTTCTAAACCCAAAAAAAACTAAACTCCTCCTTTTCACTCCTACTTGTAAGTCCCCCCCAATAGACTTCACAGTAGAATCCAATAACAGTACTCCTATATCCCCAGACCCAACTACCAAACTACTTGGTATCACCATAGATAACAACCTTAACTTCGACACCCATATCAACAATACTATACAAACTGTTAATAGAAAACTAAGCTCTCTACAGGATCAAATCCTTCCTCTCTCCTGCAACTAGAATAACTATTCTAATCTCTCCTCTCCTCCATGCCTTACGCACATAAACTAATCTATCTAAAAACAACCTTAATAAAATGGAAAACTCCTACAATAACATAGCCAGATTTGCTACAGACAACCCATTCAGAACCCACCACTGTTATAATCCAAAACAGCTAGGATGGCTTGAATTACAAAATCAGCTTAAATTCTACCAACTGACCATTGTCCATAAAACCCTTTACCAACCTACAAATACTCCTATACTATCTACCCTCATCATCCCCTACAACAATCTGAAGACCTTACAATCGTCACATAAACTTATTGTAAACATTAGTAAATCAAACAACAGGGCTGGGGACTCTCTCTTCTCTAATACTGTTGGAAAATCCTGGAACCTTCTTCCCAGCGAACTTTCCTCACTTCCCTCTATATCACTTTTCAAAATCAAATCGAAACTTTTCCTCAAAACACACTGGTTGTGCCCCTGTACCAAACCTGACTGATCAACTAGCTCTTCTTACTTGGTTCAGCCTACCCGCCTCTTCTCAGTAATCAAGATCCTTTTCTTAAGAACAACAAACCTTGTCCTTCTATACTATTACTTACATCTTCGTGAATCTCATTGTATATAATCAGCTGCCTTCTTTTTCGTATATGATGTATTGAAACTGCATTTTGTATTGTACTACTTATACCTGCATATTTTGCACTATGTTATGAACTTCTGACCTCTTTGATGAGTCTCTCTACTGTACCTGCAATGTGCATTGTTTACATTAATTTTGTATATATGATTTTGTTTTTGTCTCATCGGAGCTTATCTCTCTGGGCCTCTACTGAAAATGGACATATATCCAGTTAGACTTGCCTGGTCAACAAATGTAACATAAATAAATAAAAATAAATTATTCACATATGTTTGCAATCTTGAAGGAAGTACTCAGATCTGCTCAGAACTGGTGGTCAAGGACACCACATACACAAACCTCGTGGATATAGCCAACCTGCTGGCAGACAATTCAGTGAAAACTTCACCCCTCTGTCCTCCAGCAGTAAATCAACACATCCACAGCACCTACACCCCTCCCTTTATGTCTAGAGAGCAAGTCATCATTACCCTCTCAAAGGCAAAAAATACACCCTCCATGAGACCTGATAACATCCCAGGCTGCATCCTACATGAACTCAGGCAGGAACTTGCAGCACCATTAGGCACCCTATTCAACCAAACCCTGAGTACCGGTTTCATCCCAGCCAAGTGGAGGACAGCCACTGTCATCCCTTTGCACTAAGGTGGAGCGTCCACTGAGCCAGGAAATTATATACCCATCAGCCTAACTAGCCTGATCTGCAAGGCCATGGAGCGGATTATCATGGACCTCATTAACAAGGACACTAGCAACCTCCAAACACTCGATCCCACAGAGTTTGGTTTCATCAAGGTGAAGTCATGCCTGTTCTGTTTGGAAGACTTTTTTGAGACAGTCACTAAAGCCATGGATGAGGGGAAGATGGTGCACACTACCTACCTTAACCTGGCCAAAGCTTTCAATACTATTCCCCACTCAAGTACAGTAGATAAACTCTCATCTAGGCATCAATCCATATGTTACCAAATGAGTAGCAAACTGGATTACTGATGGAACCCACCTAGTCAAACTAGGGGAAGCCACCTCAAGCAGTAGACCCATAATGAGTAGTGTACCCCAGGGATCGGTCTTATGGGCCCTGTTGTTTGGGATATACTTTTTTGAGGTGCAGGCCAAAATCAGTGGGCTGTGGCTGACGAAGTTTGCAGATGACTGCTAGCTGGGAACTGACATCAACTTCACCTGTGATGTGGACATCCTCCAAGAGGGTCTCAGCCAGACAAATGACTGATGCCAGATACATGGCCTCAAACTGAATGCCAAAAAATGCATCATCATCCCCTTTGGGGAGAATGACATCCACACAAATGATCACGTTAATAACTAGGTCCTAAGTACACAATCAATCGTGAGGGACTTGGGCACCCAGGTTGATAATAAACTGACTTTTGATCACCATATTGCCTCCATTGTGTGGAAAGCTTTCTATGTGGCCAACCTCATTAGTAAGGGTATCTCATTCAGGGACAAGGAGATTATAACATTCCCGTATTCTTCCCTTATAAGACCCATTATTGGGTACAATGCCACTTTCCGCATGTACCTCACAAAGTACATGCAACACCTTAAGAGACCACAGAGGTTCCTCACTAGGAGAATCCAGGGTGTCAAACATCTCCCCTACACAGATAGGCTAAAAGCCCTGTCCCTCTACTCAGTGTCATACAGACTTCTCAGAGGTGACCTCTGTCTGGCATACAAAGCAATCTCAGACCCCGCCTTGATGGGACTGCTGCATATCTGTAAGTCAAGTTCTACTCGAGTAACCCACACACGTGACCTCATCCTGGTATGTGACATCAGTAGGACTTGTTGGCAGGACAGATTTGTGTCCCAGAGGCTCCCCCTTCTGTGGAATAGACTCCCTCTCCACGTCAAGCAGAGTACCTCATTACCCCTTTTAGTGCAACCTGGATAACTGGATAGGGAACAGAAAATACACCACTGGGATTCCACCTGTGTCGCTGCTGGATAGGGGCATTGTGTGCTGACTTGTCAGACCATTGGCAAAATACTTGGCTAGGCTTTTAAGGGCCTCAGGGTCAAAAGCCTAGTAACTTCCTATGATCCTATGATCCTAAAAAAAATGTAATTCAGACCTCCAGTATTTGTTGTTGAGTTTGCAAAAAAGCATATATATATATATGCTTTAAATATATGCATTTAGAATGAGTTTATGAGGGTGAGTACATGTATAAATTTATCATTGAATATATACTTGCATGCATGTAATGCCAAACACCATTATTCCCACAGGTAAAGCTGTCTATCCATTACAGCCATTTAACTCTGATCTGCGATATATAACAATAAGTAGCCTTTTCTCTGCTTTTAAACTGTTTTTTTGAGCATATATGCTTTATTTTCTGAAAAAAAATAAAATAAATAATATATATATATATATATATATATATATATATATATGCGGTGGTGGTGTTGCGATAGCGTTGTCGCCTCACAGCAAGACGTTGTCCTGTTCGATTCTCAGCTAAAGCGTCTTCTGTGTGGAGACATGCGTGAATGGGCGTACCTTCGTTGAAGGTTGTGCGTCAGAGCTGGCAACTCGGCACGTAAAAATCTACTGCCAATCATTAGCGGACCGTAGTTCTGCTGTGGCGACCCCTAACCGGGAAAAGCCGAAAGACACAACAACAACAACATATATATATATATATATATATATATATATATATATATATATATATATATAAATATATATATATAGATAGATATACTTGTTTCCCACCTTTCTAAGCTAGTAAAGTCCAGTTTTCAGGTTAGTGCTGAATTCAGGGCTGTGTTACAAATCTCTGTGTTTACCCATACCTTACTTGGATAGAAGGAAGTTTCTCTGTTCACCTGTGAGAGAGGGGAGGTTTGAGCAGCCTATCTGTCCCTGGAGGAGTGGTTTCAGCCCAGAAATTAGTAGTTTATTGGCCATTTTGGGATCATTTCTATCTCTTTCATTTCCCTGATATAAATACTGTATTTGCCCAGTTTTGCTTGCCGGGCAGCGCCAGCTAGGGTAAAACTATTCCCGGCTTCACAAAGTCTCCTCTTCAGTTTTTCCCTTGGAACTGGACAAACTTTCAACTTAAGCACTCAAGCCATTAATTTCTCAGCCTGGAACTTGCTCAAAACTTATAGCAAGCACTTATAAAAACTAGCACTAGACCCTTCTGTACTGTACAGAAGGACAAGGCTCTCTATTCGACCTTACCAGCCATCCAGTAAAACAGTTCACTGTACCTATCCAGGCATGTCCAAAGGGCAGTTTCAAGTGTACTCTCCAGTCTAACTGGTGAGTCTGGGCATTTTGAGGCAATGTTACAACTGCCTCATGTACACAGACAACCCCTCCTCCTACCACCAAACACTAATACATGCGAGAGATGCAGTTATACAGCCAAACTAGAGGCTAAGTTCTCTCAACCCAAGACTGGATCAGACAGTCAAGAGGAGAAGGGAAATACTTGCATCACACCACCAGTCTTACATAGACCCATTAAACCAGCACCAGCAAAAAACACACATAAATACTGGAAAACATACTCGGAGGCTCTAAATATAAATCTGCAAAACCAGCAGAGTCCGCCAAAGCAAACATCCAAGCAACCTCCACCCCCCAACACAAACCATGAAACACATACTTCACAATACCAGTGTGCCATGCAATCACAGCCCTTAAGGCAAAATAACATACCCAATATACTAGTAATAGGTGACTCTATAGTCAGGCACACTGACGTCCCACTCACTAAGCTGAATAAGGAGAAGGTTACTGTTAGCTGCCTGTTGGGTACCAGGATCCACCACATAGCACAAGCACTCAGGTCACTCCAGAACAAGTACAAATATGACTCTGTCATTGTCCATGTTGGTGTGAATAACCTGAGCTGTACCTCCCTGGACTACATGAAAAGAGCCATGGAAGAGCTCTCTGATCACGTAGCCCAGGCCAGTATAACCCTGACCCTGAGTAGCATCCTGCCATCACCAAGAATGCTACCACGGTATAAAGAAAAAATTCTCAATTTCAACAATTGGCTAAGTTTCTGTTGTCATTCAAAGGGGATCCAGTATCTGTCCGCCTGGGATGACATGCTTGACAAGCCACGCTGATTCGCTAGAGATGGCTTGCACTTGTCACTCTTAGGCTTTCGAATACTGGCCAAGACTCTTGCCACCCCCATTTAGGCAAGGCTCGAAAGACAAACCCACCACTGTAAATAGCACAAGTAACAAAAAACTGAGGGTGATGCTACTCAATGCCAGAAGTCTAAACCTCAGAATGCACGCACTCGAGGCACTCCTCAGTATGGAGAAAATCAATATATGTGCAGAAACAGAAACTTGGTTTAAGGCTCCAGAGAGCACCCCAGCACTACCAGGCTACAACTCATACCATACATTTTGGCCACAGAACCCAAACAGAAATACAAAAGGCGGGGGCGTATCCATATTCATCAAGGATACCCACATCTCAATGTTAGTGGCACAGCACAATGCTTCAGAGATCATCCACGTGCAACTAACAATGGGAAAAATTGCAATTCAAATTGTAGCTTGCTACAGATCACTCACCATGTCCCAGGAAATCCATTCCTGTTTCTGGAAACACTTGGAAACATAAAGGTCCTACCAAACACCCTAATATTGGGTGATTTCAATTACCCAAACATTAACTGGGAGAACTACTCAAGTACTAACTCCCTTGCCCACCCTTTCCTAGAATTTATAAACTCAAATGCCCTGGTTCAACTGGTCAACACTCCTGCCAGAGGGGACAACATATTGGACCTGGTCATCACCAACATGGGCAACCGGTGTTCCACACCAGAGGTCAATCCCTCGCTGGTAAGATCTGACCATAAACAAATCACTTTGGATATCCATATTCCGCCCCCACCTCCGGACAAGAAAACAACCGAGAAAAACTTTTCAAAAGCAAACTTCACATTACTTAAGACCAAGGTGGAAAGTTTTAAAGCCCCCATGCTGAAGGATAACACTGTCCATGGTGCAAAATCCTTTACTAATGCATTCTACGGGCAGCTACAAGAATGCATGGATCATGCCATCCCAAGCAAAACCAAGACTCACTCCTCCAAGAAAAGGAAACCAGTCTGGTGGACTCCACCCATAAACAAGCTATACAATAGAAGGAGGAAACTAGTACAGAAAAGAGTAAAATCCCAAGAAGGTAAGACATCCCTGATCAGTATCAGCAAGAAACTACGATCCCTCATAAAAATCATCCAAGGCAAGCTTTGAAAGAAAAATTGCCAAGGACTCCAAAGATAACCACAAGGCATTCTTTAGCTATGTCAAGAATCTAAGTGGCAATGCTCAGATCTGCTCGGAGTTAGTGCAGAATGGCACAAAATACACTGAACCGACCGATATCACCAACATCCTGGCAGACAGGTTCAGCGCAAACTTCACCCCCCTCTCACCTCCAAAAGGGCCCATAACCATACCAGAAGAATGTAGAGTCCTTGAAATCGCAGACACTCAGGTTAAAACAGCCCTCTCCAAAGCTGCGTCCTGCACGAGCTCAAAGACGAACTAACCCCTCACCTAAACACACTGTTCAAACTCAGCCTTTCCACAGGCTACATACCCATAGTGTGGCACACAGCAACGGTTATTCCACTCCGCAAAGGTGGAGCCACAACAGACCCTGGGAACTATTGCCCTATAAGCCTGACTAGCTTGGTCTGCAAGGCTATGGAGTGCATCATCATGGAACTCATTAATAGAGACATTGGGAAACTCCAAACACTGGACCCTACCCAGTTTGGCTTTGTTAAGGGCAGATCATGCCTCCTAAACCTGGTGGACTTCTTTGAGACAGTTACCAAGGCTATAGACAAGGGAAAGGTGGTACACACAGCCTACCTAGACCTCGCTTAGGCCTTCAACACCATTCCCCATTCTGGTATTATAGACAAGCTCACCAGCCTGAACATAAGCCTCTACATCACAAGATGGGTTGCCAACTGGCTCACAGACAGAACCCACATGGTGAGAGCTACAGGAGCTAGGTCTGACTCTAAACCGGTTACAAGTGGCGTTCCCCAGGGCTCAGTCCTAGGACCCCTCCTGTTTGGCATATACTTCTCAGAGGTACAGGCAAGCACAGGAGGACTATGGCTGACCAAGTTCGCAGACGACTGCAAACTAGGGGCTATAATTGACTCTCCAGCTGACACAGACATCCTCCAAAAGGGTCTCACTGAGACGGATACCTGGTGTCAAAATCATGGCCTCAAGCTAAATGCCAAAAATTGCATAGTCATCCCCTTTGGAAAAAACAAAGTACCCACAAACTACCACATATGTGGTAGTCCCCTAAATACAGAAGATGTAATAAGGGATCTGGGGACCCAAGTAAATAGTAATCTCACCTTTGATAATCACATTGCCAAAGTGGTTAGAAAATCCTTCTATGTGGCCCACCTAATCACAAAAGGGTTCACATCCAGATCAGAAGTGGTCATTGTGCCCCTCTACTCATCACTCATCAGACCCATCATAGAATACAATGCCCCATTTGGGATGTACCTTACAAGACACCTGCAATAGCTGGAAAGACCACAGAAGTACCTCACCAAGAGGATCAATGGCCTCAAACAGATACCCTATGCAGCTCGACTGAAGAAACTCCAGTTGTACTCAGTTGCATACCACCTACTCAGAGGTGATCTCTGCCTGAAATACAAGGCCATGTCCAACCCAGAATTGATGGACATGCTCCACCTAAAGAAAACCTTATTCCTCTCGAGCCACACGCTCTAGGGATCTAAACCTCACCACAATAATAAATAGGATGTGCTGGAGGGATAGATTCCTGTCCCAGAGACTTCCCATGTTTTAGAACAAGATCCCAATCTACATTAGGCAGAGCTCCTCACTAACACTCTTCAAAAGAAACCTTGACGAGTGGATGGGAAACAGGAAGTTTACCTCGGGGATCACTTCAGTGGCTCTGCTGGACAGAGGCACAGGGAACTAATCTAAGGGGGTGGCGAAAGCCAACACATTCTGGCTAGGCTTATAAACGCCTTCGGGCAGATAGCCTAGTACCCACCTATGAACCTATGATTGCCCCATCTACCAGCCCCATGCATACACTGAAAAAAGGTATACAAAAGCTCACACCCAAACACTGTTTATAGTAAAGTATGTGCATCTGTAGAGGTTGTTTTATGTAACTTGATACCTCTAATGGGTACCTAGATGTGACATGGAGAAGGTCACCAGAATGTTTCTGGTCTGTGCAATACTGTTTTATATGCTGTTGCACAGATTAATACTAACTAGTGCACTCAGTAGTCTATCACTGCCTGCCCCATGTGAAAATGGCACTAAGAAAGGATGACCAGGAGGTAAATCTATACCATTCTGGTTACATTTCACTCAGCTGGTTCAACATAGTCAGGATGTAGCGCACAGAGTCTGATAGATATACTTACACAGTAGTGTGTGGCATGTACTTAGATATTAAAACAAAATAGAGAATATTTCAAGGTAACCATTTTAACTTCTGAAGAACAGAACAGTACATACCATGTATTCTGTCTGACAGACAGCTGCTCAAATACTACAGACAACAGCCTCTTGAGTACCTTCAATGCAGTCCACTAAATCAGTAGACAGTCTGACAGTGTGCAGTATGCAGACAAGGGACAGTGCAAGCCATCCCCAGATGACGTCAAAACTAAGCTGGAATTAGACACAGCTATTGCTCGAAACAACCAAGAGAATGAAGCACCTGGACATAACTAAGAGATAGATTGCAAATAAAAGAAAGAGAAAATTTGTGCCAGCACAAAAAAGGAGATGGTGGTCATAGAGTAGCATATTGTGAGTACTGGGGAGTGGAAAAGACAAGTCATAGATGCCAAGGTCAACACTAAAATTATTTACATAGTGTGAAAAGGAGGATATTTTATATAGTTTAATTCAGACATTTGAGATGATGTGCAATCAACAACAAACTGACCTGGATCAGTAGGTAAGGGTTTTTAAGTCCTCTGCTTACAGGTAAAGCAGTTCATTTTGTCTTACAGCTAAATGGTGTTGTTTGCATTATGATAATGTTAAACAATTTTTATTTGAATGTTGTAAATTGACTTCTGAAGGCTAATTTTAGAAAGTCGGGGAGTATAGAAGAAGGACCACAACAGTGTAAAAGATTATTATATTGCAAAAATAAGCACTTTCAGTCATAGATGGATGAATGGATGTCAAGTCCCTACATCTGAGAAGCTGGCAGACCTGTTGGAGAGGGAGGAAGCACATGTTTCTGCATGAAAATGTGATAGTTTGGTTGAGGTACAGGAATGTAACACTGCTGAAGACATGGAGATAAAAGGCGACCTCCTTATTATAAAGAAGCCATCTGATGATATTATTATGGACAGCATGATGCTACAGAAAGTTTATCCACAATGATAGTATGATAGTAACTACCTTCACAGACCTTATAAGAAAGAATAAGCTTGAAAAGGTTGTATGAACTCCAGCCTCTGAGCAGGCATTGAGAACACTTAAAGAGAACTTGAGTGGCCCTCCCTGGTGCAACCAAAAATCTAGAAAACAAGCCGACATGTATTTTCATGCCAAGAAGAAACATGCATCCTGCACAGTAAATCACCTCATTTTTAGTTTACCTGCTGCAGGTTTTATCAAACTTAAGTTTGGCTCATATTTCTCTTACATTTTGATTCAAGTTGAGTGACGTTTATATAAACTTCACCTCCCCCCCAGCAGACCAAAAGCAAATTTCCTAGAGTCTTGAGAGGGGAGGGGTGTAGAGTAGGAGTAGGAGAGGAAGGAGAGGAGAGAAGCCTGTGACCTCTGAATGTTAGTTGCAGTATGTGCCTGTCTACCTGCCAATTTTTCTCATTCAGAAATTGGATAAGGTAGATTAGTTGTGGTTAGAATTTTTCTTTCTTGTTTTCTGTTTGTTCAAAAATATTATTTTATGCTTCATTATACATTTCAATATCTCTCTGAATATTTACTTGTTTACCATATTGCCTGAGTGACACCTCCAGGAACATCTGCAGTTAACACCTAGTGATGCCTCTAGGTGTCAACTATTGCTTGTTCATATTAGCATCGATAATTCCAAAACCATGCTATATACAAGGTTTTAAAATATTTCTTCTTAAAGCTTACACAATGGCAAACTCAACTGCATTAATATTTGATTTCTGTCTAGTACAGGCAGATAAATATTAACTGATTTTATGATACTAATTTATATAGATATAATTTTCAATTTTTTCTAAATATCTCAACAACTAAAAAACATAGAACTCCTTAGCCTCATATGAAAGCTCTCAGCTAGATAAATACAATGATGTGGACAGCATGTGTGCAACTTGATTGGTTGTTGAGATATTGTAAGTTGTTTACAAAATATTGCAAATGTAATGGTTACTGTGTTTACTGTGACTTGTAAAATTCAGTTTAAGATCTAGAACCTCAAGAATAATGCAACTATAAAAATAGTTTGTCCTGAAGAGTTTGCCAATTATTTCTTTCATAACCCCTGTGGTTCCAGAGATAAGAACATTTGCTTGAAATGCGAAGACAAAATTGGATCCTTTCAAAAGGCTTAGTCTCCACCCGTTGGAAGTTACAGTGCAAACTTCTTGAGCTCCTTTGGAGTGAATGAGTTAACTCATTCGTTTCTAAGAAAAGTATTATTTATTCCATTTTTAGAAGGTTATATATGGTCTTCTTGAATTGTTAAAAGTGCTTTTATTTCTAAAGGAAGACAAGCTACAGGCATTTGCCTTCATTGCCCAGAGTGTTCTGTATACACTGTCATTTGTGTTTATAATTACTTGGCTTATTAACACGAGTGATACAGTAACCGGAAAGGCGACAGCCTGATAAATTGGGACAGTGGTAGTTTGCTAACATGAACCAGGAAAGAAGGCCATACTGTTGGAGAATATCACCTGCCTTCCATGGAAACTACTGTGTGTGTGTGTGTGTGTGTGTGTGTGTGTGTGTGTGTGTGTGTGTGTGTGTGTGTGAGTGTGAGTGTGAATGCAAGGGTTTATTTAAAGTACAGTTACTGTGGGCAAGTATGCACTTGGCATTGAGACTCGGGGAGAATGGTGGGAAAGGGATCTGGACAGCTAGACCAAAGACTGTGCTTAACATGGTATTTGATGTAGGGCAATTTCTTGGTTGTGGATTGTGAATGGCTATACCCAAGGCAGCAGTGCATATTCCCTGCATGCTCTTGATATCAAGCTACATTAAATAAATTGCTTAACAAGTCAAATTTGTGTGTCATTTGCATACTTTAATGTATTTGTCACCACTGATGTGACTCAAGTGACTATACCCCGTGGCCAGTCACACTGGTTGGTAGCAGTGGGATTCAAATCCCTTCTGTCTGACACAATCCTTCTACCTTTATATCGGTTGACAGTGTGACTCAGACTCCACTATCTGTGGGTTAGTCTTTCTTTACATTGGTAGCAGTGTTGGGGTTCAAACTCCCATCCATATGTCTACACTTTCTGTAGAAAACAGTACACATAAAAGGGTCAGAGGAGTACACTTATTCAGTCTGAAACACTTGCAGTGTTTGGGAGGACAGACATGGGGAACTATATTCATCTGCATACGTGTATTTAATATGTATACAGCAAGATGTCCTCTAACATGTAACAGTCTACAGGGCAAATTACTCCATGGAATTTGGAGTGGCTACAGTGGAAAAAGGAGCATATCTGGATGTGCAGTGTCTGTCTCTTCATTGGGACATTTCACCTCCAACCAGCAACATGGTTATACAGAGTTTTGCATTACTCAGCAGTTGAGGCAGTATGGGTAACAACACCATTACTACTTCCCCAATGAATGAAGTAAGGTGTGAAATATAGAGTGTGATGATGTGTTGCAGGCTGTTGAGGCAGGTATTGAACCATATTATGCTTTAATCAGCATGGTATGCATCATCCTGTAATACTGAAGTGCAGCATCTTGCAAATGACCAGACTCCACAACAGCAATATCCTGAGTGAAGTCAAAGATATGGTCATGCTGTCTATGCATTTGTATAGCACATCAGAGGACAGCAATTCACAGGTTTTCCAAGGACTCTGATGTCACTGCTGCCTGCAGACCGTAGGCTGTAAATCTGTCTGTGTTGTGTTTTATTTAATATTAGTTATAAAATTTATCAGTTACTGGAATGTTGTGCTAATCTGTTCAGTTCTGTACATTTTAAAACAACATTTTACTTTGATGCTACAGCAAGCAGGGAACATAATAACTATCCGTATGCAAAAAGATACAGACCTGGGTGATGAAATATTTATTATTTACATATTAATGCAGTCTTGTATTTAGTTCATAGGTTCATAGGTTGGTACTAGGCTATCAGCCCTAGGGCCTATACAAGCCTAGCCATAACAATTCCCCTCACTATTTCTTCCCACAATATTTACTTTCCTGGACTCCTGTCTAGCAGGGTGACTGACTTGATCCCTGGGGTAAATTTCCTATCTCCCATCCAATTGTCAAGGTTCCTTTTGAAGAGGGCCAAAGAGGTGCTCTGCTTAACATGCATGGGCAGTCTATTCCAGAGTCTGGGGAGTCTCTGGGTCAGGAACCTGTCCCTCCAGCATGTTTTGTTCATTGTAATGACAAGGTTTAGATCCCTGGAGCATGTGTGTGACATACTTCTAACCACATCATGAAACTGACACACTGTCAATGCTGTGGCACCGCTGAAGCATTTTTATTGCAGTGTCAGTCATGCAAATTCAAGTGGCCTCACGAAATCATTAGTATAAATGTGTTTTTGAGGATCCTAGTTCACAAAAAATGATTGCTGTGTTGTGGAACTAACTAGCACAACAAGTATTGCAATGATTTATGTATTGAAACATCAGAAAGTATTACAAAGTCATGTGACAAGTCTCATAAGCAATACTAATGTGTGTATTGTATTGTGAATGTGAATAGTACTTCCGTTTAGTAACACTGCAAAAACAGCATGCAGACTGGATGCCATATTATGTTACTCTACAGATGTGCACACATCTTGACTTTCTTATTGCTGGTGAATATTTTCAGAAAAGTTTAAAATGTTGAATGTCCAACCAGGGAAACCAAATCCCATGGAAGAGATATGCTGTTTTTTATTCTCTGGTCACCCTTCTTGCCCTCACATGGTGTAACTTGTCAGATGCTAGCAGTAGACACACGAATACCGTTTAACAATGGCATGTCATGAGGTGGTGGGCAGTGTCATATTCACTGGAAGAACCTGTTCCACAGTTGACATTCTCAATGTCTGGATAATCTACAACAGTATGTATAGCAGAATCCACCGGAGTCACTTCATATGTATGTTTTAGGCTTTATGAAAAGCATTTAGCCATTCAACATACTTCTTATTCACACTGGAAACCAAACATAATCAGATCTTTTCACAGTAGAAATCAAGGAAGAATGATTTTGAACAGGAAAGAATGTTAGATGTGTATCATGAGTGAAGGAAGGTAGTAGATCATTAAAGGTCATCAGTGAATCATAGATGTGAATGTGAGACAGTGCATACAGTGTCACCACAGCATACTAAACCATGACTACAGGGCTGACTGGTTGTACTCAACCTGTAAACTAGTTACGCTGCAAATACAAAACACACTATTAAATGTGGCATTTAGTGGTCTCGGTGTTATAGAAATCTGCTTAGTATTCTTGGCAAGCAAAATGTCAAAATGCCAAAGAAGTCTGGGCATCAACAATCATATTGCCTCACCCCCCACACATAGACACACCCACAAACACACATATGTACACACGGTTCTACCTCACATAAACGAAACCCCAAAACACCGACAACGCAATCACCGAAACCAAATAACCGACAGTACAAAAACACGAAATCCTACATGCCCGACAACGAAATAACCGACGGTACAGAAACACGAAACCTCATACACTGCACACACCACAATCAACAAACAAAACACATTCCCCGTCCAAAAACCGCATACACAACACAAGCACACCAAAATCCCTACAAACCCACACTAAACCTCACATACACAACTACCTACAACCCTAACCCAAACCCTAACCCTAAGGTCCGTCACTACCGCACACTTACCTGGCCCACTCCCTAACCCTAACTCACTTATCCCACCCCTAACCCAAACACAATCACTACCACACACTTACCTGACCCGCTCCCTAACCTTAACTCACTTATCCCGCCCCTAACCCAAACACAATCACTACCGCACACTTACCTGACCCGCTCCCTAACCCTAACTCACTTAACCCACCCCTATCCCCACAGACCGTCAATATCCACACTTACCTTACTCGCACCCTAACGTCCGTCACTACCGCATACTTACACAGCCTTTTCCCATGTCGGCATCCTCGGCGTTGGTGCTTTCATCCGTTGGGTCGGTCTTCTGCACTGTCGATCTTCTGGGTCCCGTCGCATCGGTCTTCTGAGCTGTCGATCTTCTGGGACTCACAATTTCCGGGTCGATGTTCCGGCGTGTCGTTTAACTGAGGTAGAACCATACACACATGCATATATGTTTCAGCAGTTCTTAACTAAACAACTGGAATGCATAAAGTACCCTTTTTATTTCAGTAACTCTTATTTGATGTTAATTTATTTTATGCATGTGAATCAGCTACATAAAGGCATTTAAAGAATTGTTATAGGAAAGAAGATGTGTACTGGTAAGGTAAATATAGCAAAACAAAATAATGTAGACATGTTGCATCAGACTGTGCAGTAGTAGTATTACAGTTAAGTACTTCTGATTGGATTTCTGTTAGACAACTGACAAATATATAACCCTTCACTAAATGAGCAGCACTTAGTTGGTTCCTGACTGTTTTAGCATTAGAAGGCTGTGGAGGTATGTGATAACATGGTATGGCTACAGTTCATGCCTTCTTAATTCTTAATTCTTAATTTATCAGAGTACACAGTACAGCTCACATCCCCATTTAATTCAAGTGAAGTCAGCTCCTCCCACTTAGCTTGTGGCCTATTGGACCACACCATTTGGTTTCCTCCTCCAAAAAGATAAGACAGAGTAATATCTTTGAATTGCAACTGAAAGTGTAACTATAGAACTAGTCCCAACTGAACTTGGATTATGCAAGCAATGGTTTGTTTGTCATAAAAATAAGGGCCAGTAATGCAGCACAGTCCTTTAAACTGAATAGAGAACCAGAATGCATATTTAAGATACAAGCTCATAGCACAGAAGACACCCCTGCATTTAAACCTACAACACACTATACACTTTGATTCTGCATCATTAAATATTAGTAGTCATTCACTGAAATTATGTCACATTCATTTTCTCTTATGTGTTTTAAGTCCCTTCTTCTTCTTCTTAGGGACAGTGCAGATTTGAACAGTATAACAGGACTACTCAGGTACTGCTTAGGAATTTAATCCTGAAAGGTTACAGAGAAGATTTTAATCCTGTACTGCCAAGGTAACATAAATATGAAGGATTTTCTTTTCTCTGCCTCTGAGGAACCATTTTTTTAAGTAACACACAGTGAAGCAGTGTGTAATCATTCTAGTGGGTGTATAGATGAATGCCAGTCCACACATAATAATACCAGTAAGATAACTTCCGTTGGTGTCCTATATCATACCTCTCAAGCATACCTCATTGTGAGGAATGTTTCTCAGTTTGAATTCCACACTGAAAGGGTCTGTCACACATTTATTGTTACGATTTTTTTTACAAATATCCATGGTAAATAATACAGAATCATATTAATTCATCAAATAAACTTTTTATGCAGCAGGAAACAGTTATTATCTATGTTATATGCTTCCTAAGTGAAACTGATGGCAAGTGTTTATATTTTTCTTATTCATTCTATAGTGTTAAAGTGGAAGGTTGAGCAGTATGACCTGGAAAAATGTTTACACCCATTAAAATATTTTATCCTCCTTAAATGTAGCAAGATAAATGTTTGTATTACATGAAACTTACTTACTAAGATTTGAAACCGGGAGGGGGGGCAAGCTTATTATGGCTTTGGGCTTTGGCTGACATTAGACTGTTGAAAAACTGGTTATGCACCTTTCAGAGCTGTTATGCTCTAGTCTCATGTTATATTATTCACAACATCCACTTTGTAAGTTGTAAAACAGTTATTTCAGCAATACAAAAAAGGCAGACTTAAGAGTTTAAAAGCTTTACAGCTGTTAGCTATCAGGGATACACTTAGCTTTTGGCCACTGTCTGTGTGACAGCATTGCATTTCACAGCTTTCAAAGCCTATAAACACTTCAAGCTCTTACACTTTTTTCTCTGTAACTAGTAGTGCATACCAGCAGCTGAAGCTTCAAGTACTACAAAGAATAATGACTGGGTTTCTCTAATCCCACTGACTTGTCATGTCTTCCTAACATGCATACCAAAAGTTACCTCTCTGGCTTCCCCTCGCTCTACCCCCATTGTGAATTTGTTGACATTTCTCCTTTGAACCCATGACAAAATCCTTTATGCATTATAGTCCTCTTGTCTTATACCTGGAAGCAAGCCATTCTTTAATGCAACTAAAGGGCCTGGTTCCCTGATATTTTCCCCTACAGAAATTTAAAGTTTCATTGAAAAAGATTAAGTGAAATTAACTGACCCAAGCAGGAATGGCACTGTAACTCAGTGGTTAATGTTGCTGCTCCTGCGACTGCTTGGCTCTTCCAGTTTTGTTTCCATCTGGGTGCCTTCTGTACAGAATCTGAATGCCTTCTCTGTACACAGTTGGATTTTCTTTAAGTGTTGTTTTACCCATAACCCAGAGACATGCTGTAGTTGAGATGGTGAACCTCTAATCTGTGTGTAGGATAGGATGTGTGTGTGTGTGTGTGTGTGTGTGTGTGTGTGTGTGTGTGTGTGTCTGTGTGTGTGTGTGTGTGTGTGTGTGTGTGTGTGTGTGTGTGTGTGTGTGTGTGTGTGTGTGTGTGCATGTGCCTGTGTGTGTGTGCGTGTGTGTGCGTGTGTGTGTGTGTGTGTGTGTGTGTGTGTGTGTGTGTGTGTGTGTGTGTTTGCATGCACATGCACACGTCTGTCTGTCTGTATGGGTATACCTGCAATGTATGCCTCCGTGTATCTGTGATGAAGTACTGCCCTGTCTAGAATTAGTTCTCTGCCTTATGCCTATTGAGTGCTGAGATAGTCTCCACCTGTAAAAAGGTACCAGAAAATGAATGATTCAGTTAGAAGAAAATGTGCTGGTCAAATGACCATCTCCCTAAGTGCAATACCAATCTATTACATGATAACACTTAGGAAAAACAACATGATCAAGCACTTTGAAATAGTGATCCTGAATACAAAGAACAAAGTGAAGAACCAAGTATTGTAATAATTGTGGGCTATGAAAATGGAGCATGCAAATTACAGCCCTACACATGACCTCTCCTAGCAAAAGACTGCAGCACTAAACTGCTTGCATTTTGCAGTTGAAAGAATTTGGACATTATGATACACTACACCTGCAACAAAAACAGCAAATGGTTACGGGGAACAAAGGCAAGGTGCATAAGGACACATCCACAGTGACTTTGGGAAACGGAGACAGATGGCAACAGGCTGATATTCTGACGTTCTGGAGAAGAGTAAGCTAATGCATACAACTACTGTTAAACAGCTGACAAAAAACAGCAGTCCGAAATGAAGACAGCTAAAGTCACAGCTTTATAATATGAAGATTTTTGGACATTAAGATAAATTCCCAGCATAAAATAGTGACTGCCTAGCAGGAATGATCACTCAGCAAGTAATGGCATGATTAAAGCCACTCCATGCAAAAGACAACAGCAGCAATAGGTTCACACTGATCCCTGCTGGATTTCTGGCAGAACAGAGGTAGGCTAATGCACACAGACAGCATTAAACAGTGCACCAAAAAGTAGCAGCCTACATGCAGTATAACCAGAGACCTATAACATGGGCCATTGGCGGTAACTGAGGAACAGTTGTCTGTTGGTGGCCACTGTAAATAGATGAAAGTAGCATTTGGCCTACAGTGTAGTACAGGTTCATAGGTGTGTACTAGGCTAAGGGCCCTGGAGTCTTTACAAGCCTAGCTCATAGGATTACCCTGCCATCGTGCCGCCCAACCTTAGTTTCCAGTGTCTCTGTCGAGTAAAGCCACTGGAGTGATCCCTGGGTCGAATTTTCTATGTATATGACCTTTACTGCAGGAAAAATATAAACCATAAAGATAGCTGGTCTCAAAGCAGTTCACAGAATCAGAGACAGATATCCAGCTCTAGAAATGCAGTGTAAGTCATGTGGTTAACTAGGATGTAGACCACACAATCCAGATGTCCTACAGGTCTAGGGAACCATACTGATCATCAATGTCTGTGCATGGTTATAATAACACTCAGTTTAATAGACAGCATGTAAAATACATAGCAGATTCCACAAGTGTTACCTTTATCAAGGACTTTGTTAACACAACTGGTAGCTCTCCCATTATCTGCACTGTGACAGACATACACACATGCACCAATGCAAACACTTTGCACCTATAGCACATGGCAGCTCTAGTAAACATTCAGCCCATGTCCAGTGTGTACCATGATACTAGCCATGGATGGATATACTAAGACTAAACATGCATTGTTAAACATAGCGGAGGATATTGCAGAAGGATAGGAACAGGACATATGCAGTCTGCTATGATAACACTTATGGGCAAAATGTGTTCAGTATATGACTGGTTCTGGCCATTATAATACAGAACAAAGATGTGTCTGCGAAATACATAGTAAGTGCCTGTTAAGGTGCAATAAATACTCCAATATTCAAATACGTGGGTATATACAGGTAATATAATATGGCAAACATTGTCATATACTACATGCTAAAATACAATGATGTGTGGCATATCACTAAAGCAGAAAATTGGTGAGGCTGCACTTCAGACCTTGCAGTGCAGCTGTTCAAGTGGTAGCAGTGCAGTGTTACTGCAGACAAATCCATGGCTTGTTTGCAGTACATTTGCAATCAGCATAATATAAATAGCAGTAGCATACCTAAGGCATGCTGATGTGGTACAGAGTTCTCAAACTGACAGCCTCTCTGGCATGTCTCACACAGGGTCTAACATTGGACAGTCTGTGTGATATTGTAATTAAAGCATAGCTCAAGATATATACAAGACTAGAACTGTGGTGCAAAGTATTAAATGGGGTTACAAGGACTGCACTAACATCCAGCAGTTTATGCATGTATTAAGCATAACACTCCTGTACATGTGTATTCCAGAAGCCTGTAGTGGGCTGGCGTGTCTTATACAAGAATGTGAAACAGGTACATGACAAGGATAGTATAAAAAGGGGTAGAAGCATTAAGTGAGATATACACCTCAAAGTAAGACTCTAGAAATAAAGCTTATGTGTGAAATAATGTGTTTGTCTACAGTACATTGTCCAAAAATATATTTATACAACAGCAGGTGCTGGGTAGGGATAGACCAAGAGTATAAACAAGGTACTGAATGGCAGACAGATCATGCAGGAGGTAAAACATATGTAAGTGGACAGACCGTACAAACAGGGTGAGCAGAGCAGGCAGTACACACACACACACACACACACACACACACACACACACACACACACACACACACGCACACACACACTCTCTAGGTGCGGGTTTATGATAGTAAGAGATATACACACACATTGTAATGGGAAGGCAGGGGCAATGAACAGGGAGTGACAGTGAATGGAGGACAGACAAATACTGAGTGGGGTTAAGGCTAATTGTTAACAGGCAAACAGTCATAGCCTCTGCTGAATGCAATGGGTGTCAACCACCCAGTCAGATGGTAGAGTAGATCTATCAGCCTGCAGAATGAGCCACTGACTGTAGTCCTGTATCATATTACTGATCCACAACACCATCTAGAACTGGTTCATCACCATCCAGAGTACCGTACCCACATGTAGGAGAACATGGTGATCCACAGCTCACTCCTTCATAAAACCAAGCTTGTGTGAGTCCTAGCGGGGTGACTTCCTGGCTGTGCCCTCTACATCCCTCTAAACGTGTCCACTTGATGGGAACAAATGACAGAAGATGCATGACAGTGCAGTTGTAGTGACTGAGTTACTAGCTGCAGGTACTGTGTACGATGTATGGCAGTGCAGTTGTAGTGATTGAGTTACCAACTGCAAGTACTGTGTGCAATGTGTGACAGTGCAGTTGTAGAGAAATGAGTTACCAACTGCAGGTACTGTGTGTGATACATGTCAGTGCAGTTGTAGACACTGGTTTACCAGCTGCAGGTACTCTGTGCGATGCATGACAGTGCAGTTGCAGTGACCAACTGCAGGTACTGTGTGTGTTGTGTAACAGTGAAGTTGTAGTGACTGAGTTAACAGATGTAGGTACTGTGTGCGATGTGTGACAGCAGTTGCAGTGACTGAGTTACCAGCTGCAGGTACTGTATGTGATGCATGACAGTGAAGTTGCAGTGACTGAGTTACCAGCTGCAGGTGTTGCGTGCGATGCATGACAGTGCAGTTGTAGTGACTGAGTTAGCAGATGCAGGTACTGTGTGTGATGCATGACAGTGCAGTTGTAGACACTGGTTTACCAGCTGCAGGTACTCTGTGCACTAGCATTTCATTAAACAGCAACACACCTGATGCATATACAGTCCTCCACACAAATTGGTTCAGGCAATTGTACCTGTTGTGTGCTGAACAACCTGCATAATCAAGGTGTGGTTACTGGACATCCTTTGATACTGCAGAACATTTGTGGAGCTGCCAGTACACAAGAGTGGCTGTAAAAATGACAGAAACACCATACTGTGTACAGCAGTGAATCCAGTCACACAGTAATAGATTCTGACATATGGCATCACCACTTATTGTTTCAGACGACCACATAATATGCAGTCCAGCATGCACGCTGCAGACTAAACAACACATCAGCACCCCATACTTGTATGTATTGTGAGACATTAGTTATAAGCTCAGGGGTCTTGGGTTTCATTCTAGTGACTATGAAAAGATTTCAAGTTTTCTCGGTCTGCTTGGCTTTTTGTTATGTATACTGGTTTCTGCCCCAAAACATGCGTATACATATACACACACATACATATATATATATATATATATATATATATATATATATACATATACATATATGTATATGTGTGTGTGTGTGTGTGTATATGTGTGCGTGACAGACCATTAGGTCGACAACCAGTATTCAAGGCACTTAACAGGGATTTGCCCCCCTCCCCAATGTTGTGCGACCCTGGAGTTGATATATATAGTTGGGGGGGTGCGGGGGCAATATACAACAAAAACTACACATTTTAAATGAAAATAGGTGGGGGGGCTTCACACCCCACTCCCCCCCAATGAGGGCGGCTGTGCCCACCCACCCCCCTAACTATATATATATATCAACTCCAGGGTTGCACAACATTGGGGAGGGGGGCAATTCCCAGGTTTTTGCCTTGAATACTGGTTGTCGACCAAATGGTCTGTCGACCAAATGAATGTCGATCAAATGGTCTGTTGATCTTATGAAGTAGACCCATATATATATATATATATATATATATATATATATATATATATATATATATATATATATATATATATATATATACACACACACACACACACACACACACACACACACACACACACACACACACACACACACACACATATATAATTTGCATTTATGCTTGTCCTTGTGGCTTTTCTGAAAAGGGGTCATGATAGCTAGTTTTCTTACCTTATTAACAAATTAATATGTTAAATTAAAACCTGAATCGTCTGCTGTTTTCTTAGCCCTACAACCACTGCTATCTGTACACTTATCATGTATATGTCTCACTTATGTTAACCAGTGAAACAGAATTACTGGATAGGATATAGAACATGCAATAAAATCCATCTGGTTACAGTGATAAAGAGTGAATACGCAGTATGCACAAAATACATGTCTAGCCTGCCCAGGGTAATTATTAGAAATGGCATTCCAGCTATATGCTACATGCTTCCATGTTACAACTAGTCTAGCCAAAGCACCTTAGGTGCTGTGTCTGCACTGTTTGAGTCTGCCTGACAGTGCATTTATCTATAGGTGTAGTACATTTACAAAAACTTTATCCTGTGGCCATGTTAACTTACTGTTGTAAAATAGTTATGCAGAATGCAAATGCTGTTGATATTTACATATACATCCATTTTTCTCCCTTTCTAATAGCCATCTTCTTCATATTCAGAAGGAGAATCAGTATTTCAAAGAAAACAAAAACTATTACTTTTATTTGTTGTACAGACAATATACTGTGATACAACTATAAAAATAATGATATAGTGATGCGTAAAAAAAGTCTGAAAACATAACATCCATATAGTATACATATTATAAATTCATTAAGCATTGCCCTCTGGGTTAATATCATAACCTTCCCTTCAGATTTGTGTAAAATTTGTCATAATACGCTTACATAATAACTGATCCTCCTTTTTACCATCATCAAGATCATGTAAATTATTTGTTACTCTAACTCACAGGTTCTAATTACAAGAGCTGGCTGTGCCTATCACTTCCTGTTGTCTTGGTGAAGCAGAGCAAATATGAGGCTTCTTATTTGTACTCTGTCTCCTGAAAATAATGAGGATAATCCACCCCCTCCAAAAATATTCAGGACTTTTGCCTGATTTAGACATATTAGGGGATAAGGATTTAGGGTCATGATAATGAGGAAAAAAATATGTGTGATATTAAATAGAGATTTTATTCAGGAGGAATATGGCTAAGAATAAGAACAAACTTTTCCTCAGAACTTTGCTTTTCATACCAGAAATTAACTTTTGTTATTACTTAATTTAAGGTAGTAAATGAATGCTATCCTTTAATCTGAATTTCACAGTGGTTTCAGTGTACAGCTTCAAATGAAAAAAACGTCTCAAAGCCCCAGATTAGTGCCGCTAACTGGCAAGTTTAGAGAATGTTTTTAACCAAATTTAAGTGTCGGAAACAGTTTTAAAAAGTATCACATGGGATACCATTCAGCAAACTTTACTAAAAATGGTGTATGCATGCATATGTGTGTGTGTGTGTGTGCGCGCGCATGTGTGTGTGTGTGTGTGTGTGTGTGTGTGTGTGTGTGTGTGTGTGTGTGTGTGTGTCTGTGTGTGTGTGTTTTGTAGCAAATGTGACAATAGGCTTTTGAAACCCTTCTGTAGGTCACATTTTCCCAGGCAAGCTGTCTGTTATGCCTCTCAGATATTGTCATACAATGTGGGAGGTTTTCTGCTCAGGCTGTTTAGTAACACTGTAAGAATGGTAAATATATTGTTGTCTGATAGTATCTTAATGATAAAATTAAGTTAAATTTCCATTAGATGCAGGGATTCTACCTCAGGCAAACAAAAAAAATCACTAGAGCCGACATAGTAAACAGTGGTAATTTGAAGCATGAATAATTTAAATTCTTATTTTTGTACGACATTTTGTATAGCCTTGATATGTTTCACCTCATAAAAATAGAGGTGTCAATCACTAACCTAAACAAAATTCTGTACAAGTATGCTGTTATATTGTTATAATATCAAAACTGTGTTTAGTTAAGATTCAAATCATATTTGTAAGATGCACCTACTAATACCCTGTTTAAATATACAGATAAATAATCAGGTTCACTCCAGAGTCAAAAAGTCTGCAGGAGTTATTAACCTTTGTTATTTGCCCCAAAACTCTAGAACATGCTGTTTCCCCAACACACACTTTCTCAACAAATCAGAAACACACTTTTTTTAATTCATTGCTGATGTTGGACATAAAATGCAAAAGTAAAAAATTTAAGAGATTAGACAACAACATGTGACAACATTCCATGGAAAGGATGCATGTAATAGAAAATTCTAGTATTTAGTTTCTGTTCATAAATATGGGGGGGGGGGGCAGCTGTACGCCTTAGAAGAATGATATACTCTGAGCAAGCTCTAAATCATAGTCAGGACATCATTCCTCTAAGCCACAGATCTGCCCCTCCGCCCACTATATTTGTTCAGTTAGGGATCTGGTTACCAGAGGAGCTGTTGGGCGATGATGGGAGAAAGCAGCCATTACCATCTCACCATCTAATGGAGAGTTAAATGGTTCTGGCTTGCCACATGGATTACACTTTGCATGATGTTTGAATGCTGCACCCACAGAGCACATGCCTTTTGAACAAACACTGTCTTTCTGGTAATGCACTGGCTGGGGAAGCCAGTATGCAGAGCCATGCTTCCTGCAGCAAGGCGGCATTTAGTGGAGCATGAAAGAAATGACTCAAGGATAGGGGAGTGCCAAAGGGGAGACCACTCCAGAGATCATACCTGAAGGCTTGCCTGCTCCTACCACTGTGCTCTTGCCATAAGTGGAATAAGTGAGCTGATTATTCACCCCAGGGGTAAAGAATGGGTAGTAGGCCACTAACCTAGCCTGGGCATGCCTGGCTTTTGCCCTTAACAATAAGGTGGTTAAAAGTGGTTTTAGAGTGAATTCAGATATTCAAACGTGTTTCTTTGTTTTAGTGTATAGTATTACATTTGTTTCCTCTGTTGTGATATTTTGTTTTAGTCTCATTAACAAGTTAAAATGTTTATCTAAAATTTTAGTCATGCATGCAACATCATTTCTTGAAAATCTTTAATCATTTCACTAACTACAAACAAAAACCGTAGAACCAAACTAAATATGAAAAAATATATAATACAGAATGAGTGTACATACCCAGGCATGTTTAATTGTTGTAATTTGTGTAATTTTTTATTAACTGCGGTTAAAGAAATTTGTATTAATGGATATAAAATTGAGTTGAAAGGAAAGGATACATGTAAATTAAGATTTGTAATTTATTTGGTGCAATGCATGACCTGTCAAGCCTTCTATGTAGGTCGTACTATGAGAAAACTTTATAAAAGAATATACGAACACAAGTATGCAGTGCCAACAGGGGATGAATAAAATGCTCTTGGGAAACATTATAAATTTACTAAATAACAAACACTGATAAAAACTCAAACTGCTAAAAACAAAAAAGGCAAAATGGAGAGTTCCACACAACAAAATTTAATGTTAGCACTTTCGTTCACTAGCATCAATGAACTTCATCAGGCCCTAAATGTAAAATGAATTTTAAGTTTTTAGTCTTAGACAAGGTTAGAAATTTTGACAAAATGTTTAATGCTGAAGAAGAACTCGGTGGTTAGAGTATCTTTGGCAAGTGAAGTTAAATGCCTGCTATCCACCCGGTCTTAATGACAGGGAAGACTTCATTGCTTATTTAAAAAGGAAGTTAAAGCACTAATTTGGTGTGTCAGTAATTAAGTGTCATGTGCTGTTCTTATAAATTGGGTTTGGATATTGACATTATTCAGCTTGAAGAAGTCTTATGAGTTAAGATGAAAGCACTTACTGATTAATATGTTTTGGATAAATTTCTCAGATGGTTTTTATTTCGTTTTTGAGAGAAATGTATTTCACCATTGAAAAAGGCAACCCTCTTCAGAGATGAGTACTTATTATTTGGTAACGAGGTAGATACCCTCTTCAGAGATGAGTACTTATTATTTGGTAACGAGGTAGATACCCTCTTCAGAGATGAGTACTTATTATTTGGTAATGAGGTAGATACCCTCTTCAGAGATGAGTACTTATTATTTGGTAACGAGGTAGATACCCTCTTCAGAGATGATTACTTATTATTTGGTAACGAGGTAGATACCCTCTTCAGAGATGATTACTTATTATTTGGTAACGAGGTAGATACCCTCTTCAGAGATGATTACTTATTATTTGGTAACGAGGTAGATACCCTCTTCAGAGATGAGTACTTATTATTTGGTAACGAGGTAGATACCCTCTTCAGAGATGATTACTTATTATTTGGTAACGAGGTAGATACCCTCTTCAGAGATGAGTACTTATTATTTGGTAATGAGGTAGATACCCTCTTCAGAGATGATTGCTTATTATTTGGTAACGAGGCAGATACCCTCTTCAGAGATGAGTACTTATTATTTGGTAATGAGGTAGATACCCTCTTCAGAGATGAGTACTTATTATTTGGTAACGAGGTAGATACCCTCTTCAGAGATGATTACTTATTATTTGGTAACGAGGTAGATACCCTCTTCAGAGATGATTACTTATTATTTGGTAACGAGGTAGATACCCTCTTCAGAGATGATTACTTATTATTTGGTAACGAGGTAGATACCCTCTTCAGAGATGATTACTTATTATTTGGTAACGAGGTAGATAACCTCTTCAGAGATGAGTACTTATTATTTGGTAATGAGGTAGATACCCTCTTCAGAGATGATTGCTTATTATTTGGTAACGAGGTAGATACCCTCTTCAGAGATGAGTACTTATTATTTGGTAACGAGGTAGATACCCTCTTCAGAGATGATTACTTATTATTTGGTAATGAGGTAGATACCCTCTTCAGAGATGAGTACTTATTATTTGGTAACGAGGTAGATAATGAGCCATCGACTCCTTTAAGCAACAATCTCCAAAGGGCAAATGCAGTTTATTGTATACAGTAAAAGACCAATTTAGTGTAGTCACTAATGAAACTGAATTACTGTTACAGCCTACTAAAACACTGAGCAGCACACCTCTAACTGTCCAGATTTTCACAGAATGTCCACATTTTTTCTTTATAATTTTGGTCTGTTCCACATAAAATGTGTAGTTTTCTGGGACATCACTAGTGCTTGAAATTATATGAGTTTCAGACTTGATCTCTTTCAGAAAATGCAGGCTAACACAAATCCTGTTATTCTAGCAACTTTCTGAGAAGAGCTACGGTTATCCCACTCCACAAGGGGGGAGCAACCACGGACCCCGGAAACTACCTCCCCATTAGCCTACCGAGCCTAGTCTGCAAGGCCATGATGATACCATCATGGAACTTATAAACAAAGACATTGGTAATCTCCAAACTCTGGACCCCACCCAGTTCAGGTTTGTAAAAGGCAGATCATGTCTCCTGAACCTGATAGACTTCTTTGAAGCAGACACCAAAGCCATAGACGAGGGTAAGGTGGTTCACATAGCCTATCTAGATCTTGCCAAGGCTTTTGACACCATCCCCCACTCTAGAATTATAGATAAACTCACTAAACTAGGTATAAATCCCTATGTCACAAGATGGGTTGCCAACTGGCTCACTGACAGAACCCACACTGTGAAAGTAGCAGACTCCAAATCCGACTTCAGACTGGTGACAAGTGGAGTACCACAGGGTTCAGTCCTGGGTCCTCACCTGTTTGGCATCTACTTCTCTGAAGTACAGGCTAACACGGAAGGTCTTTGGCTAATGAAGTTCGCAGATGACTGCAAACTAGGAGCCATAATCGAAACTCCTAATGATGTGGACATCCTACAAAAGGGCCTCACTGAGACAGATGCCTGGTGTCAAAGCCATGGCCTCAAGCTCAATGCCAAAAACTGCATTGTCATCCCCTTTGGTAAAACCTCTGTACCCATGAACTACAACATAGGCGGTAGTATACTTAACACCGAAAGTGTGATATGAGACCTTGGGATACAGGTGGACAGTAGTCTCTCCTTTGATAATCACATCGCCACAGTAGTCAGGAAATCCTTCTACATGGCACACCTCATCACAAAAGGTTTCTCATCTAGAAAAAAAGAGGTCATTGTTCCGCTCTACTCATCACTCATTACACCCATTATACAGTACAATGCCCCTTTTGGTATAAACTTCACAAGACATCTACAACAACTGGAAAGGCCATAGAAATACCTCACAAAGAGGATTACTGGCCACAAACAGATGCCCTATGCAGACTGTCTCAAAAAACTCCAGCTTTACTCCGTCACATATCACCTACTCAGAGGTGATCTCTGCCTAACATACAAAGCTATGTCAAACCCAGAGCTGTTGGACATGCTCCACTTAAAGAAATCCCAATCCCTCCGAGCTACACGCTCTAGGGACCTAAACCTTGTCACCACAATAAATAGAACATGCCTGAGGGATAGATTCCTGTCCCAGAGACTTCCCAGACTCTGGAATAAACTACCAATCTATATCAAACAAAGCTCCTCATTAGCACTCTTCAAGAAAAATCTTGATGATTGGATGGGAAATAGGAAATTCACCCCGGGGATCACTTCTGTGGCTCTGCTCGACAGTGGCACAGGAAAATAATTTTCTTGGGTGGCAAAAGCCAGGGTACTTTTTGGCTGGGCTTGTATAGGCCCCAGGGCCAATAGCCTAGTACCTACCTATGAACCTATGAACCTATGATTATTAGAGGAATATTTTAAATCTGTTCCTATTTTTGGGCCTTTGCCCCCCAGTATTTTATACTTTGTCCAGATTTCTTGCACTAATAGGTTAAGAGGTGTGCTGACAAGAGTGAAAACTGAGCCTGCAATAAGAGGTTTGGGAGACATAGTGGATAATTAAATATGTATTTATTTCTTTTGCTTACTCATTTTAGAGTGCCTTTTTATTATGTTCCAGAGAGAGTCTTTTGCAGAGATAATTGATTTGTCTATAACGGTACAATCTCCATCCTTCTCAGACCTCTCAGTTTCACATCATTAGAAGAACTTTCCACATTTTGTATCTTAAAAATTCTGTGCTTTGCACTGTTCCATGTCAAAAGGGCCTGTCACACATAACTTGCTATTATTATTTTTTTACAAATAACCATGGTGAATAATACTAAAGCAGTCACTTAATATGGTGTGAGTTTCCTAGCTGAAGCTGATAGAAAGCGTTCCACATTTTGCCCATTTGCTCCATATTATGATGGGCAGTTATACCTGTCAACCTCTGAACATTAAAAATCATACCACAGTTCTTTGAAAAAGCAAGTGCCCATTGTTATTGTTAAGAATAAAATATTATCAGGTAGTGTACTCCATATATCTACAGAGAAGATGAATCTCTGTATATGCTTTCTTTAACTGTCTAATAACAATATGTACTATTGGGGAAAGTCAGTAAGTCTAAGAAAAAAAACAGGAAAACTGATGGGTGAAAATCACAGAGCTAATTATGCCTAAATAAAACCTGCTGTTATGTACAGAATCAGAGACAAAGCCAAAAATAATTGGGGACAAAACATTGACAATAGTGATTTAGAAAGTTCAGACACTAAGAGAGTTTGTAGTGTCTTTGTTTTGGTTTAAGCACTTGGGTTCCATGCCAGTTATTTTACATTAGGAAGATTTGTGGTCTAAAGTCTTGTGGCAGGAGAGGATAGCCTACACCCTTCTAACCTGGAAATTTCTGGTTGAAGGCTTATTGTGTCTGTTATTCTGAAGTGTCTTAGTTCTGGCTTAAGCACTTGGGCTCTGAATCAGTTATTTTGCATTAGGAAGGTTTGTGGTCTAGACTCTCATGATGGGAGAGTGCGACCTACACCCGTTCCTAAGCTGGGAACTGCTGATGAAGGCTTATTGTGCCTGTTATTCTAAGTGACTTGGTTTTGGTTTAAGCTCTTGGGTTCTAAATCAGTTATTTCACACTAGGAAGGTTTATGGTATACCCTCTTGTGGGACTATTCTACTGAACTGCCACTTTATTTAAACTGTTTTTTTTTTTTTTTTTTTGCTGTTGTGACTGCGATTTTCTGCACTTTGAATTTCTAGTACTTCTGCATTTTATAGCATAGGCTAGATTCAGGCTTGCTGAATATAGACTGTTTGTTATCATCTGAACACTAAAACCAACTGAAAATAAGTATTTTTCAAACCTACGTTGTACTCTGAGAACAGTTTTCTACTGAATTGCTGTTTTTTAAACTGTTTTTGCTGTTGTGACTGTGATTTTATGGACTTTGAATTTATAGTACTTCTGCATTTTATAGCATTGGCTAGATTCTGGCTTGTTGAATCTAGACTGTTTGGTATCAGTTGAACAATAAAACCAGCTCTTCACTGAGATACTGAAAGATCTGATGCATCAGTTACTTCCAACTAACTTTAAGTGCCTGTTTTTGCTTTTATATTGCACTTTTAATTTGTATTTGCATTCTACAGTCTGTTTGAATAATCTGAACTGTTTTTACCACAATTTACTGTATACTGTACTGGTTCAGCTATAGCATAGCCCTGTTCCAGGTTTGCTGTTTCTGGGTTTGTTTGTGACTTCTGAGCATCAAATTCAAGACATCTTTGTTGGAGAAGGCCCTTCTGCACCCTTGTGGGAGGGGAGTGCTGTCTGGGTCCCATCTAATCGAGAGTAATTGAACTGGAGCTCAGAGACAGCATCCTTATTGGCTAGTTTGAGTTAAAAGGGTTATTTCTTGTTTTATATAAACCCTGCGTTTGCACTTGTTTGCATGCAGCACACCATCGTGCACTGTTGCATAGCGGTGGTTACAGTTGGTGGATGTAGATGCAATCATTATGCTTCTTAAATTATCCCTTAGCACTTTTCTTGTGGTCCCCCAGAGGCTTTTCATGGCCCTGTTCTACTGTTAGGTGGAACACTAAGCCTAGCCTCAGAGGTACCAAAACACCTCTCACCCACTAGCCATTCCTAAGTGTGACCTCTTTTCCTGACCATATAAATTTACCTAACACTATGGATGGACAATTTCCCACAGTTTCTCCAGCCAGCTTGATCAACATGGGCATCCTGAGGCAATGTAGCAACTGCCTCATGTTCACAGACAACCCTCTACTCCTAGTCCACACAAACTCAACAAGTGATAGATGTAACTATATTAAGAACTTTGAATCCATGCTCTCTCACATACCAGTCAATACATATGACAATGAACAGGTTGTCAGCATGTACACCTCACCTTTTACTCCACCCAAACCCACATCACAAATACCTACATATGCGGAGGTCCTCACTAGAAACATACCTAAACACCAGAGACCTCTCAAACACAAACACAAGCACGCTACAAATAATACTTCCTCTGCAGAACACAATACACATAATAACTCATATGACAGTGTGTCACCTGTCAAGCCCTTAAGGCAAAACACAAAACCAAACATATTAGTCATAGGTGATTCCATTGTGACACACAGATGTCCCTCTCACCAGGCTGGATAAGGAAAAGGTCACAGTCAGCTGTCTGTCAGGTGCCAGGATCCACACATATCACACATGCACTCAAGTCTCTCAACAACAACTACTGTTATGACTCCACCATAGTCCATGATGAGACTTGAGATGTACCACTCTGGACTATACGAAGAGAGACATGACTGAGCTCTTGGACTATGTGTCTCAGGCAGGTATGTCCCTAGCCTTAAGCAGCTTTTTACCTTCACCTAGGATGATGCCTCAGTACAAACAGAAAATGGTTGACTTCAATAATTCGCTTAGTTTCTGGTGTCATTCTAAGGGGACCCAGTATCTGTAAGCCTGGGATGACATGATCGAGAGATCTCAGTGCTTTGCCAGAGATGGTCTTCATCTGTCACCCCTGGCATTTGGCTACTAGTTAAGGATCTTGCTACCCCCATAGTGCCTTTTTAGGCAGTGTCTCAAGGATAAAATTCCCGACATAAAAACTCCATCTAAAAACAACCTCAAGGTTATGCTGCTAAACGCTATGAGTCTTAACATGAAACTGCACTCACTGGAAGCAGTCCTCATTTTGGAAGATGCAGAGATTCATGCAATCACAGTGACCTGGTTCAAGGCTGTGGAGAGCACCCCAGCCATACCAGGTTGCACCTCTTTCTACACATTCAGACCACAAACTGAAGGAGTGAAAAATAAAGGAAGTGGTGTATCAATATCCATTAAAGGTAACTACACTGCCAGATTAAACAGCATGATTCTGTGCAGATACTTAGGTGCAATTAACTGTTGGTAGGACACCTATTCAAGTCATTGCCAGCTACAGGACCCCCCTCCATGAATCAGGACACCCACTCTGCCTATTTGGATCTACTTGAGTCTATCAAGATACATCCAAGCACCATGGTTTCGGGCAACTTTAACTACCCATTCATTGACTGGGGAAATTACTTGCACTCAAACTCACTTGCCCAAAGGTTCGTTAACTTCATTAACTCCAATGCTCTGGACTAGCTGGCTGACACCCCTACAAGGGATGCCAACATCCTGGATCTGGTGCTTACCAATATGAGGGACCATTGTAGCACCCCCACTGTGAGGTCTTCCTTGCTGCGATCTGACCACAAATCAGACTCAGTTGAAGTAACTATTACACCTGACCCCGTCCTAGCATCAACTAAACTGAAAACCTTCTCCAAAGCAGTTTATGACCTCTTACGGGATGGTATAAATAGCTTCACTGCACTTCCCCCCTCAGATGGAACTGGCAATTATGCCGAGTTCTACACCAATGCTTTATACAAACACCTGTATAACTGCATTGACCCGGACATACATGATAGGACCAAAACAAGCTCCTCAAGGAAGAGCAAACTTACCTGGTAGACAACTGCTATTGACAGGCTTTATAATAAGAGAAAGAAATTGCTGTCTAAGAGTAAGAGGGAATGAGTCCTAAACTGGAAACACTCCCTCCTCAGCTTAAACAAGTCAACAAGACTTCTTGTGAAGTCCTCCAAAGCAAACTATGAATCTAAATTAGCTTCCTCAACTAAGGACAACCATAAGGCATTCTTTAGTTACATCTCTATCCTAAAATGAAAGGCCCAGATTTATGCCGAACTGATAGTTAATGATACCACATATACTGAGCCTGTGGACATAGCTAACCTGTTAGGTGACAAGTTATGTGAAAACTTCACTCCCCTGTTCCCACCACACGTACCCCATGACATCTCTGCCACCTGTCCCCTACCTTGTATCTCTAAAGAGCAGATCATAAATTACCTCTCTAAGGCCAAAAACAAAGCACCTATGGGACCTGATAAAATCCCAGGCTGCGTCCTACATGGGTTCCAACAAGAATCATTTTTATTCTTTTCAGTCATAGTCTAAGCACCAGCTTCATCCCAGCTGAATGGCAAATGGCCACCATTATCACCTTGCACAAAGGTGGTGCTTCCACTGACTCCAGGAACTATAGACCTGTTAGCCTGACTAGCTTTATCTGTAAGGCCATGGAGCAAATCATCATGGGCCCTATCAACAAAGATATAGGTAATCTCCTAACACTTGATCCTACTCAGTTTGGATTTGTCAAAGGGAGATCATGCCGGTTAAACCTGGTGGACTTCTTCAAGACAGTCACCAAGGCCCTGGATGAGGGGAAATCTCTGCATACAGCCTACCTAGACTTAGCCAAGGATTTTGACACTCTCCCCCCACTCAGGCATCATTGACAAACTTACCCAGCTAGGTATCAACCCTTATATCATTAGACAGGTTGCTAACTGGCTCACTGATAGAACCCATATAGTCAAAAATAGGGGAATCTATCTCCAACAGCAGCCCTGTAACCAGTGATGTTCCACAATGATCAGTCCTGGGACCTCTACTTTTTGGAATCTATTTCTCTGAAGTACAAGCAAAAACTAAAGGTCTGTGGCTGACAAAGTTTGCTAATGACTGCAAACTGGGAGTGGTCACAGAATCTCCAAATGATGTCAACATCCTACAAGATGGTCTTATATAGACAAATGATTGATGCCAAAGTCATAGCCTTAAACTCAATGCAAAAAATGTATTATCATCCCTTTTGGTTAGAGCAATGTTCCTGCTAACTATCACATTAATAGCAACACCCTAAGTACACACTCAGTGGTGAGAGACCTGGGCACACATGTTGACAGCAACCTTACCTTTGATTACCATGTCTCTACAGTGGTAAGGAAGGCATGTTGTATTGCTCATCTCATAAGTAAGGGCATTGCCTCCAGAAAAAAATAAGTTATAATCTCCCTCTACTCTTCCCGCATCAGGCCAATAGTTGAGTACAGCGCCCCTTTTGGTATGTACCTTTCCAAGCACCTGCAGCAATTGAAGAGACCACAAAGGTTCCTCACAAGGAAAATTCAAGGTCTTCAGCATCTATCCTATATGGATCATCTGAAATCACTGTCACTTTATTGTTTCATGTAGACTACTCAGAGGCGATCTCTGCCTTGCATATAAGGCAATCTCTGACCCTACTTTATTAGAAATGTTTCATATCTGCAAGTCAAACGGTACACAGGTTACTCGCTCTAAAGACCATAACCTGGTATTTGACATTAATAAATCCTGCTGGAGGGACAGATTTGTCTCTCAGAGATTACCACACCTTTGGAACAGACTCCCACTTCATGTCAAACAGAGCACCTCATTGGCCCTCTTCAAATGCATTGTGGACGATTGAATGGGTAACCGTAAATTCACTCTGGGGGTTCCACCTGTGTCCATCTTTTACAGGGGCAATAAGTGCTGATCATGGAAATAAGTGTAGAACTTGACTAGGCTTGTAAGGGTTCTAGGGCCATTAGCCTAGTAACTTCCTATGATCCTATGATAGTGCTCAACCTGTTAGCGCAGGAAATCTGGACAATGTCCAAAATAATAGGGGGACAAAGACCCAAAAATGGGGATGGATTTTGAATATTGTTCTGATAAACAGAGAAAGTTGCTAGAATAGAGAAAGTTGTTAGAATAACAGGATTTGTGTTAGCATGCATTTTCTAAAGGATATGAAGTCTGAAACTCAAATGTATGTTATTTAATTACTTTACACCTTAGTGATTTGCCAGTAAGCCACAAGTTTTCTGAGGAACAGACCAATAAATATGAGTCAAAATCTGGACATTCTGAGAGAATCTGTACAGTTGAGAGGTACTATGTTTCTTAAGAACTAAAAGAAAGAAATCGGTAAATATAAAGATTGCGCTTATTTGTATATTGTAATTCTCCATCTTTTCTCAAAATGCAGGAGATTTTAGGAGAATCAATACATTTTGGACCAAAATCAAGGCATACCTCTTAACCTATTAGTGTAAGAAATATGGACAACGCCCCAAAATAGGGGCAGATTGTAAATATTGCTCTTATAAACTCAGGTAGCTGCTAGAGTAGCAAGATTTGTGTTAGCACGCATTTTGTGAAGGTCATGAACTCCGAAGCACACACACAGTCACTGCGCCGTTTCATTGTTGCTTCACTTTACACTGGGAATGTTTATAGCTGGCCAGCAGGCGCAGTTTTCGACTGACTCGGGAAAACTCGGCTTTATACGTGAAGTTAGTTGAGCTGTACGGAGAAGTGGTTGTTTTACTCGTGAGAAACTAAACGTGATTGTGAGTTGGACTTTGAACAGGTAGTTTATTTGAGGTAGATAATTTATTGCATTAAATTTGTTGGAAATCCCAGTATGTGAAAGTTGTATATTTTAAAACGTTTTGTAAAGCTTTTAATATTTTATTAATTTGTGTCAAGTTGTGTACAGTGTAGTGTTTTAATTGTGAAAATTGAATGTGTGTGTAGTAGAGTTAAAGTGAGCCGTAAAGTAATGCACGCTTGCAGAAGTCACTTTTCTTAAGCCAACTTTTTACTGTTTAGAAGCATTTAGGGCTCCTAAGAAAAGGAGTAGTAACTCACTATTCTAACCAGTTGTTCTGTACGCTTCTTTATTTGCTGGCTAAAACCACGTTCGCTTATGGTAACTTTTTGTTACAGTGTTTGTTTGTTGCAGTTTGCATGTACTTTGAATACAGCGTTGGGGTTAAGTAAAGCTGTTAATCTGATATCACCTTGTGAAGAAATATTTATTGACCACAAAGAATTCATGATAGGCTAAGAAGTTTTGAGCAAATAAGATGTCATCTGCTAGAAGTTTAGTAACCGAGAAGACAATATTTTGCATTTAGTTGTCATAATATTGCACTGGAAGCCTTAAAATATTAAGGAAGCAGTATTATAAGTGAAAAATATGGCCCACAGTAATAGAGCAAATGTATGACAGCTGCACTGCTAGACCTTATACGTTATACTGATTCAGCATAACTATAGGACGTGTTGGGGGCTTGACACTTCTTCCTGCTAGCATTGCTCCTGGCGATGCATTCTTAACAAGTCTCCCAAACCACTGGATGTCAAGAGTGTATTTAATTCTCGATTACTTTCCCCGACTGCTTTATGTTTAAAACCCGACCTAATGAATGCTCATACTCACATGTAATAAATTTGTTCAAATAAGGTTACTAATCGTACCAACCACGTAGCTTAAAGTGTAGTTGTGTGGCATGTCATTGAGGATTGTAGTAATCAATGCAGCTATTTGAGGTTCAGACTCAATGTTTTTCAGAAAATGCTTGCTAATGCAAAACGTGGTAATCCAGCAACTTTCTAAATGTGAAGTCTGCAATTCAGGATTCCTTTCCTAATAACGCTTTATTTCAATTGAGTACCAGGAAAAAGGGTTTGTGTCAATATGCATTTTCCGGGTAATGAGAATTGTGAAAAATCTAATGCTTGGCATTACTGACTGACTGTAATCCCGTGTCTGTATATATATGTGTATATACATTTATTTATTTATTTTCAGGAAAAACAAGTATTTTGGTGGCAACAGTGAGGCAGAATTCGGGACATATTCTTAGCTGTGTTTAATTTTGGCACACCTTTTGCTTTCAAACCCAGTCTGTAGAAGGTGCTCTGTGCATATTTGTTTAAACAGGTGCCCAGACTGAGAGCATAATTGCTTCATTTGGGAGGTAAACCCAGGTGCCTTGCAGGCTGTGTCTGGACAGATTGTCCTATACTACAGTTATTCATAGAAAGTTACCAGGCTAATGGCTCTAGAGCCCTTACAAGCCTAGCTGTTTATCCCGAGTTGCTCTAGTTGTTGATGGTTAGGTGAATAAAATTCACAGAAGTAAGGGGTAGGATTGGCCTTAGGTCAAATGGTGCCCTAAGCAAAAGGGCTCCAAGGTGCCCCCCCCCACCACACCACCCTGTGCCCCCATCCTGATTTACCTACATTAAATACATACTGGAAAAGTGCCTTAGGTGGCTGCCTAGTTGGCCTATGCCTAAGGCCGGCTATGGGTCAATGACCATTTAATACTGGCTTCCTTTCTGCAGATGTAACAGAATGGTAAAACTAGATTTCTTGAGCTTAAATCATAAGTGAGGCATGCAAGTTATTTTTCATGCTGTGGTTTTAGATTTCAAATGTATCCAGTAACCGAAGTCTGCAAGCTGTAACTTGTGTAATTGTGGTGCATTTCAGATCCTGCAACACGACTGGAAAAGTAAGTGATGGGTTTTCCAGCCATATTTAGGTAACTTCTTGCATGTGATTCCTGTTGGTAACTAAATTCAACATTTCCATTCTGCAGTATTTAGGTCCTTTGGTGTTCGAGTCACGTTTTGGCTGTGTCCTTTACTTCCTATGTGCCTGGATGTACAGAGTGTGAAAGCCATTCCAACCACTGGCAGATTGATGCAATAACATTCCTGTTAAGCTGCAGTGGCAGTTTACAGGGATTGCTGTAGAAGGTGTTGTGTATCCATAGAATTTGGACAGAAATTAATGATGAGAATTTTAACTTGTTCTTTGGGTTATCACTACATATCAAATTGTGTTGCTAGTCTTTGCCCATCTTTTGATAGGTGCCATTATACTTTTAATACCAGCTTAATACTGTTTTGCTCTGTATTACGCAAGTGCAAGGTTTCTCATCCAGAAAAATAGGTCATTGTTCCCCTCTACTCATCACTCATTAGACACATTATAGAGTACAGTGCCCCTTTTGGTATGTACCTCACAAGACATGTACAACAACTGGAAAGGTCACAGAAATACCTCACAAAGTGGATTACTGGCCTCAAACAGATGCCCTACGCAGACAGTCTCAAAAAACTCCAGCTTTACTCCGTCGCATAACATCTTCTCAGAGGCGATCTCTGCCTAACGTACAAAGCTATGTCAAACCCAGAGCTGTTGGACATGCTCCACTTAAAGAAATCCCAATCCCTCCAAGCTACACGCTCTAGGGACCTAAACCTTGTCACCACAATAAATAGAACATGCTGTAGGGATAGATTCCTGTCCCAGAGACTTCCCATACTCTGGAACAGACTACCTATCTATGTCAGACAGAGCTCCTCATTAGCACTCTTCAAGAAAAATCTTGATGATTGGATGGGAAAGAGGAAACTCACCCCAGGGATCACTTCTGTGGCTCTGCTCGACAGGGGCACAGGAAAATAACTTTCTTGGGTGGCGAAAGCCAGGGTACATTTTTGGCTAGGCTTATATAGGCCCTAGGGCCAATAGCCTAGTACCTACCTATGAACCTATGCAGCCATTCCTCTTAATATGTATATAGCTGTGTTTGATTTTTCAAGTTTTGCTTTGAACCTGGATTTGACAAGTGCAGGTTTATTTTAGGGCTGCTGTGATAATTACCTCTGGTCGTGGTTAATAATTGATGCACATACTGGAACAGATACTTCTGAAACTTCAGAATAAGTTTGATGGTTCAGTAAGCAGTCTGTGAAAATGCTTGAATATTGGCACAGTCAGTCTAACCCTACATCTTTTTAAAGTAATTTCAGAGCAACTCCTTCTGCACAACTCTCCAGCTGACACAAACATCCTTCAAAAAGGTCTCACAGAGACAGATAACTGGTGC
This sequence comes from Protopterus annectens, assembly GCF_019279795.1. NCBI lineage: Eukaryota > Metazoa > Chordata > Ceratodontiformes > Protopteridae > Protopterus > Protopterus annectens. The sequence continues at coordinate 359,159,676 of NC_056750.1, read as the reverse complement.
CAGCACCATGGTTTAAAGCTAAATGCCAAAAAATGTATAGTCCTACCCTTTGGCAAAAACAATGTACCCACAAATTACCACATGGGCGGAAACCCATTAAGTACAGAGAAAGTTATTAGGGACCTGGGGACCCAAGTTGATAGCAATCTCTCCTTTGAAAACCATATTGCCAAAGTGGTTAGAAAGACCTTCTACATAGTCCACCTCATCAGGAAGGCTTTCACATCTAGATCAAGAGAGGTAATCGTGCCCCTTTATTCATCCCTCATCAGGCCCACCATAGAATACAATGCCCCTTTTGGGATGTACCTTACCCGACATTTGCAGCAATTAGAAAGACCCTAAAAGTATCTCACCAAGAGGATCAAGGGTCTCACACAGATGCCATATGCTGCTCTGTTAAAAAAAACTCCAGCTCTACTCAGTTGCATACTGCCTACTTCGAGGCGATCTATGCCTGACATACAAAGCTATGTCAAATCCAGAATTAATGGACATGCTCCACCTCAGTAAATCTAAATCCCTTGGAGCCACACGCTCGAGGGACTTGAACCTCAGCACAGAAATAAATAGAACTTGCTGGAGGGACAGGTTCATAACCCAGAGGCTCCCTTCGCTCTGGAATAGAATTCCAGTTCATGTGAGGCAGAGCACCTCACTGAATCTCTTCAAGAAGAATCTCGATAGGTGGATGGGGGATCATAGGTTTGTCCCAGGGATTACTCCCGTGTCACTATTAGGCAGAGGCACAGTAAACTAAACCTTAAAAAGGGCACAGTATACTCAAATCAAGGGGTGGCGTAAACCATACAGAATCGGGCTAGGCTTATAATTGCCTCGGGGCAGATAGCCTAGTATGAACCTATGAACATCTTCAGCTGAGGACATGAGTCCCTTATTAGGCAGGCCATATTCTATCCTAATCTTTGCATCATGCTATACTAGCTGAAAGTCAACATTAGGAGACTCTCACTGGGTTGTCGGTGAAGAGTTGAATCATAATAAGTCTTCTTTTCCCTGCCTTCCAACACCTACCATAGAGTCTTTAGTTGAGGCCTTTGATCTGTTAATCTAAACTCTCTATTGTTTAATGTACTCCTGTCAACTGGCATCATTTAAAGAAACCTATTTGTATGATCTAGATGTGAATGTGACAGAACAAGCTAATGGATTAGGAATTTCTTTTCCAGCAGTTACTTATTTCCAAGTTGAAATTATCTCCTCGCTCTACTACTTTGACAAAGGGCATGTTTCTCAAAATTTGTCCCGTCTGCCTTTCTAGTCTCATTCCCTTATAATCTGAACCCCTGCTGATCTCCCCAAAATAGTTATTCTAATGCAGATGATGTGATTTACCTGTAGACATGCCCCCCTCCCCCTCAGTAATCCACAGTGTCATGGTACATGAGTTTGTCAAACCCCTCTTCCCATAGCGGTACCAACTCCACCATATGACAAGTATACCTATGATATTCAAACCCAGCGCAAATTTGCCTGAATGAAAAAATATTTTGTGCATGCCATAGAGCAGTATATATAAATTATTACAACTAGTGATACATTCTGGAACCTAATAATGTGGTTAGATCCACAGACTAACTCTTGTTCATCATTCTTACCCCCCCCCCCCATCGTGAGCACAATTAGTTTTGTTAAAGTCCCAGTAAAAAGCAGATCTGCTATTGGGATCCCTCATCAAACTTGTCAGAATGGAAACTGTTTCACCTTTCTTACTGGCAGACTGACTTAAGAACGTCCATTACAATTTCAGTTGAATAGCCATCACTGTAGGATCTCTTGATATGCAGTGAATGCATATTTCCTGTTTTAGTGCACAATATCTGGGAGGTACGTCAAGCTGGAGTACTTCTCCCTGCCTTGAACACTATACAGCTCAAGTACTCACTGCCTTGAGCAGTCTCCCCTCACCTTGTTTTTGTAGATAGCTTCTGCGTACTTCATTTTTGCAGTTCTCTTGATCATGTATTCCCAAGCTGTGTACAAAACTTGTCAGTGGGAAGCGTTGCTGCACCTTCCAGGTGATGCTGTAAGATAAAGTGCTCCCTGTCAAGTTATTATATCTACTTCACCATGCAGTCCGCAGAGCACCACAGTATTGCCCTGAATATGGGGGGAAATGGCAACTTTAAGCTCCCTTCTGTGCTGTGGGTCTCATGCTTGAGCATATCCAGCTGCTAACACAGATAAGCAGTGAGAAGTTAAAACAGTTTTTAAAGCATTTTTTAACAAGCTTCTAAAATTGTGTATATGGCAATGTGAATTGTTACAAAGTTTTAGTGGAACAAAGACCATTCCGTTCTGATCCTGTGTGGGGGTGCAGCAAGTGAAGCACTTTGTGCTCCTACAGTTTTTGTAATTAGTGGTACAGTGACATAAGTAAGGCTCCATATAGTACTGAAAATTTGTCTGTGTAATCCTGAGTATCAAGATTCAAACAAATATCAAGTTTTACTATTTGGGACCTGATTTTAATCAACCAATCCTGCCCAACAGCCACATATCACCGCATCCACGTTTGCCTGTGTGTGTGTGTGTGTGTGTGTGTGTGTGTGTGTGTGTGTGTGTGTGTGTGTGTGTGTAAACCATGCTTTTCAGCTAATCATCTTCCAAGTGAGTACCTAAAAATAGCAGCCAAAAGCATTACCTATCCTGTCTCAAACCTTATAAATAGGTCAGTCCAGGAATACCACGTTCCCTCTGTCTAGAGAAAGTCGCACATTATTCCTGTGCACAAAGAAGGAAATTCAGTATACATAAACATATTCCCTTGGCAAAATAATTAAAAAAAAATGTATTCAAAAACAATTGCTAGAGAATCTCCTGCAGGCAGAACTCCTGTCCTCTACACAACATGAGTTCCACCCTTCCTGTAGTACTAGCGCTGTCTTTCTAACCTATATAGATACTGTCAGTAAAGTTATTGAGAATGGCAAGCTAGTCTCTTCCTGATTTCTAGAATTGTCTAACGTCTTTGATGTAGTTTGTCACAACAAACTCTTCCTGATTTCTAGAATTGTCTAAAGCCTTTGATGTAGTTTGTCACAGCAAACTTCTACTTCAAATGTTCTCATTAGGTCTCTCTCAGCCCACCCTTTTGTGGTTCAAAAGATATCTGTCCAATAGGCATCAGTAAAATGGCACTCCACGGTCTCTTTGCCTCTTGGTTACCACTGGTGTACCACAAGGCCGTGTCCTTAGTCCCTTCCTCTAATATTTTCACCAACACTCTCTGTATTTCTACACAACAGGCCATACTAATACAGTATGCAGATAATTTCACTATTATTTGTGCATCTGACATGTACACCTCCAAAAAATTGGTGGGGGGCTCTAACATGCAATGAAACATGGCTTCATAACTCATGCTTGACCCCCAAAAAGACCAAACTACTACACCCCCCCCCCCCCAAACTCCCTATCATGGAAAAAAAAAATAAAGTTCTATTTCTTGATGCAACCATTGAAGTCCCTTCTTGTAGCAGTGTAAGGTGTGTTCATGGATTATAATCTTGCATTCGACCTGCACATATAAAAAAAATTTAATAAGCGTCATCAAAAACTAAGGATGCTTTACAGAGCCAAATATTTTCTCACCAACACAACTAAAACTACACTTGGCACTAATCATTTCCTCTGCTTATTTCCTCCCCACTCTTCTTTAGGCGCTCCCATCTTTTCAGGCTTCACAAAAATTAAAGCTTGAACAATACTATAGCAAACTTGCAGCACATATCCCTTTCAGAACCCACTACTGTATAGCACTGAAAAACCTAAATTGGTTAGAAATGCCACATCAGCTAACACATACACAACTTCTTACCACATACAAAATTATCCAGTATCCATCTGCCTGTCCAGTACTAAAAAGCATTCTGCACAGCTATGTTCCCAGTCATAAACTGTGATCCAGTGGCCAAAGAACTGCTGTTTACAACCTTGGCAAATCTGCTGGGCATTGTCTGTACTCGTACAAGGTTGCTAAGGACTGGCACTCCTTGCCTGTATCAATCATGTCTAACCCTCTATTCCATCTTTCAAAACCACACTGAAAAGAGTTCCAAAAGTAAAATCTGTCTTTGTTCTTGCTCAAAACTGGGGTAAAATGTATCCCTAAATGTGAACAAGTGCATTTATTTGTTATACCTCCTTAATTTCTCTTCTTCACTTATTTCCTTACTGCTATCTAATTCTCTTCCCTCACTTTTCTCTCTGTTTTCCATAAGCCTGTATTTCTTTCACTTCATATTACAGTTCCTGTTTCTATTAGATCAACTTACCTTTATTTTCTGTACAAACTATCTAACAATTCTCTAAATATTAAATTATTGGTTAAGAATCGATTTATAAGGTATATGACAATGTTTTTATATTGTGTCTAATTTATTATAATTATTTAAACTGCAGATGTTTGTTTTATTTTTGAAGAGTGTAAAATTGTTAAAATGTTTTGTAATAATTTGGAGCCTTCCTCCCTGGGCCTCAGCTGAAAATGGGCTTCTACCTAGTTTGACTTTTTGGTAATCAAATGTCTATAATCATTTGCATTGAAAGTAGTAACATCTTTTTGGTCTTAAACCTGTCCTTTGTTGTTACCAATGCAAACATTGCAGGAGAGCCCAGAAATTTAAGTGCATTTTTGTTAAGTCCCTTTCCATATTTAAAACATAGCTAGGTGTTAACTTTTTAAACAGTGCTGATTTTTCTATTACCTCATAAAAAGAGCACTTTATCTTTTAATTCTTTGTTGCAGGCTTATTGGCAGAACCTGCAAGCCGGTTATCAAACTTGATCCAAATGCTTCTGCTCCCCAATCAAATTATTGAAGTACAGCACAAAAAATTAAATTCAAGTGGTTGTCCTTTATACATGTTAGCAATGGTTTGTCTTTTTATACCACTTCCAACTTCAGAGCACTTGACTTTTCAGTAATGCTAAAGCTATGAATAGCTTTTCCTCCACTTCCCACATACTCCCAAGTCCCATATTAACTTTCCTTGACCTATTATATAAGAGAGCCAGTCGTGATAGTGACCACCACTGGTGGTGTCCAATTTTTATAGAGGTTTTTCCTCACACTCGCTCCTCAAGCAGTGTTTGTACCACACTGAGGTTGTGTAGCAGTGTGTGCATGCATTTATGTGCTCCTCAGCCCACTGATGTATACTGCCAAGAGATGAGTCGTGTAGTTGATGGAAGTTAATGCACCTATGGTTCATACTGGGGGTGGGCTGTCTAGTATAGAACCCCCCACACACACACGTCGAGGTGAATGAGCAGGTTAGTAGGTACTTAGCCCACATCACCTACTGACCAGTTCATTGCGTGGATTACTAACCAAACCCAGGTTTCTGGAGAGATGGTTGGGGTCAAACTCTCTTTTTCCAGAGGGTTTTTTTTTATATATTATTATAAAGGATATATTAAAAATATCTTTGGCATGTCCTTCTAGCTTTATAGCTTTCTGGGTTGAAATGTATTGCATTAATTTACTGTATCTCTTTCTAACATGATTGCTACAGTTAAAAAAAAAAAAAAAAAAAAGAGATGCTTACAACTGTTTAGTACATGGGCATGTAAAGACTTTTATAGGGGCATTGCTTAGTGTTGCCCTCAGAGGTAGCTGTCGCAGCTATTTAAATTTTATTATGTTTTTATGCATCAAAATGTCCATTATAATATGTTTGATATAAGCAGTGCTAGAGATCCCCCCCCCACATCCCCTTCTTTATTTATAATAAAATTCTTAATTTTTGTGCAGCTCTAACTCTCATAAATGAGATATCTCTGCATCACTCAAATATGTGATATATTAACCTGTACTATAGTTTTGTTTCATTGTCTGCTGTAATCTGTTAAAAAAAAAATCAATTTTGTAGTTTTTCCATGCTGTGTAATAACATATGTCTTAAATTGTTTGGTCATACTTGCAAGAAGTTCTAAAAGCGCCAAAGAGTGCAAGTCAAATCGCCCAAAACACGACCTCTTACCACACAGATGCAGGAAACAATTTTCTTTTTATTTTGATTAATATTTTTTATACTGTTTGGATACATGCAAACACATGCTTTAAAACATATTTTGTATAGATGTATATAAATATACGCTTCACAATATAGTACTTTTAAAGAATTTTTTTTGTAAACATTTATTAGAAGTGTCTTTTTATTTATTCATTAGGTAGGCTTATGTATGCAACTAATGTTTTTTGATGTTCGCAATATAGTAGAGCTGTTTCTTTTATTTGAAGGGAGGTGGAGTTTGCTTTCTAAGCAAGAAATGGACAGTCACTCATATGTTACTGTTGTTAAACATGTGATGGGAAGGAGGGGAATTTAAACCCCAGTGTTTTAAAATGTTTTTATCTGAATAAGTTGTTTTTTGTAAACAACGAAAATCAAAATTGTTTCCTGCATCTGTGTGGAAAGAGGTTGTGTTTTGGGTGATTTTACTTGCACTGCTTTGTTGCTTTTAGAACTTCTTAAATTGTTTTGTATTTGACATGCTACTTAACTTGTTTATATCCTGTCGCCAGCCTCTTACTGTATATTTTTGCTTTTTTTGTACTGGAGTTTTTCCCATCAAGTCTCCACTGAAAATGGGCTTTTGGCTCAGTTGGACCAACCCAATTAACAAAAGTAAAATTTTTCCTATGCAGTCACCTAGGTACATGATTTAAGTCAGCACGTCTGTCTGTCTGTCTGTCTGCATGTATGTTATTCTTGGCAGAATTTCAGGTTCTGTGTTTGTTTCGTTACAGTCAGTAGGTTATCTCAGTCCTTTTTGCCAAAAGGAGCTCATGGTGTAATTTATTTCTATACGTCACGGCCATAGATGTGAATTGTCACTTCATTATAAATATTTGAGCATTTGTACTTCATCAGTAGCTATACAGATATTAACATGGATCTGAAACAATGGATGTTTGAGGATAAAGGCTAACATTTTAATTGGCGTCATGTTCTATTTGCTGGTTAGTATATGTAACAAAAGGAGTGTGTAAAGATTATATCTGATCATGTTAATCTTTAGATGTCAAGTAATATAGTAAAATACCATAGTCATAAAGTGTTAAGCTGTGTGATTAAAATGTGCTCAGTTGCACTAATCTCTGATCAAACAGACGAAATCAATAAGCACAGGCTTTACAGTTGAATTATGCCAATAATTATAACCTGAAAGTAAAATGTCTGACTCTTGCTTGAACATTCCCTTACAAAGGATTGTGCCTGAAAGACTTGTGAGCATTTCCACGCATTAATGCTGGATAACATTGCTCACAAAAGTGGGATGTCCTGTTAATTTCTCAAATGAATGCAAATACCTTTGTGAAATTTGTCAGGCCTTTCTTGCTAGCATGCAGAGGTTAAAGCTTCGCAAAATATAGCACTTTTTTAGTTATAACTTTATATGCTGTATATACCTGGCTAATAACATTATAATCTTCTGAGCTAATTGCCAGTCAAAAATAATGTTGGCTCATAGTTTCTTTCTTCAGTTCAGGGTTTGATTTGTTAGCCACCACTTACTGTGCGACACAGATCATCATATAATGATATGGTGTTTCCAGGCTGAGTCTGAAGAAGCTCCATGTGGATCTGTGCTCTTCTTTTGATAAAGGCTCATAAACATCATGCCTCATATACATTTATTGTTCCTGTACCAGGACATTTTCTTTAAAAGTTGTATATGTTTGCTTGATGGTTAATAGATTTTTAATATTTATCCCTTGGGTCTTTATCAGCTGACTTAGAAGGCATGGTCATGAAAGCCCACTCTGATCGGAGGCATTTTGAAAAACAATCCATACAGCCAAAGTTTTATTTAATTGTAGCTAGTGCTGCTTAAACATGTTTCATTATAGTCTGTGTTCTTCCTTAGTCTATGTAATTTTGTCTCATCTTTCTGCTTGGCAGCTTGTATGCTCTCCAGTGGAGGACTCACTGACACAAGCCCCTGTGCTCTCCAGTGGAGGACTCACTGACACAAGCCCCCCCCCCCCCAGTTCTTTTGTGAATATCTCTGTTTTTGCAACAGCTTATCCAAACTCTCTGTTGCTCAGTGCCTATAATTCTAGTATAACATTCATGCTAGGTGTTTGTGTATATTTTTATTAAGTATATAAATGTGTAGGTGTGTATTTATGTAAATAACAGGTGTTTCTGTATCCTATCTATTCTTCCCTATGGTCGAACTTCTCATGATTCCTGAATGACCTGTTTTTGTATGGAAAGGGGACCACAGGGAAATTGAGACATTTCTGAGTTATTTAGAGGGTACACCATCTTTAAGGTTTACCCATAAGAATGTTAAAGGCATACACTACCTGGCTTTCCACCTCCGAATACTTAATGGAGTCTATACAACTGGTATATATAGAAAAGTTGCATGCTCACTGTTTCCTCCATTTTAGAAGTGTTCATCCAGAAGTTTCTAAAAAGAATTTGGTAAAGGGACTATTCATTCGAGCAGCCAAGATGAATTCTGATGAAACTTTGTTCAAAGAGGAACTTGATGATATTTATGTTTTTAGAAAGGGGGTACCCGCATTTGTTAAAAACACTGAGGAATGAAGAGAAGAACAATAGGGAAACTCTATACCAATGTATCTTGGGTAACCAGATTAATTGGCAAGTATAAGCCAGAACAACAAGCTGTTTTCAGAATGCTAAACTTCAATGAGGGAATGCAGGATGTAAAAAAACTTTTTTTTTTTTTTTTTTTATCATGAGAAACTGGGTAATTTTGAAAATGGACCCTCTGTCTCAAGACTGGAACAACAAAATGCGATCGGTGTAACTACTGCCAATATATAGTTAGTAAGGGAGAGATCATCTTAAACAATTTCCATTCAAAAATTATTTTTAAAAAAGATGACTTAATACAAGTGGCCTGGTATATTTCCCCTCTGATTTTTTTTTTTGCCTTTCATTTTATGTGGAGAAGACTGAGAGGAAACTTTCAAAGAGATTTGACGAACACTTATATGATGCAAGAAAATTCAAACACTTTTTTTTTTTTTTTTAATTGGCAACTTAAAAGTAGTTCCACTAGAGGCCAGAGGAGGAGCTTGGGGAAACCAGGATAGAATACAAGGAGCTCCTCTGGCATTTTAGATTGGATGCAATGCACAAACCGGGCTTAAATGAATGTCACAATCAACCCTGTACTAAAAATGAGTGGCTAAACTGTAACATTATGTTTATAAAGTGTCTTTGTGCCAGTCTTAAAATGATGTCCTATGAATACTACTGCTTTTTTTTTTATTTTTTTTTTACTATTGGTACTTTTTTTTTTTTTTCATTTCTGTTACTAATTTTACATCCGTTTTCTGTTACGGTTTGCTTAACATGGGGGATGATAAAGGGTTAAAAGGAAATTTTACAAGATATGCAATGTGATTTGGACAATCCATGTTTTTTTTAAACAATAATGGTGCTGCGGTAGTGTTGTCGCCTCACAGTAAGATGCTGTCCTGTTCGATTCTCAGCTAGAGCGTCTTCTGTGTGGAGACATGCGTGAATGGGCGTAACTTCATTGAAGGTTGTGGGTCAGAGCTGGCAACTCTGCACATAAAAATCTACTGCCAATCATTAGCGGACCGGAGTTTCGCTGTGGCGACCCCTAACCGGTAAAAGCCGAAGGTCACAACAACATACAAGTAAGGTGATTTTAAGTTGTATTTAGTTGTGAAGAAGTCCTGGAGTGGACAAAAGGGCTTGACTCTAATTGTTCACCAATAAATGGATGGAAATGATTCGACTTGCCAATGTGTAGTTCTTTTTTGGTTATTGGTACCCTACTAAATGGGCCACACACAATAGTGGTTATTTATATTCCAGGGAGTCCGAGCCCTAGCTTACCGTACCAAAATCTGATAAAAACCTAACTTAGTGAGAGTATGTATGTATGTATTTGTGTGTGTGTGTATATGTATCTATCTATCTGTCGGGATTTATATCGGAAATTCAGCATTATTTTTTGGGGAAGATGATTTTTTCCTGCACTTGCCCTACCCCTCTCATTAAACTTTGTTGTATACGTTTGTGGTGGGTGGTCTGTTTCCCTTTATTAATGGCAATCATCATCCCAAATGTAGCGAATCTTAAATATGCACCCATTTCTTTTTTTTCTCATAGTAATAGGATAAATGTAACGACCTGATTCTGTTTGCCCATACCCAGCTCAGTGTACTTGTTATTGTTTACTTGGTTTCATCTTTTAACATAATGTCTTTAGTCAATTGTACCTCTGTACTGTTATTATACATGTCTTTGTTATATACTGTTAACTTTGTTAGTGTTCATGCTTGGAGCTTTTCTCCCCGGGCCTCTACTCAAAATGGACATTTATCCAGTTAGAGTAGCCCGGTCAACAAATGTAAAATAAAAAAATAAATAAAAATAAAAATTTCATTATATTCTTGTTGGCCGTGTCAAGTTTTGTAGTATGTTTGCAAGTGGCGGAGTCTCAACACTTTATTCCTACTATGAGGTTGCATTACTTCAACGAAAGGGGAACACATTTTTTAGAAATGGCAAAGTACTTTGTTTTTTGAAAGGTTTTACTAATTTAGAGTGAGAGTATAATAAGAGGGGTGTCTGCTACTTTTTGAATATAATATTCTGTATGATAGTTATTGTCCTTAAGGTCTGCATCTAAAATCGCAGTCTCTCCTTGTTTCTAGACTTGTTTCATCATCATTTCTTACCACTTTGAATTATAGTTTTCGGCTTGTGCTCTGTATATGAGCCTTAACTGTGTTGCTCTGAAATACCCCTTCAAATCGGGTAATCCCAATCAGTCTATTGGCATAATAAGCTTATCCCACTTGACTTTTTTTCATGTCCCCTCCTAGATAAAATACTTTGGCTCTTTATTAAATGCTACCCACAACTTCTCATCTGGTTGGTAAAAAATATGCATGACCTGTTTGCAACACTAAAGGGAATAAAAACATTTTAGCTGCTTGTATCTTGCTATCCGTATCTATATAACAAGACCTTATATTTTGTCTGGTTTGTATTATCTTTTGTTTAGTCTTTCTCAACATATCCTTAGCTGCCACACCAGAATCATTTTAATCCATACTCCTAAATACTTAATTTATCATGTAGCAAGAAGTATGGATATTGCTGAACCAAGTTATATTTGGGTACATAGTTTACAGCTATTACCTTTGTTTTTAGCTTCATTAATTTTGTATTCCAAAAAGATTTGAAACTGTCTCAATACATGTTCCACGGTGCTGTAATGTCCTTATTTTCCTTGCCAATGGTTCTAAATGTAATGTAAATAAGAGGAGAGTGAGGACATCCCTATGCTTGAGCAGAGATCATCAGAGGACCCCACCCACTTTTAATTTTCGCCTGCTCATGCTTTATCTGCATCAAGGCCCACCATCAACAGTGGTATTTTATGTTTTTGCTTCCCCCTGGATCATCACTTATGTTTGTTGTAAAATGTTTGCTTCCCATCCACAAAACCCGTTAAATCTATATCTGTCAATTTTTTCCATTACGTTTTGCCCTTATTTTAACCGTTCTAGACATAACACTTTATAATCCAAGATTTAGTATTGGAATGGGCTTGTATAAAGCTAGATCTGCTATCTGATGGATCTCTACCCTCTGTGTATTACAGCTATCACCGCGTTCTTCCAGGATGTTGGTATTTCTCCTTTTAAAATAATGTTCAACAAAACCTTCAAGATCTTTATCCGTTTCCCTCCTAGCTTCCAAACTTCTACAGGAATACCATCAATTCCTGGGGATTTAGTGTAGATTGGTTGTATATCACCATTTTTGTCTCATCTCCTGCTATTAGAACTATTAGTAATTGAGCCTCCTCCCCCTCTAGCCTTGGCAAATTAAAATTTTCCATAAACATTTTGTTTTGTACCTTTTTTCTTGATTTCCACAGTTCTCTACTTTTATACAGTTTTTCATAGAATTTCTGAAATCTTTCTAATACTTCTACAGGATCCCTTGTCTTCCTTGTTATGGGCTCCCTATGCTTGGTGGCAGCCCTTTCTAGTTTTTATTGCCAGAGTCGTGCTAAAATTTTTGTGCTCGAGTTATCAAAAACAGCTGCTTAGCAGTAATCTTGATAATATGCATGAGTTTAGAAAGATAATACCTTATTTTCTGTTTAGCTTTCTGTAGTTGCTCCTCTTGTTCTGTGTGATTTCCCACCTATTTTGGAATACTTTCAATATTTGTCAGTCCCTCTAAATTCTTACTACTTAACCATATCTCCCTTTCTTTTATTTACACCCTATTTTAAATTCCACTTTAATTTTACCTCACTCTGTAGCTGTATTTTCAGAAGTTTTTATCTTCTCTAATAGCTCCTGAATAATTTCCACTACCCACTCCTTAAATTCCTCTCCAACAGATGGGTAGGAAGGCATCAGTGTTTAATTTTTATTTCATTACTGTGTGTTTATTTTAGTTATTGGCACATGATCTGAAGTAGTTATTGGGTGCGTAATGATCTGAAGTAGTTATTAGGTGCGTAACAGAACATTCAGTTGAATGCACATGTTCCTGTGAAACATAAATTCTGTCTAGCCTAGCCCAGTTTATGTATCTTGGGGAATTTGTACAGTCACTCCAAATTCCTAGCATTGAATTCACATCTTCCGTGCTAAATATTTTCATAAATTTCTTAAATTCTATCCTCTATTTATATTTTCCTTTTCTGAGGCCCCCAGATGCATCATCCCTGCTGGAAATCGAATTCCAGTCTCCACTTATAAGTAATACTCCTTGCTGAAAGTTGATTATTTCTCCCAGAATTTTATTTAGCTCCATTTATACCAGTTTTTGGTGGAATCCATGCCAGTGCAATCATCCTCCCTTGCCAGTAGCCACTTAAAGATCTGCCATTATTGGTTTTTTTTTTTTTTTTTTTTTTCTCTCTCTCTCTCTCTTCCCCCCCCCTCTTCTGTTGGTATTTGAGCAAGTCCTAATGCTTTCCTACCCATCTGTTGGAGAGGAATTTAGGGAGTGGGTAGTGGAAATTATTCGGGAGCTATTCGAGAAGATAAAAGCTTCTGAAAATATAGCTACAGAGTGAGCTCCATCTACCCAAGGTATTTTACTGAATAACCATCCTGAAATCCTTTCTTTATCAAATTCACATGTTCGGTTCTTTCCAAGTGTTTCTCCTGTAGCATAGCTGTTTGCACTCTACATTTTTAATATAGCTAACTACTTTCTTTTTTGTATTTATCTGTGAGACCATTATTGTTTAAAGGCATTTCTCTGTGTGCTTGTGACATGAGAACCAGATACAGGACTGTTTTTACTAGAAAAAAATACCTTTACATTCGGTTTTCTTTGTCATTTACTTGCTTTCTGTTAAAACTTGTTACTATATAAAGCTAATGGCCTTAGCCCAGTTATTCCCGTAATCAAGAATGTGTAAAAAGCACACTTTTTTGTTTTGACCTGTTCTTTTAACCAGATCCTCTCTTTACATTGTAGTACCGTACCTGCATATTTTAAAACTGCCCAAGGAGAAAAAGGTTTTTTTTTCTGTTTATTCCTTTTCTGTTTACATTCTGTTTACATTAGTATCCCCATTACACTTATGTGGTGCAAAGGGTTTTTGCAGTTGTTTTTAAGTAATACTGTTATGAGTATGTATCCAAGCATTAATGACATGAAATAGGGCATATGCTTTAGAGTCTCCTACAAGTTTGAGTCTAAGAAAGTGCAATATTTCCAGAGTTTCTTGTTTTGTTCCTGTTCATCTCCATCCCCCAAACCCTGTCTCTGCATAATCTCCTGTGTACTCTGGATTCTTCTTGCAAACTCCTATGCTGTTCCTTCTCTCAAGCATTTCCCATTGAAACACTTCTGTGCTCTTTATTACCAGAACAACAACAAACAATCTTCTCCTGTTTTGTACCTCACTTTTTGTTGGACAAACTTTCTGAATGTACTTCATCAAAAATGTTTTTGTTCCTGTAGGGAAAAAATATTTTGAAGATAGCTGGGTACAGAAGTTTCAATCTCATGCCTGCTTCTCAACATTCCCTATGTAATGCAATAAATGTACTTTTCTGACTGGTGTACAATGAGTAGTCCTCCTCTACAAATAGTCTGCTGTCTTGCACTTTTAGTACTTTGTCCTTCTGCCACTGTTCTGTTAGAATCCACTCCTGCTGGTAAGGTTACATTTTTATTAAAGAATGGTTGTTTTCTTACAGCCAGGCTTGGAGCATATACATTGTGCCATTTTAATTAGCAATTCTTGTTGTGGAATACTTGTCCAGTTGCTTATTTGTGCTTTCTTGAAATGAATAGTTTGTTCCTTCCAGCTTCTTGTGTACAGCGGAAAAATCTCAGGATTTCTGTACGTGTCGAGTCCTCTAAGGCTTGCTTTTTTTTTTTTTTTTTTTTTTTAACTTCTCTTGTGCAGTCTCATTCAGCCAGCCTTTTCTTCATTTTGACCTCTGAATTTTGCAGTTTTTATCTCAACTGAGTAGCTGTGTAAAGCTTCTTCCATTTTTTTTCCAGCCTTTTATTGTTTGAGTTGATATTTCCTTTACTTTAGTTAGCTCTGTATACAATTGCTTTATACTTTCCTGAAGGTTATTGGAAGTCCTGTCCGGAGCTTGCATATTTGTTTGCCGAACAGCTACAGTACTTTTCCCCACTGTCTCCCCCCACCATCACCTTTTGTATATGATTCTCCTTTGGGTCCTCTGTATTTTTTTTTCCTTGCATCCAGGCAGTGCTTTAGTATCTTAATTACTGAAATGTACTCAGAAATCCAGATCCACCGGCTTTCTGTGCCAAGTTTCTGCTTTCACACTGGGAGAACCAGAATTAAGCTATTACTCAATGTACAGCCATCTTGAAGTCCCCATAATCTCATTGTTGATGCATTCAAGTAGGTGTCTCTGTATGAGTGGAGTTTTGACAAAATATTTGCCTGGGCTGTTATTGTCTTGCTGCATTATTCCCACATGCTGGTATAATTTCATCCTATATCCTGGAGTTACTGTCAATTTCTTCAGAAGCTTTACTATCTTGGCATTCCGGACATGGACAAGTCACTTTTTTATGAGTGTTGTCTCCTCAATTTTCTTTCCAGTGTTTAACCACTAGCATTTCAGTCCAGATGTCCTCTATAGTAGAATGCAAACCTCAGTCTGTCTTTGCATATTCTTTGTTCTGAAGTGGGTTGGTGCATACATTATTGCTAACTTGACCTTCAGCCTACTCTGTCACTTCTGTACAAGTGTGATCTCCTCCATGGAGAATTGAACAGTTTGTGAAATAATCGCGTTCAGTTTTTCTGCCATGTGTGTACTTTTTGTTTATACTTTTTTTTTTTTTTTTTTTTTTTTTTCAAGAAAACCCTGTCTGCAGTAGTCTAGGGAAGAAAGAGAAATAAATTACTTTGGAAAGAGCTCTTCTTCACATGGATTGCCTTTATGTGCTCATCAGCATCCCTTTGAATTGGCATGGGGAGTTTAGATGGA
>NC_056750.1:359011659-359139159 GCF_019279795.1 Protopterus annectens | reverse complement strand
TTCAGGGAAATAACAAGCAAACAAACAAGCAGCATACAAATAAAGCTAGATTCAGCAGGCCTGGATCTAGTCTATGCTACAGCAAACAAGGTGTACCAATTTCAGTAAGAAACAGTTCAAATATGCAGGCACTATAAGGCTTTAACCAGAAATTCCCAGCTCAGAAGGGCAGAGTCCAGCCTGTCCTCCCACAAGAGTGCAGACCACGAACCCATTTAATGTAAAATAACTGGCCTGAAGCCCAAGTGCTTAAACCAGAATTAATACACATTTAGAATAACAGACACTGAGCCCTCAATCAGCAGTTCCCAACTTAGAAGGATGTACGCTACCTGTCCTGCCACCACAGTGCAGGCCACAAACCTTCCTAATGTAAAACAACTGGTCTGAAGGCCAAGTGCTTAATCCAAAAGACTTGGAATGATAGCTACACTTTAACCAAGTTACTACCAAGCAGTAATAAATACAATTGAATACGTTTAAAGAATGCCTGGATTAGTGCTCAGGTTATACAAACAAAGCTAGATTCAGCTGGCCTGGATCTAGTCTATGCTACAGCAAACAAGGTGTACAAATTTCAGTAAGAAGCAGTTTAGATATGCAGGCACTAAGCCTTTAACCAGAAATTCCCAGCTAGAAGGGCAGAGTCCAGCCTCTCCTCTCACAAGAGTGCAGACCATGAACCCTTTTAATGTAAAATAACTGGCCTGAAGCCCAAGTGCTTAAAACAGAATTAATACACTTTTAGAATAACAGACACTGAGCCCTCAATCAGCAGTTCCCAACTTAGAAGGATGTAAACTACCTGTCCTGCCACCACAGTGCAGACCACAAACCTTCCTAATTTAAAACAATTGGTCTGAAGCCCAAGTGCAAGGCTTGGAATGAGTTGCACCAAGCAGTAATAAATACAATTGAGTACTTTTAAGATGACGCAAAAGCAAAATAAAGTAGGAAGAAACACACACACAGTAAAAGCAGATTTTTTTTTTATATATACATATATTATGTACACACACTATTTATAGTGTGTGTACATATATACACAGACACACATATACACAGACACACACACACACAGCCTATCTGGACCTTGCCAATGGCTTTGACACTATCCCCCACTCTGGAATTATAGATAAACTTACTAAGCTGGGCATAAATTCCTATGTCACTTGATTAGTTGCCAACTGGCTTACTGACGGAACCCAGACTGTAAAAGTAGCTGAATCCAGCTCCAGACAAGTGGAGTACCTCCGGGTTCAGTCCTGGCACCACTCTTGTTTGGCATCTACTTCTCTGAAGTACAGGCAAACTCGAAGGGACTCTGGCTAACAAAGTTAGCAGATGACATATGCTGACCCTCTTAAATCTTTTTTTTTTTTTTTAACTCCAGCTATACTATGGCATACCGTCTACTCGGAGGCGATCTCTGCTTAATATACAAGGCCATGTCAAACCCTGAGCTGTTGGGCATGCTACACTTAAAGAAATCCCAATCCCTCAGAGCCACGCGCTCCAGGGATCTAAACCTTGTCATCACAATGAACAAAACATGCTGGAGGGATAGGTTCCTGACCCAGCGATACTCCTTGCTCTGGAATAGACTGCCCATACATGTCAAGCATCGCACCTCATTGGCCCTCTTCAAAAGGAACCTTGATTGGATGGGAGATAGAGTATAGCTGGAGTGGGGTGAATTTTCTGTCGCATATCGTACTCAGAGGCGATATCTGCTTAACATACAAGGCCATGTCAAACCCAGAGTTGTTGGACATGCTACAATTAAAGAAATCCCAAACCCTCAGAGCCACACTGCTGATTGCCTAGTACCTATGAATATATATATATATATATATATATATATATATATATATATATATATATATATACACGTACATACACACAATATATGTGTGCCTATACATGGATATATATATATATATATATATGGAGATATATATTGTGTATGTGTGTGTGTATATTTATTTTATTACTCTCTCCTCCATCCTCAGGCCTTTGAGAGGATAGTATGCCAGTGGATGATGATTGAGCATAGAGGTGAGCTGAAAGTTGGTAGGCAGGGAAGATCTCTCATTTTGGTTCATCTTTTCTAGAATCACTACTGCAGTATTAATAAGCTGTAAAGCAGTTTAAATTGCAAAGGGCACATTTTTGGGTTATTGATTCTTGGCTTATATTTTAAACTTTCTCACTCTAGTTATCTGTGGTTATGTCCTGTTGTATTATTGCGCTAGATTGTTGGCCACAAGATGGTGTTGGTGCTTACTTTACATGGTCACTATTGATGTGACATCATGACCCCGTGGGCTGTGGCTGGATGGGTTGGTTAACTTCAGTGTTCCGAGTACTGCTATCAATCTTTTCAGTTCTTAATTTTTTAGCCGTAGTGCACCATTGCATAATTTATCATCAGTGGCTATAATTTAATGTTTGACAGCACATGCATATTTTTTTCTAAATACTGCGTACATACATGGGAACTTTGAAATAGGGAGGGAATGCTGAAAGGAGAGCAGGTAAGCCTCGGGGCGGCGGGGGGTGCTGTACTGGAAGAAACTAAAAAGATTAAAAAAATTGAAATTCTAGGAATTGGGGGATATGGAATTTGTATTGTAGCTGATTCATATAAAGCCCTCAGTTAAGGGGGAGATGAAATATAAAGGAGAGTTTGTAGAATGTTGGCGGGTGGAAGAGACTGACCATGTGTATAAAATATAATACAACTGGAATTCGTAGATGGCTGTACACTGAAATGGATTAAAATCAGCTCTTCTATTATGAAGAGAGAAAAGTCCGAGAGGTGGTCTGGTAATTCTGCAAGCTTTCTTAAAATTAAGTTACTGGTTACTAAGTACACTGTTTGAATGCCAGCAAAGAAGAAACTTGGAGCTTTGAAAAAATGTCCACTTGAAGTGAAGAGAAAATGCTGACTGGGAAGAATCCTACAGCTGTTCAGCAAAAAGCAGTTTAAGCTCCAGCTTTGATACAAGAGGTGGCTTCCAGTAATCTAGAGGAAAATTTAAATTTATTCTGAACTGATTAAACTAAATGAAGCATTAAAGGAGTGTATCAACTCCAATAACAAAAGTCTGGAAAAATGACAGCAGCATCAAGCAGCTCTTCAGATAAAAACTGCAAAACTCAAGAGTTTGAAATTAAGAAAATATTGGCTGACTGGGACACTTTTGCAATAGCACAGAGAAACAAAGATTTTCTGCTGTAGCAGAGAAACTAGAAGGAACAGACTGTATTAATTGCATGAAAGCACAAATAACCAACTGGACTGGTACTCCACGGAAGGGTTTTCTAATTGAAGGGACCACATCCAGAGTATACAAATATGGCCATGAAAAAGTGGTAGTTAACAGGAATTAGTAAAGATGCAATCCTACCAGCAGAAAGAGTTGATGGCAAATCTGTGGGAAAAAGGGCAGAGTATTAAAAATTGGAGGTGGGTATTTGTGGCAAATGATTACTCTGTTTACACCAGGCAGAAAAGCAAATTATCCTAGGAGTTGGGGAATGTTGAGAACCAGGTTTGGGATTCAAGCTGATGCAACAATCTCTCTTCAGAATAATTTTTTCCTAGAGGATCAAAGGCATTTTTTCATGAACAGGCTAATTAGAAAATAAGTTTGTTCAAAAACAGTGGACCATCAAACAGAAGAGGACTCTGCTTACCATTTTTCTGATAATAAAGCGCAGAGAGACTGTGGCAGTGAAGCCTTTTCCAGCATTCAAAAGGAAAATGTTTTGAGAGGGAGAAAGCTGAGGCATTGGCTAGAAGAAAGAACATACCCCACTACCACCAACATGTAAACTTTGCCACAAAGGGGTTAAAATACTGGATAAGGTCTACACGAACATCAAAGGTGCATATAAAGCAAAGCCTTATCCACGTCTAGGGAGCTCTGACCACCTAGCTAGCATGCTGGTTCCAGCTTATAAATCTATATTGAAACCATTACACTGGCTAGAAAACAAGGAACTGACGTGAGGGGAGCATTCTTGGCTCTACAAGACTGCTTCAACTGTACAGACCGATCAGTATTTAGAGAGGCTGCTGTGACAAAACAACCATGTTGACTTGGACACACTGAGTCAGTCACAGCTTACATTTGTATGTGGAGGATGTAATAAACACCAAACTCATCACCATACAGGCAAATCAAAAACCTTGGCTAACTAGTGAGGTGTACGAGCTGTTGAAAGTAAGAATCACAGCTTTTAAATCCCAAGATATGAAGCTTTGTGGTCCGAGCCAAACTGAACAAAGGTATCGGAGAGACAAAATGATCCTATGGCAGAAAAATCCAAAGCCACTTCAGGGACCAGAAGGCTACCAGGTAACTATGGAAAGGAATTCAAACAATCACAAACTAAAAGCCTACATCAACTTCATGTGATGACAGCATAGAGTTTCTGAACTAACTGAACAAATTATTCAGTAGGTTTGATGCTGACAACAAAACAGCATGCAGAATTCCTTAAGACAAGGATGCAGCAGTTCTGAGCTTCAATACAATCGATGTCAACAGAACCCTAAAATGTGTCAGCCTGAGGAAAGCAGCTGGCCCCGACAAACCTCATGGCAGGCTACTAAGGGAATGTACGGCACTGGCACCAGTACTTGCTGGCCTCTTCAACACCTTGCTCCATCTAGCCAGTGCTCCGAAATGCTTCAAGGAGATGACTACCATTCTTCTACCCAAGAAATCACAGCCAGCAACTCTGACTACCTACAGTCTGTTTAACATCCATGGTAATGAAGTACCTGGAGAGGCTAGTCAAAGATCATACAGGCTCAATTTTACCTGTGACATTGAACACACTGCAGTTCACATACAGGACAAACTGCAGTACAGGGGATACCATCTCACTAGCTCTCCATGAAACACTGAACCATTTAGAAGGCAAAAACTTGTTATGCAAGACTGCTATTTATCGAGTTCAGTTCTGCCTTCAATACTGTCATCCCTCACAATCTGATATCGAAGCTACTTCAACTGGGCATTGACTCTCATTTATGCACTTTTATTCTGAGCTTCCTTACTAAAAGGCCTCAAAAGATGTGTGGGAGACTATGGCTATGGAAGTATCACCCTGAACAAAGAGTACTTTTGTGTCTAAGTCCTCTCCTTTTCACTCTGCTGACACATGACTGCATGGCCAGACATGAGAGTAATAGGAACATCAAATTCGTGATGACACTACTGTTATAAGCCTGGTCAAAGACTGAGAGGAGGAGACCTACGGGAATGAGATTGTAACACCAGACCAGTAGTTAATCAATCTAGCAGAAAATGTCAGCAAGACTTTTAGGATTGCAATATACAAACTGTGCGTAAATTTTACTTTGACAATATTACCTTCATATTGTTTGTCTCCTGTTCTGGGGTGGGTATGGGTTACTTCTTTCCTACTTCACGTACTAATTACTACTTATTAAATTTCTACTGTGATATTTTATTAATTTTTCTGTGTATGTGCAACTGTTTCCTGCACTGAGAGTGAAGCATTGTAATTTCATTCAGCTACACTGCTGAGTAGTTCTGAATGACAGTGTTCTTTGACTTGTACCTTGGACTTGAAGCATAATTTGGTGCTGGAAGATTAAGATCAGCAGGAAGACTACCAGCAATGCTGCAAGTGGTGAATAAATGAGAGAAATGTTAATCACATTTGTGAAATATGATTTTACAAGGAGAAACTGGGTAAGAAATTAGACTTTTGACTTGTGGGTGGACTGAAAAGCATGTACCCCAGTTTATGCCATTAATGTCTGGAAGGGCACTAAAAAGAAATACATTTAAATAACATTTTTAACAGTATTTGTATAAAAAGTTCATGGCACAAATTGCATGAAACATAGTAAAGCAGACTTGTAGTATATAGTTAAGTCTTTTATGTGATGGAGACTAAAGTAAACAATTACTACTTTAGTTTTAAGAAATGTAGGCATTACAGTGTAAAAAAAATATGCTGTTGCCCAGCCTTTCAAATTAATACCCTGTAATCTTGGGGTGTTGGTGTAGGGGGTGGGGTGGGGTGTAAAAGTGCACTGATAATACAGGTAGAGCTGGGGTGTATTCTCTTACTTTTGCATAGGTGAATGTTTTGTGTAAGCATGTGGCTTTGAAAAATAAGAACTCTGAGAATGCAATGAATTTTCCTTTAGCAAATGTTCATTGTGAGTTTAGAAGTCTGAAGGTTGAGGGCAGTTCTCTTCTAATGCTTCTAGGAAGACCTGTCTGAGTTCAAGTGCAAGCAGTAAATCTTGAGAGCTCTTTGTATTTGCTGAGGGAAATGGAAATGTAAAACTAAAGGTGCAATGGTAAGCATCTCGGTAAATAGTTTTGAATTTACTGGAAGTAACAGTGGTTTTCCTGGTAGTAAATATTTCAATACATTGCTAGAACAGTATACAATTCTGAGCACATTGCTAGAAGAATATATAATTTTAGTTTTCCCATCTTCATTGACCTCTAAACTCGTGTCCAGGCTGTGTTGACAGCCATATGTCCATGCCCCTAGGCATCTCTCCAAATGATGACAGCTGTGGCTCTCGCTATCATACCACTTAAATTGTTACATCCAATGATCATGGCAATACATACGACATTACAAAAGTCGTAAAATACCAGGATTTGCAAGCAGAAATGAGAGCCATGCAGAATACAGTCAGTAGTGATAAGAGTTATCAGGTCTAATAATTTATATATAAAAAAAAATTACAATTGTACTTGTGCTGCCAATACATGTAAGGCAACAGAATGCAGAAATAACTCTTGTTCTTGCAATACATTGCCACTCTGTACTGGTTGGAACCCATAAAAGTACAGTAAATGATGCCATATACTTGCACAACAGTGCCTGTAGGTTGTTGAGCTGCTGTTTTGTATACTGGCATCACCATTATAGCTGCTGGAGCATGTTGATGTAATGGCTGGGCCTGATGCTGTGGTTCTAGGTGCTCTTGGAATAAAGATTGACTGCCTGCTTCCTATCATGGAGTTTGCAAGCTATGCCAAGGCATTGTTACCCTCCCACCCCATCCCCACATGATGTATATGGTGTGTCCACATAGAAGAACTGGGTTTTTGGTTGGCTGAACTCCTTCTGCAATGCTTCTTTTGTGTACTTGGTAATGGTGCCTGGAAAGTCTTGCTTGCTTCATTAATCACAGCTTCTGGGGGGTATCCTGCATCACCTTAAACACATTAGGGCCATAACAGGGGTTAGGCATAGGTACATATTGCTGTAGATGAAATGTGGCAATGCTACTGTGCCTTCCTTTGCCTATTAGGTGGACTTGTGGAATTTTCCCTGTGTAGGAGAAAACAATATGGATAACTTATATGACAGATGTGGGACTCGTGGACACTGCCAGAGTGCGATTTGTCACCTTCTGTGCTTTCAAAAGCTGCTTGGCAGTTTACTGGTTGATATTCCTTCCATATAATGAACCATTGTTGTGGAATACCATACAGGCCAGTAGCGTCATTTGTATGCAACCTATACTTCCCAGTACTTTTCTTGTGGTAAGCCATGTTAAAGAAGCCATGCTTTTAGTGCTGTATCCTTGCTTTTTAGAGAACCACATACACTCTTCTGGATCTGGATTGATATATATGTTACTTTGCTTTTTACAGAAACGTGAACACTCAACCACATGCAGAAGAAATATGTCAAGGAACTTGAATATTCTGTAGGTTGGCACTTAATGATACACTCATTGTGTCCCCTGTTTCTGTGAAGGGTCACTGTGTTACGATGGTAAATACTATACCAAAGTCTGTATCCACTAGTATAGAAGCCCATGCATTACTGTTCCAGCTGTGGGCTGTACATTTTGGCGAATGCCTGTGCAATATCTTGGTTCCATATTGATCCATTAGCTGCTAGTCTGTTAGATGTGGCATGTTGTCATTTACCAGTAGCATCTTTTGATCTCTGTACCTGCTGCTTTATAGCCATTTCCATGCCCTTTTTCCCTACTTCAATTTACCTTTTTCTATAGTTTATAGCTTTTATGTAACTGCACATGCTCACTTTTAGTACAGTAGAGTGCCTCATGCTATGCAAGTTGCACATATAAACCAGCCATGGTATGTCTGTTTTTCTTTGTGAAATTCAAGTATAGTTGTGCATTAGATTTAAGATGCAAGCTTTTTGTTCGGCTCAATATTGCAAGTATAGAGCAGTTTTTTTTTTTTTTTTTTTTTTTTTTTTTTAAGGATATTGTTACAAATGAAAATATTTGTTTACTGTTCCATTTGAAAAATGTTTTAAGTACATGCTGCTTAGTTTTTATTCTGGACATTTTTAATTATTATTTTCTTTCATTTTCTTTTCTTTTTTTTTTTTTTTTTATATAGATATGGCGTATCAGTGGTCTGTCTGGAGGTTGGCTGCTTTTTGTAAGAACTTCAGCATCTTGGACAGGACAAATGTACGGCATTTCAGCAGTGCAGCTGGTCACATTTCAGAGAAAGCTGTACCTTACACTACAGTTTTAAAAAAAGAAAGTTCTGGAGCTAAAGGCCCAACAAAGCCTCTTCCTTTATCAACAGATGCGGTAGTGATTGGTGGTGGCAGTGTAGGCTGCCAAACCATTTATCACTTGGCCAAGATGGGAATGACCAATGTAGTCTTACTAGAAAGGGATCGCCTCACTTCAGGCACTACATGGCATACAGCAGGTAAAGCAATTTTTGATTCCTTTTAACCTAATGAAAGTATTTCTGAATAGCCAGTTTGTGCTTGTAAGTATTTTGTCTTGCATTGTCTCTTGCCTTCTACAAACCTCTTTATTATTCTACTTCTGAATGGTGTGTGTGTGGTGAATATTTATCATGCAAATATTGCCTAGCAGAGTGGATAGTATTTGGTCTCTTGAGTCTGGGGGTATTAAGAGGTTTGATACCACAGGCAAACGGACCTTGCTGGAAAGTGGAGCCTAGCCTATTCTCCATAATAAGGTGGTTTACTGAACTTAGTAGGAAGGGCTATATGCCAGTCCCCCTCTCCAATATTTATTTGATGAGCGCAAAAAAAAAAAATGATTTTAGCTGGAGAAGAAAAAATTTATTTTTACTAGCTAGAAACAGTTGCATCTCCCTTGTTTTGTAAATATCCTTTATTTTTTACCAGCTAGAAACCATGCATCTCACTTTATTTTGTAAATATCCTTTAATGTGCACTGTTTGTTCCTTGGTTTGGATTCATTCAACTCCTGAAAAGGAATTTCAATGATGGGGGGGAAAAATAACGTAAACATTCGAGTTGTTCGAAGGTGGTTTTGACAATTGTTTTGCAGGAGTAGGTCCCCTGTACCCTCATATGGTGGACACCCTTCACACCTCCCAAACTTTTATACCAACTTTGAGGTCTCAACAGTGAAGAAAAAGACAAACTCCATTGTGACATCACTAGCTTTTTGCATTTGTGAAAATTACGTTCGATCATACAACATGCACCCCCTTGGTTCATACTATTCATTCATGTCTTCCTCCATTTACAGCTGTCACCTTTTGCCTTGGAATTTTGGCTTTTTGTATGGAAGCATGATACTATTGCAATATCAGAAATAATTTTACAACACATAACCTGAGTTTTACATGCGTTGTTGTTGAGATGAGACTGAACTTTTAAGTGTGAGGTTCTGGGATTGTGAGGGTAGTCATGAGTTATTTTTCTATAAAAGACAAGAGAATACTGCAGACATTCTCTAGTTTAATACTGGTGAACATTGCTTCCATTTGTCTGTGTAGTCATGTTTGTCCATGTAATGTGTCTAGGAGGCACCACTGCTACAGCCAGCTAGAGAAAATGGCACACTGGGTTTTCTATTGAAGTCTTCCCTCAGAGTCACTAAAAGTCATTTGTCTACCACAAGAAATTTGAAGGTGCTTTAATATAGTTCTTAAAGGTTTTATAGGTAAATAGGCTAGCAGCCCTAGTGCAGCAATTTAAGCCTAACAAATGTCCCTGGCTGCTTGAATTGACCTATTCTGCTTAGTGTTGGATTGGCCTTGCCCATTCCATGGTTTATCATTATCAATTTCCCCTAGTGAGAATAACGGGATAGTAATTTGAGGAGTCTTGTACATGGGATAAAGTATTAAAAAGTTGCCTCTGTCCATTAGTAGTAGCACAGGGTCAGTTCTGCGGTTTAGTTTGTTTGTTTTCTTAAACAAAAGTGGGAACCACACACCAGGAAAAGGTGCTTTTCCATTGTTTCTAGTAATATGAACATTAGGCTACACCAAGCTCCATTCATTCAGTTTATAACTGAAAAACAAATTACCTGATTTAAATCAACCCAATCAAATGGACAGTATCCTTAAAACCAATAACAAATAGCCTCCCTAAATTGTAGTATAAGAGAATAATATATGTACACTTTTATGTATAATCAAAATATTTGAAACTTTATTTGTAAAATCTGATTCTAATAATAAATCCAAAAATAAATGCAAAAAAAGTGCGTATATCCACGACTGAAAAATGCACAACTTGATTATTTTTGTACTGACACATATTTGCATAAAAATCATGTGAGGTGCAGTCAAAAACTAAAATTGTGTGCGTGTATATGTATACACAGCAACAAAAGACCCAGCACAATATAAATCCAATGTTTCTTCATTTCCTGCATTTATTTCACACCAAATGGTAAAAGCTCCATCCCATAACAAACCCAAAGCCACATATTTTACTCAAAGCTTACTCAGTGTTGTGAGCTCCATACTTGCAGATGTAAATAAAGGGTACATCTCAGCTGTTGACAATCACCACAAAAGCAATCAAAACATTGTTAACAGTTAGAGGCGAGTAATTTTGTAGAAGGGGGATATAATATTGACTCAGTAATAGAAACTAAGAGGCAAATAGCTTTTGATTCTGAGGGGGACCAGTTTATGTAAGAATAGTGTAGGTACCCAGCGATCTGTAAGATGAGAATTTTTCTAAACTTGTGAAACTAGCACATTAAAAATTTAAAGATTATTAAAAACCCTGGAGTATTATAATAAATGGCAGATTTTTTTTTTGAGAATCAAGTGACAGTCATGCACATTAGGATATAAAGATGGCAAAAGCTTGGAAGCCTATTTTTCTAGCTACAAAATAGGTTCAAGGTGATAGCTGAGCCACAGCAGGATGTTCACCCTGTGGGGAACAGTGTTTTGTTATGATATTACAAAAACTGAGTTTCTCATTCTTGGCAGCACACTCGGAAACCATATCTATGCAGACAAAAGTAAACCTGGCAGACGTATGTTTAGGTATATATTTTTATAATGGGCTATGCTCCCTTTTCCATTTAATATCACTCATTATATCCAAGTGATGGCTCCAGGTGCATCTGGAGTTGACACTTACTGACGCTTCTAGGTGTCAAATATTGCTTGTTCAGATTTACATCCATTCTAAAACCATGCTATGTACAAGGTTTTAAAATATTTCATCTTGAAGCTTATACAATGGCAACCTCAACTGCTTTAATATTTGACCTCTGTCTAGTACTGGTTAATGGATATTGGATGCTGTTTTTGATTATTAATTTAGAGGTAATTGTCACATTTCTCTAAAATATGTCAACAACCAAGTAAGAGACGGAACTCTTTAGCCTTCTTGAAGGCACTCTGCTAGATAAATAAAATGTTGCTGACAGTATGTGTGTAACTTGAGTGGTTGTAGAGATTTTGTAAGTTGTTTATAAAATCTTACAAATGTAATAGTTACTGTGTTTACTGTGACTTATAAAATTAACCTAACTACTACCACTGTAAAAATGGCTTGTGCTGAAGAGTTTGCCATTTATACGTCTTTCATAGCTGCTATGCTACAGAGGTATGAACATTTATTTGAAATGTGAGGACATAATTGAATTCTGTCAAAAGGTATAGGCTCTGAACATTGGAAATTACAGTGCAAAGTTCCTGAGCTACATCTGAGTGAATGAGTTACATGAACAGCCATTCCAAACATCCAAGATGGCGAAGTTTGCCCCATATAAAAAAAAATCCTCAACATTCTGCCAGGTATACAAATATAAGGTGTAGCAGACGTCTTTAAATTTAGAATTTCAAAAGCCTTTGAAATGAAATGCTCAGTTTATTAAATTATAAAGGAGATAAGATGGATGGATGGTAATGTTGGGTGCACTACTGAAACCTGTGATGAGCAAGGAATTCTATGTAAATTAATACAGATTTTGGAATAAGATGTGTAATTATTCCTACAAAGCAAAAGTTGTGTATTAATATCTAAGGAAATTGCCAGATGGCAGTGCTAATGGTTTTTAATGACATAACATTTTGATTGCTTTTATGGTGATTGGTAACAGCTGAAATGTAGCCCTTGTATCTGTTTGAACTTGCATTAAAAAGCTTTGAGTGAAACCCTTGGTTTTAGGTCTGTTTGGGGATAGAGCTTTTACAATTTGGTTTGAAATCAAGCCAACATTTCTTTTCCTTGTATTGTGTTGGGTCTTGTGTTGGTAAATGTAAGATTTGGATTTGTGTCGATTCCATGCATTACAACTCTCCTTTTGGGCAGTTAGTATTTTCTTTTTTATATATCTTTTTGTATATAAATAGTCTAAATTTAACATTGGCTAAACTTAAAAGTAGTCTCCCTAGTTTGAATAGGTGGTTACGTTCTACCCATTCTGCAAGTTAAAATACTGTTGAGGGATACTTTGCTACTCAGGTCTCAGGATTAAATGACATTCAGTTTAAACTGCTGGAACAGCACTGCAGATTCAAGTTTAGCTTTCCAATGCCCCCCCCCCCCCCGGTCTACTAAACAAAGCTACCTTTTCTTGAAACATTAACATTTCTTAAGATCCTTACAAACCATGACACACCAATGCATTGTCAATGCTCCCTTTTTTAATTGTATAAATATGTTCATAAATTTTACACTTGAGCTGACACTCTTCTTCCCAATGTAGAAGGAATTGCATAATTAAATGCAAGGCTATGTAGTCCGTTGGAGATGTATTGCAGCCGAACCTCACATTATTTCTTATTGCCCTCTGAATAGATGCCACATTGATACTTGCCCTATCTTTGATAAATCTGCATTAGGATTATGAACCATGTTTGTACATACTATACTTTCCCTTTCATAACCCAGTATTATCAGCTTTGTTTTCTATACTTCTACTCCTTTTCGTTACAAGCCTTAATAACTCTCCCAACCTTCCACTAATTCCATGTAAATCAGACTACTTTACTTTTCAATTCTCATCAATTACCTCTTTATCCTTTCTTATAATGAATGATCATAGCCCTTTAATAGTATCACATTTATAGGTGTTTTTAACTTCTATCGAGTCACATAGTTCTCGGTTTCTCTCTCTCTGTCT
Organism: Protopterus annectens; assembly: GCF_019279795.1. Taxonomy (NCBI): domain Eukaryota; kingdom Metazoa; phylum Chordata; order Ceratodontiformes; family Protopteridae; genus Protopterus; species Protopterus annectens. Next base: position 359,125,760 of record NC_056750.1, on the reverse strand, counting down.
CATTCTCCGGGTCTCTGTCTCATTCTCCGGGTCTCTGTCTCATTCTCCGGGTCTCTGTCTCATTCTCCGGGTCTCTGTCTCATTCTCCGGGTCTCTGTCTCATTCTCCGGGTCTCTGTCTCATTCTCCGGGTCTCTGTCTCATTCTCCGGGTCTCTGTCTCATTCTCCGGGTCTCTGTCTCATTCTCCGGGTCTCTGTCTCAGTCTCATTCTCCAGTTCTGATGCATAAGCTCTTTCCACAAAGAAATTAGGAAGTATATCAGAATCTGCTGAAAAAACACCATTTTCAGATATTAATTTTGATTATCTGACAAACTGGCCCTTGGCCAAAATTTTTCTTTTGCCTAAGTGGATGTGAACTGGTAAAGTGTATGGGGAAAAAAATGGAAAAATTGCTTTCCAGTAAATATTTGAATTCCTTTTAAGAAAATTTTTTGTGATGGTAATATTCAAATACTTTGTGAAATCAAACCTAAATGTAAACTTTAAAAAGTCAGCTGTTTGGCTAAGTTGCTCTCAACTCCTGTAATAGAGCTATATCACCTTTCCAAAAAAATCAAAATATCACCCAGAAACTAAGATACATCACAGTATTGTCCCAACATTGGCAATCCTTCACATGTTTCTAGCAATACAATGTTAGCATAAATTGGAGTGGGTGCAGCCCCCATGGCCACACTCCTCTCTTGCTTCTTCTATTGAACTACAAAGAAAATAAAATTGTTGAATAAAACTTAATCCATTAAATCCACAACCATATATATCTGTCTCTTTGTGGCATTGATGTAATCACCAAAACTCTTATGGTAGGGTACACTGTCTGTCTCAAACCAAGTGTCCTTATCAAATTTAACCTCAGTTATTCTACTTGGGTAAAGCCAGGAATCCTTTAGAACATTCTTTGTCATCAGAAGTGTTTAAATCTAGTCCATATCGCGTTAACCTGAGGCTCAGTTTTAGATCCCTCAGTATTAACCATTGGACATAATGGGGGTGCAACTCCTTATTAGTTTTTGGAATAATAAAAATATTAGGAATTATTGGTTTACCTGACAAAATTGAATGACAGATGGAAGAAAATTATGATTAGAAGCCAGATTGGTTGACATATTTTTAGTCTTGGTATACCTACATTAAAATAAAAAAAAAATACACTTTAAAGATTCCTCATTATGCAGATACTCATACATTTTCCAAATATTTAACACAATCTCACTTCCTTTGTTTTCATGGGACAGTTTGCACCATAACTTGTTCTGTTGCTTAGTCAAATGATATTTTTGATCAGAATTCTGATCCAACGTTGTCAAATCTTGTTTACATAATTTCTCAAAAAGAGAAATTAAGGGAATAAGTGGGAGATTGATGGTACTTAATTGGTGACCCCCCCCCCCCCAATGTTCATTATTGGTTTCAAAACACATGCTTAAATTCAGTTTTCTGGCACACATTTTAATTCCTCAATGCTAGCCACTATTATCATCCCTTCTGGGTAGCCGAAAGGCAACTCCTTTTGAAAAATATCCACCAGCACATCAGTAATAGTGACATTACCATAATTAAAACTCCTAAATCCTGCTTCATGAGCAGAGGACTCAAAACATTAATAACTAAAATATTCCTTCCCCTCCCCATCTTTGATATTTTCCTTGTTCCATGATTACAGGAGAGACAACGTATCTGGTGGGGGTTTCTGTAACGGAAGAGGAGATGAGGGGATATTTGTTTTGTTGCAACAACTGAATCATGAAACCCAATAAAGGAAGTGGGATTGTATTTTTATGTAACTTATTTGTTTTATGTATTGACGCAAGTTGTTATACCTATTGCAGGAAAATGCATGTACATTTTGGAGTGTGCAAAATATTTGCATTTATTATTAGGGGTTGTTAGTAAAAGCAAAGTTTCATATATTTTTATTAAATCAAAATTTACTTTATCATTAACAGTGGTTTAGGGTTGACTATTTATTATTTACTTTAATTGTATGGATACTGCCCATTTGTGTTTTTATCTCTCTCCGTTATAAATTGGAGCATTCTGATCATATTGTTAAAAATAAGGAAAAGCACTTTTTCCTAGTATGTGGTGCCTACTGGCATGTTTTTATTTTTCGGTGTTTGACACTAGTTTGGTGTATTTTGTGGTTCTAAATTTTATTGTACATCCATAGATCCAAGCTGTGCTTTGAATATGGGCAGATAAGCTTTGCTTTACATAGATTAGTCTGTTCCAGAGTAGTTTTGTATATACCTTAATCCTATCTTGCCGCAGTTATGACAGTCTGACAGAAGCAACACCAAACTAATCCTGCTTACTCTATGTATCTCCCTTGTTGCTCAAACCATTTGTGGTTCTAAATTTTATTGTACATCCATAGATCCAAGCTGTGCTTTGAATATGGGCAGATAAGCTTTGTTTTACATAGATTAGTCTGTTCCAGAGTAGTTTTGTATATACCTTAATCCTATCTTGCTGCAGTTATGACAGTCTGACAGAAGCAACACCAAACTAATCCTGCTTACTCTATGTATCTCCCTTGTTGCTCAAACCATACTGCATAATTATGTTTGGGGAAGGGGCTCAAAACAGCAGGATTTCTCATGTTCTCCACTCTGTGCTTCATAAATGTCATTAAATAAACTGCTATTGTCTTCCTTTAGCCCTTGACATGCAGTCCTGAAGTTTTTTAAAAGGATTTAAGTTACTGTTGAGCATTTGACTCCAATTCCTGCATGAACTTGTTGGTGTAAGTTGAGTCCTTTCTTAGCAGTTTTCTGGCAATGTACTTTGTCACCTTGATTTAAATTGTGTTATCGGTGCTAGAATTGACTAGCAAAACATTGACTTCAGTTTAACAAAAAGATTCCTCTACTAAATATTTTTGGTGTTGTCATCAACCCTGTACAGTAAAGGTTACAGAAACACAAGTTGTGCTTCTCTTACATGTGCACATTCTGGCTGCATCTTGCCAGTCCTATGACGGTCTTTGACCCACCTTTTATGATCTGCTCTGGGAATGAGGCATTGCTAAAGTGGACAAAGGAACCCAAAAGATGTGGTGTATCTTGTCTTGCAATAAAGCCTTTGACACAATTCCTCCATGCAGGTTGGCAGGAAAATTTAAATGCTGTATGGGGATTTGGTGTCGTTGACAGGAAAGGGTGGGGACTTTAAGAAGTCTTCAGTGGGTTATAGTGAGACTGCTAACCAGTATGCTACTGTTTGGTGCTTTCACCGCTCCTGATGCATTTGTGCTAGAAATCTATGCCAGCAGCCATTTATGGACTGAGAAACCGATTTCTTAAAGATTTAAAAATATGATTGAAGCAAAGGTCTCATTCATTACTTCACTGAATGTTTGTTTTTTTTTTTTCCCCAATAGTATAGAGAACTTTCCCATACTTGTATGCTGACCTATCCATTTAGCTTTAGATGGTCCCTGTTGTGCTGTTGTATGTTGCTGTCTAAAACCTTCTTGTGACACTTTCAGTGTTTGGTTTTCTATGTAGTTTTTTCCATTGATTGATTTGGAGAACTTACAGTTCACACTGGTAGGTATTTCAACTGGTAATAGATTGAGTGAGGATCATTTTGTTTTAGCCATTTGACCAAAGCACCATTTCTCAACAGTAACAGCATCCCCTTTCTTGAGGTGTGGTTACTTGGGAGTTGATTAAGTAGTTGCAGAGGGTCTCCTCTGCCAGTGTTTAAGACAAATTCCCCATTGCTATCCGCGCACACACAAATGCATAATCTACCCCCCCAAAGGAAAAAAAAATCACTGTTAAAAAAAATAAAAAAAAGAGTAAATTGAAAGAATACATAAAGTGGAGGGCTGTGTCCCCCCCTACTTAAATACACCAACTCTGAGATCACACTACAGTGCCGAAAATAGCAAAGTAATGGAAGTGGCCAAGCAAATTCTTTCCCTGGGAAAGAATTTGCTTAAAATCCGCTTTGCTATTTTGCCTTTTCATTTCAAGTTCAACCAATGGTAATCTAATAGGAGCCCTTTTTTTTTCTGTGTGTGAGAGAGATGCTTCAGGCCGCATATTTCACATTTTTATTTTATTTTTAGTTAAATTGTTTGAGTGATGCTTAACAGTGAATTTGTGGGCCTTTGTCTCTTTCTGAAAATATTTAAAGCCTGCATCAACTAAAGCACTACTGGTGATTTTCCTGCTAGTTTTTCCCACCCACCATCTCCTTTGTTGATATGCTTTACTGTAAATTGAGCTTAATATGCTCCTCCCTTTCTGCACTGCTGTTGATATCCTGAATTATTTATTTGGCTTTCCTTGTGCTTGTATTGAAAAAGTGCGTTTTGCCTCTCATTGTCTGTTCTACTGATTTTTATTATTTTTTTTTGTTTTTACTTGCTCTGAATTCATTATTTAGCTAGCTGTTGGATAAAGTATATTTTTACACTTTAGCAGGCACCTCTTATATCAAAAAGTCAGTGGATTTTCCATCTAGTGCAATCGGAGATAGCCTAGTCTGTTTAGGTTGAGAAACGCTTGAGATTTTTGCATGTAGTTTTAATGGCTGGAGGGTTTATTAATCAGCTTGTCTTGTTTTTAGTGCCTTTTATAAATGTCGTACGAGTGGCTTTTGGCTCCTGTATATAAAGCGAAGACTTTATTGAATAATCACATTTTTATAAGTTGTAAACTACACTCCTGTGCATGTAGTTGTGAATTTGTTTGTGGTAGCATTTCACTCCAGTCACCCCTTTTACTGTGATTTTTACATTAAGACAATTGGAATTATTCATCTAGTGGCAGTATGTGTTTACCTGGTCTGTCTGAGCTGGGAAATGCATAAAAGGGCTCTGAGTAGCTTTTTACACTTCACTTGTATACTGTGACAGTGTTTAAAAGAAAATAGATTATCAGCTGCTGCTTTAAGTAGTTAATTGCACTGTATTACATTGTATCTGTTTAGTTGTAGGTAGGTTGTGTTATCTTGTTAAACCTGGGGCCCCAAACTAGCTAGTCTACAATAAGAAGGTGTTGGTGAGTTGGTTGGTTGCACCCTTGTGGTAAGAAGTGTGCTGATCTAACCTAAGTTGGGTATTCCCAGTGGAAGGCTTTGTCTGCTTTCCTGATTGGTAGTTATCTTAAAACTTGTTTTTCTTTGCTCATATTTAAGCCTCCGGTTTGTGTGGTGCTGCTCTTCACACAGGGATGTTTAGCAGTCCCCATGTATAGATGAAAAGCCTAGAAGCTTATTTTGTTCCTTAAACAGCTGTCATTGAATTCTTCAAAGCTTTTTTGCTGCTATAGGAGGAACCTGGTTGTGCACTGAGCAGCGTTGCCTTTGTGATGGCCAATTGTGATTGATCACTAAGTATAGGTCCCTCTTGTAGCCTCTGCATTACCAGCACAAGCCTGTCAAATTGACTGTCTTCCCTACCCCAAATACAACATACAGTAAGTCTGCGATTGTGGATGGACATTTTTCCATCTTCTCTCTGGCAATACTGGTAGACCTGAGCATCCTGAGGCAATGTAGCAGTTGTCTCATATTTATTGACAACCACTTCCTCCTGAAACAAATACTTTTGTAAGAGATGAAGTTAGGCTCTGAAACTGGAGGCAAGACTCTCGCATAAGGGCAAATTAAAGTGCCAAACAGGATGATGGCGCACACATTTCCACACAAAATAAGGACATGACATACACACATGTGGAGGTAGTCTCTAGTAAGTTACACACATGTGGAGGTAGTCTCTAGTAAGTTGCCAAAAGATAAGAGGCTTCCCAAATAGAAACTACTTAAACGCAACAATGCAAAAAAAAAAAAAAAAAAACACAGCACATACACACATACCAGTGTCTTAACAAATAAGCCTGTAAGGCATAATGCCATAAAACTTAATGTATTGGTCACTGGGGACTCCATTGTGAGAGGCATGGATGTTACCTCACCAGGCTGGATAAGAAGCTGGTTGCGGTTAGCTGCCTGTCAGTTGCCAGGATCCATCAAGTTACTCAAGCACTCAAGTCAACCACAAGTGCTGGTATGACTCCGTCATAGTCCATGTGGGGGGGGGGGGGGTCAATGTTTTGAGACTTGCCTCACTGGACTTTATGAAGACAGGAATGATTAAGCTCTCAGATTGTGTTACAGGCAGTTTTAAGCCAAGTCTTAAGCAGCATTCTACTTTCTCCAAGGACAGTGCCACAATACAAACAAAAAATGATTGGCTAACAATTGGCTTAGCTTATGGTGTCAGTCCAAGGGGATCCAATGTCTGTCAGCCTGGGAAGACCTGGTCGATGGGCTGTGCTGCTTTGCCAGAGATGGTCTGCAACTTTTTCCTCTAGGCTTTCTGATATTGGCAAAGGCATTAGCCATTCCTACTGTGCATTTTTAGGCAGTGTCAAAATGACCAACCTCCCAACATAACTGAATCCTCTCTAGATAAACTCCAGGTACTGCTGCTTAATGCTAGGAAACCAAGAACCAATAAACCAAATCCAAACAACGTAGGTGAGAAAAATGGGAGGCACACGATTCTTAGCTGCCAGTGTTTAATAAAATTGAGTGCTTTCATCTGAATGTATCAACAAGACTTCAAAATACAAAAACTAAAAAAAAAAAAAAAAAAAAATCAAGGTATTTAAGTCTCTCTCACATGATCTTAATTAACCAATAAGCAAAAACATAACCTGTGACAAGTCATTGCTTACATAACAAAAACAATTTCCTTATAATTATCAAGGTTACACTAAATATGAACACAGTTTTAATACACTACTAATAGGCGTATTGTCATTAAGACCAGGGGGTGTAAAAGAATTCAAGTGAATTTACCATTTTAGCTCAATTAATTCAATCCAATACTCCCATGGCCCACCACGAATATCTCTAGGAACAATATAAACCAAAAAACAAAAACTTGAGTAGGATATTAAGAGATGCTTACACAGAGCATTATGTTCATGTTTCTAATGTCCAAAGTGTGTTCGTATATACGGTCCCTGAACCTCTGCTATGTTATACCCACATAGAAGGAACAACTTTCAGTGCATAAAGCAACATGTACAACACCCCTTGTTACAATTAAAATAATGGGAGTACCTAAGATGATGACCATTTAGTACAAATCCCATCAGCCTCCTACACAAGCTTACACATAGAAGAAGCACCGCACCTAAAGTCTCATTTTTCTTATTTGTGTGGGACAGAAAGTAGGTGTCATCACTTTCCAAAAAAACTGATTTACCCCTTCTAAATACAAACTGGGGAACATCACCAATAATTCCTGTATACTTCTCAAAACAACAGAAATGTACCCAGTTTCTTTTTGGTACCTCAGAAATCTGTGCGGTCTATTCCATATTTCGTGACAAATGAGGTGGTGTATCTAGATGTAACACTTCTATTGGGAGCAAACATTTCCTTGACCTTGTCACAAAATAGGGCAAAAAATACACTTTTCCCTTTTGGACTTAATCAAATAGCTTAACCAAGTCCAAGGGATACCCCAATGGATAAATATACATACAAATTTGTCACACTCAAGAGAAAGCGTCATCTTCAGCAACCACCCTTGTCAGTATGCCTGACCTTTTAACAATCCCCTTCTATTTTTTGAAAATCAGAGTGACAACTACTATAATAAACTGAGTGTGTAGGTTTTTGAAATATACCTCCTATTCATGTCATCCTTGTCGATAGTGACATCCTATTGTCTGCAAAAGTGGGGACACAATATGCACCTGTGGCAATACCCTTTTATAAAAAGTATTGTCCATCCAGAAAAACAAAATTGTTTTGCAAAACCAATTCCATAAGTGTGTAAAGTACTTATCTCATCATGACTTAAACTTGTACATTCACACGAACTCCTAAAACCATTCCAGTCCAACACTGGGCATATAACACTGAATAGATTAACGACATCCACAGTTTAAAAATAAAATCTGAACTTTACATCCTTAAGCTTGTTGAGAAAATCCCATGAATCTTGACGTAAATATTCAAAACTGCTCAACAAAAGGCTTCAGTTTGGTATCCACATAGTTTGCTAAAGATGAATTTTGGATTTGCTGAAGTCCACTATCAGCCTCATGGGGTGGGGGTCAGTTTTGCATTTGTAATTTTAGGCAGTCCAAAAATAGATGGCAGCCTCTGATGTTTTAAATAAATTCTGAAATGTATTTCTTTTTTATCTGCCCTTGCATAAGCAAATCATGAAGTAAATATTCAATTTTTTTGTATGATGAATGCACAACATTCAGAGAAGTCTCTTTATAAAAATGGTCATCAAAACATGGTGTACATGTGTTGCAAATAATCCACCTTGGTCATAATACCCCCGTTGTCAGGTTTCATTGCTCACTCCTGTTTATCCTGACTTTTATAGATTAGTTTTGCTTAACGCTAGGAGTCTTAACAAGCAACTGCACTCCTCACTATGGAAGATGCGTACATCTGTGCAGTCAGAGACATGGCTCAAAGGTGTGGAAAGCAGTCGGCCATGCAGGCCTACAATGCATTCCATACATTCAGACCACAAACTGCATGTAAGAACCAGAGGAGGAGGTTTATCCTCTTCATTAAGGAGAAGTGCACCTAGAGACTGGTCACAGTACGACTCTCTCTTAGCTACTCTGTCCAGTTAACTGTGGGCAAAGGCCCTACCACATCATAGCTAGCTTTAGGTCCCCCACCATGAAATAGGAAAAGCATACCGCCTAACTGGACTTACTGGAGTCACTTGCCATACAGCCTAATACCTTTATGCATAGGAGATTTTGTTTCCTAGTGGATGGAAAGGTTACACTACCACAAACATGCTGGCTCCAAGGATCTTTAACTTTGTCAATGCATATGCCCTGGACATAGTACTCACTAACATGGGAGAGCATTGCAAACCTCCCCCCCCCATGTAATGTCCTTCTTGGTAAGATCAGTCTCATTCAATGTAATTGAAAGACCAGATATCCCAGTGTCAAAGGAAAAATATACTTTAAAAATGATCAAAACACAGTAGGTTCAGGTTAAGGCACTTTAATCTTGCAGCAAGGAGACAAGACAAAAACGTGCTATTACAGAGTTTGTCTAACTAGAAACAGGAAATACTTTCATTTTTATACACTTTCTAATAAGACGTTGCCTACCAAGCTGACGTAGCAAATTACAAGTTGTTTCATCATCACTTATTGACCATTAGTGTCATGAATTTCTGCTGATTTTTATCAATTTTTGTGAGAAACTTCCTAAGAAAACAATGCGGCCTTGGTTACCACCGGTTAGATGCATGTTCTGTTACCATTCAAGGTACTATGGCTAATTCAAGCACAAAGCTAGCAGTTCATTTCTCTAACAATCCTTTGTCTACATTATCTCTAAGCCTCTGCAGCTGTACATGTTTTCATACTTCGAACAGAGCTGATTGTTTAGAATCATTACATTTACAGGATATAGCATTGTTCATTCATTCACTCCTGACCTAGCAGATAAGCATCTGCTTCTCAAGTACATTTCCAAAAGGCATAAACATGAATATTGCAGTGCTAGCAATTACTTGGTCAGAGGGCATCTTGCAAGTTTCAGAAAGCACACTGCAGTTTCAAAAAGCATCTTTTCAGTCTCATATGAAACTCAATTTATATATAAAACAGTGCATATAAAATAGAATGAAAAACGTGTTAACTCATTTAGCTTCTAATTAGCATTAAGCATATACACATTAATACATATTTTTCTGACATTTCCCCCGTTAATACTTTTTAATTCTATTTTCAAAAAGAATAAACAGTTTGCTTCTTTTCCTAACCTCTTCCAATCAGGATTTGCAGTTAAGAAAGTCATTCAGTTTAAACTTTATGAAAGTGTTTCACATTCTAGCAGCTCTTCAAATTCAGTACTCTGATACATAGTCTCAGAAACTGATATGTCTATAAATTCTTTGATTAATTTCTTCATGCAGGGGATTCCACAACAAACAAACTCCTATTAGGAGTAATCCTACACCAATGGCAATCAAGATGTTCATTAGGATGGAACCCCACCCCCCAAACAAATTCTGGAAAAAGTCCGTCAGAGGGTTTGGGCCTGGTTTGGTCATGGCCGACACTTGTTGAATTACCTCAAGGTGGTCATTAATTTCGTGCTGATGATCTGGTATAAACGCACAGCATTCTTCTTTGATTAAAGCGCACGTCCCACCCCTCGCCGCTAGGGTGAAGTCAAGAGCCATTCGGTTCTGGAGCATTACAGTTCTCATAGCATTCAGTTCATCAGTTATCAGTTCAAGAGCAGAGAATGTTGCATTACTCATCACTTCGAGAAGTTTAGACAGTTTTCGCAGCTCCCAAATCAATTTAACTGCGCCATATGCAGGTAATATGCCTGCCCACGATATGACAGCGTCACTCAAGTCCATGTGCGTAAGTTTGGTACCCACACTATGATGGTCTTTCCAGCCCGCTTCGATCTGTCCCATTGGATTCTCAGGTTTTTTAACAGTCATCTTGGTCACATCTCGGGTATTTTGAATATTTCCCTGAGGCAAGACTGCAGTGTGTCATATGGCCGGGACCAGGTACCCCAAAAAACAACTGCCTGACAAATTCTCAGGTAACCATTTATATGCTTTACCACACACAAAATAACAATCCTCTACTTTAGTAGTTACTTTGTTACGAAATGACTGCCCTGCATGAAACATTTTCCTATCTATGACACAATTGTTTAAAAAGTTCAGGATTACATTGTACTTGATCAAGAGTCTTATGCATGGATTTAAGGAATGAGTTATAATCTGTACTACAAGATCCACCCAGATCATTTGCTTTCGTATAACATTTATATTGTACCGTCACATTACACTTACTCCAACCCACTTGCATGGTATCATTTTTATAAAAACATACAATTCCCTTTTGTGTCACAGGCAAATACAGTGCTACCTTATCATATGCTTTAATAGATACTGTGTCAAAAACCAGATTTTCCCAGGTCTCATTGACTCCTAGGGGGATAGCAGTCATTAATAACCCCCCTATGCTGTTGGTATGGCTGTGCAGATCCAGCAGTTCGAAACATTAAAAGTCTCAGCATACACACGTGTAATTGCCTGATAAGTGTTAAAGTTCGGGTGCCAGTCTATATTTAGTTAATCACGTTTAATCAGTTCAACTTTCGTGGCAGGAAAAAGGAAAGGCCACAACAAAAAGAACAATGTTATTAGCATAACTATCAAAATAATCCTGCACGTTTTCTGAGGTTGTTCAATGTCACTATTCACTCTGTACCTGGCCATTTTGTCCTCGTTGCACAACAGGAACAAGGTTTTTGTCCAGTTCAAAGTTCTTAACCAGTTTACAGTGTGTCAGATGAATCCAGGATGCTCGCTCCGCGATCTTGACTGCAGTGGGTGTTGACAGTAGTACCTGGTACGGCCCTTCCCACTTCGGAGAACTCCTATTTCTTTCTCTTCACTATTTTCACCCAGACCCAGGTGCCTGGGGCTACTGCTGCTTCCGATTTTGTTTGCTCTTTATCTGAAACAGAATTTAACTGCAAAAGTTTGTTATTCAAAAATTGCCTCATATACCCTGCAAGTGAACTGTCAGCCTCCTGCTCTGCAGACATGAGAGGTTTCCACTGAGGTGTATAATATGCCCCCCCAAACAAAACTTCAAAAGGAGTTAACCCTTTTGCATTTTGAACAGTTCTCATGCTCAACAGTGCCAGAGGTAAACAGTGCACCCAGTTCTTTTGTGTCTCACTAATCAATTTTCTAAGTTTATTCTTCAACACCCCATTATGCCTCTCTACTAATCCTGCAGATTGGGGGTGGTATGCACAGTGGTTTTTCAACGATATCCCAAAATAGCGACTAAGTTGTTGTATTGTTTGGTTTACAAAATGTGTACCGTTGTCACTATAAATCTTTTCAGGTATGCCAAATCTAGGTATAACTTCTTTAACAAGGACCTTTGCAACAGTAGCTGCATCTGGATTTTTAGTTGAAAAAGCTTCCACCCATTTGGAAAACATATCTATAATGACAAGGTAGTACTTCTTATTTTCGCATTTGTTCAGTTCTATAAAATCCATAGAAATAGTATGAAACTGATATGGTGGTGTAGGGAAACTCCCTTGCTTAGGTTTCAATGCCCCTTGTGCATGATGCTTGTTACAAACATGGCATGCTGCACAAAAAATGTTTTGTGTAATTAGTAAATCCATACGTCGTAAACACTCGATTCACTAACTGTACCATCCCCCCTGTTGAGACATGGCTCAACAAAGCTGCATATCTAAACAAGTTAGATGGTAAGATTGGTTTCTTCTCTTTGGAGATGTACAGTTCCTTCTCAAGGATTGCTCCTCGTTTTATCCACTTTTGCTTCTCTATATTTGTAGTAAGTGTCTGCATTGTTTTTAACATTTCTAAATCTAAAATCTCAGAAGGTTCTAATTCCTCGCTCAAAAGAAAACTTCTGAAGCTGCCTGCTTTGCAGCTGTATTAGCCCTCGCATTACCTTTTGAAATTCTATCCTGTTGCTTGGTATGAGCTACGCATTTGCAAATAGCTACTTTCTGAGGTAACTGAATAGTCAAGTAAGTCTAAAATAAATTGCGCATGATTAATTGGTTTACCAGTAGAAGTTATCATTCCTCTATTTTTCCACTGCTGCGCAAAAACATGTGCAGTAGAAAAAGCATACTGGCTGTCAGTAAAAATATTTACTTTCTTACCTTCTGCTAAGGTGCATGCCCTCGTCAAGGCAATCAACTCTGCTGCTTGTGCAGATAAGTTGTGTGGTAAAGATTTTGCTTCCAAGATCTCGGTATCAGAAACGACTGCATATCCCACTAGGTTCTGTCCTGTAGGACCCCTCCTGCACGGGCCGTCCACATAGTATGTCACCTCGGCATCATCCAAGGGAACATCTGTAAGGTCTTTTCTAGGTAGTGTCTTTTGCTCAATCTCCTGCAGGCAGCAGTGTGGTTTGCCATCTGCAGGGGTTGGGAGCAAGGTTGACTGATTCAAAGTTGTGCATCGTTCAATTGTCATATGAGGTTGGCTCAACAGTATAGTCATACAGGAAAGATGTCTAGCAGGAGAAAGATATGCTACTTTTTCTTGCAGTAAAATAATCGCGACTGCATGAGGCACTCTCAATGTGAGAGGGTGGAACAATACTACTGAGGCTGAAGCCTGCACTGCCATTGCAGCTGCGACTACTGCTTGTACACAGTGGGGCAAGGATCGCGCCACTGGGTCTAACTGCGATGAATAGTAAGCTATGGGGCGTTGTTTGTCCACATGCTGTTGTGTTAACACTGATGTCATATAACCTTGCTTACAGTCTACAGTTTGGAAAAATCGCTTATGATAGCATCTTCCTTAGTTTTAGGATTACCAAACTATCAATTGTTTCAGTTTGCAGAAAGCTGCTTCTGCTTCTGGTGTCCACTGTAATAAATCCTGTGCTGCCATCGGTTTTTTAAATATCAAGTTAGTCAGTGGAGCAGATTCCAAAGCATAATTTGGTATCCAACTCCGACAAAAGTTGGTAGTTCCCAGGAAGGACATCATTTCCTTCTTGGTAGTTGGTCTAGGTGCTTGTAATATTGCTGTTTTCCTGTCTTCGTCTAATATTCTGCCCTCTTTGGATATTACATATCCCAGGTATTTAACCTGTTTTCTCCAAAGTTGCAGTTTGTTCTTGTTTACCTTGTGTCCTTGTAGCTAAAAATTGTAATAAATGCTATGGTATCTTCTCTGCATTCTTGCTGGGTGGGGGCTGCCAGCAGAATGTCGTCTACATAAAGTAAAATCTGACTACCTTTCGGTGGGATAAATCCCGCCAGGTTACTTGCCATTTCTCGTGCAAATATCATTGGGCTTTCACAATATCCCTATGGTAATCTCGTATATGTATACCGTTTCCCCTGAAATGTAAATACAAACCAATGTTGGCTGTCTGGGTGTATCGGTATCGAGAAAAATGCATTGCTAATATCTACCACAGAAAAATACTTCTGCCGAGGTTTCAAATCATTCAGTAAGGTGTGTGGATCTGGCACCGTTGGTGCCCTGGGTATAGCTGCGTCATTTACAGCCTGTAGATCTTGGACCATACGCCACTCCCAGTTTGCTTTCCTAACAGGAAATAAGGGTGTATTACATAGTAAATCGGGAGATTCTATTAAGACTCCTTCCTTAAGTAAGGCTGCTATTATAGGTTTGATCCCTTTCTCTGCATCCTTTCTCAAGGGATACTGTCTTTTCTGAGGTCTAAATGCTGATTTTTGGCGTAATAGTAACTGGTCCTGCTGTACGAATAAGTCCTACATCTGATTTCCCTGTTGACCAGAGAGTCTCTGGTATATCTCGTAAGGCTTTTTCCTCTTCCTCCAATAAGAGTAATACCCGGCTATCCTCACTTGCTTGTGAGTGCACAGCTGGGTGTGTCTGTGTTATCCAATTCAATTTCTGCTTCTGTACTCCTTGTTCAGAGAGTTCTAACTCTGTCTGTTTTTCCCACCTCGTGACTTTCTCCTAGGTCTGCCCACTTCGAATTTCTATTTTTAGTTAAGCTTACATGTGGCAATCTATTAGATTTGTAGAGTGTTAAAAACTCCTGGGGCAATGAACAGCTTATTACACTGTCTCCTGTGTCCCAGTACAAATTTCGTAATACTAGCCTATTAGCATGGTTTTTAAACAACTCTTGCTCATATTCTCTGTCCGGTCCTGGTCTATTACAGTAATATAGAGTACAATGCAACAAATGCTGTTTGTCAGTGTCAAGGGAGGGGGATTTGTTGATGGTTACATTCATCAGTTCTTCGGTTACTGCCCCTGGACCAGTCGTAACTAAGTCCTGGCTGTACCAATAATATGTTTCACCCTCCGGTCGCACCACAAAAGTATCCATTTGTCGCTGTGCTTCCATACCCTGCATGGTTGGAACTACGGCTATGCCAAATATCTGCATTAAGTCTCTGCCCAAGAGATTTACTGGGCATTTTGCAGAAACAACAATTTTGCTTTTCTGGGTCATTCCTGAAACGGGGTCAGTTATTGCTATGTCATGGGAGAGTGGCTCCCGATACAGCTGTCCATTAGCTGCTTTCACTAATATGTAATCTGGTGATTCTGAATCTTCTGGGAGTTTGGAAGGATGTATCAGGATCTGTGAAGCCCCCGAGTCACACAGAAATTTTACTTCCCTCCCCCCTACCAGAAGCATAACTTCCAGTTTTGTGTCTAAGTAGAGCTCTAGGCTCAATAATGCTAAGTCCAAAATTTCATTTTCTTCATCATCTATGAATTCATGTACATCCTCTATCCCTTCTGTCACATCCTCTACCCTTGCTACCACATTTGCATTTCTTTCCCTGTCTATTCTCATTCAATGATTCCTGACTATCATATAGTCATTCCTCACCCTCCTTATCTTCCGTAGTTACCTTTTTATTTAGCCTGCAATCCATTGCCAAATGTCCCTTTTTCCCCGCATTTAAAACATTCACCCCTTTTCTTTCTTCAAAATCTTCTGATCGTTTATCAGATTGTTTCCCTGGGCATTTTTCTTACCCTTTTTCCCGGTCTGTACTACAAAGACTTCTGACCCATCTTCTACTGCAAATACTTGGGCTTTCTTTTTCTTTTTGCTATTAAAATGCCTTTCGGCATGTCTTGCGTATTCAAGTAATGACTGTAATCTACTTGTACGATGATCTACCATGTGCTTTGTAATAAAGCTGCTAATGGGAGTAATACTGCCTTTTAAGAATGCATTCTTTAGCTGTTGCTCATATGGGGAATCATGCGTTTGATCTTCAGGTACTTGCATTCCACAATGGTTATTAAAACATTCTAATAGTCTAGCATAATATCTATCAACAGTTTCACCTTCTTGTTGTATGCACTGATTAAATGCAAGTCCAATCAGCCCTACGCTTCCATTTCTCAGAGATTCGGTCTGTCAGACTTTTTACTCTGTTGTCCAGTTCTGCATTCCTATGTGGGAGTGGTCTGAGCTCTGCGTCACGGGGAATCCAGTTGCCACTGATCATGTGCCAATCTGGACCTACAATTTGCCTAACTACTTTTTCTACTTCTTCTCCATTCAAATGGTAACTTAACCTCATACCCTGTAAGTCTTCTAAGAATTTTCATAGGTTGGTACTAGGCTATCAGCCCTAGGGCCTATACAAGCCTAGCCATAACAATTCCCTGGCTATTTCTTTCCCACATTATTTACTTTCCTGGACCCCTGTCTAGCAGGGCGACTGACATGATCCCTGGGGTGAATTTCCGTTCTCCCATCCAATTGTCAAGGTTCCTCTTGAAGAGGTCCAAAGAGGCACTCTGCTTGACATGTATGGGCAATCTATTCCAGAGTCTGGGGAGTCTCTGGGTCAGGAATTAACTTTCAGATGGGGAATTCCCTCTGTGGCTTTCCGGATATCTTCCGGTGTCCACTGTCTATAAACTAAGAGAGTCAGATCCTGTCCTGCCTGTGGATTTGGTACTTCTATGAGTGGACATATCTCTTCCTCACTCATAGCTTGTGAATTTCTATTAATTTCATACCATTCAATCTCCCCTCTCAAGTTACGTGTTCGAGACCTAGTCTCGATAGGATCCCTGACAAACAGTTTTGATTTTGCAGGAACAGCTGGGTATAGCGGAGGTGGATCAGCTTGTCCACTCGCTTCATATTCTGAAGGGAAGCGGAGGGGGCAGAGGAGGGGCTGTTGCTATTACCAAGTTATCATCATCTTTGTCTAAGAACATTGCTTTTGAATTTTTAATCTTTTTGTTCCCTGCGATTTGCTTCCTCAAGCCACTTATGTGCCTGAGGGACTCCTAATTGCCGTTGCTTTTTTAGCTGACCTTTCGTGTCTGTTTTAAGTTGTCTGACGAGTTTAATAAGTGAGGATTTATCTAAATTACCATCAAATTTGTATCGATCAACCCATTTCGTATAGTACTTAACATTATCGGCACGCTGTAATTGCATATATTTCGTGTCTTCGGTTAGGGGCGGGTCTCGGGAACTTTTCGTGCACTGATTTCCCATGTTGCCTTAGCTAAGCTGTAAATTGTTACGTAACCCTTCTTATCCCGTGGTACCATGATTTTACACCTTTTCACAATTTTATCGAATAACTGTCTACCTATTCTGTTTCCCTGATCTATGACAAGACAGTAATCTTTTGTCCCTGGTCTGCGCATGCAAATCTCCCTGACAAAAAGTTCTGTAACTAGTCCCTGATCTAAAACAGAAAAAAGGTAAATTCCTCCTTACCTGACCCTCCGTGAGTTGATCCACCGGATCGTTGATTCGTCCTCCAATCCCAGACCAGAAACAGTGGCTGGCCTCTTTCGAACGACAATTCAGTCTGAGGTCTTTCAAAACAGAAGAGCCGATTTGGCCGCTTCTCCGTACGGGTACATGCCACCGGGCCTAATTCTGACCTAGGCCTAGAGTGAGAGGTACTTTCCAGTCCGAAGGACCAAACTGTCAAAGGAAAAATATACTTTAAAAATGATCAAACACGGTAGGTTCAGGTTAAGGCACTTTAATCCTGCAGCAAGGAGACAAAAACGTGCTATTACAGAGTTTGTCTAACTAAAAACAGGAAACACTTTCTAATAAGACATTGCCTACCAAGCTGACGTAGCAAATTACAAGTCTTTTCATCATCACTTATTGACCATTAGTCTCATGAATTTCTGCTGATTTTATCAATTTTTGTGAGAAACTTCCTAAGAAAACAACTTGGCCTTGGTTACCACCGGTTAGATACATGTTATGTTACCATTCAAGGTACTATGGCTAATTCAAGCACAAAGCTAGCAGTTCATTCCTCTAACAATCCTTTGTCTACATTATCTCTAAGCTTCTGCAGCTGTACATGTTCTCATACTTTGAACAGAGCTGATTGTTTAGAATCATTACATTTACAGGATATAGCATTGTTCATTCATTCACTCCTGACCTAGCAGATAAGCACCTGCTTCTCAAGTACATTTCCAAAAGGCATAAACATGAATATTGCTGTGCTAGCAATTTCTAGGTCAGAGGGCATCTTGCAGGTTTCAGAAAGCACACTGCAGTTTCAAAAAGCATCTTTTCAGTCTCATGAAACTCGATTTATATATAAAACAGTGCATATAAAATAGAATGAAAAACGTGTTAACTCATTTAGCTTCTAATTAGCATTAAGCATACACACATTAATACATATTTTTCTGACACCCAGCAAGCTAAAAAAATGGTAAGAGTTTTTCTAAGACAGACTACCTTCTACTACGTGATTTGGTATAAGAAGTTTCAAACTTCCTTCGAATGCAGATAACATGGACTGCTATGCAGAGGCATACACTGATGCCCTGTATAGACACTTAAGTAGTTGTATAGAATCTGCTGTACTTGACTGGATTAAAAGCAGGTCTTGCCAAAAAACAAGCCACCCTTTTGGAGCCCCGGTATAAACAGGCTATACACCAAGAGGAAGAAAGAAGCTGATGTCCAAGAACAAGAGGTAACTGGCTCAGCAGAGGAGGAAATCCTTCTCTAGCTGAAGCAAGCAAATGAGAGCTCTTGTCAGGTCCTCCAAAGCTAATTATAAAGCAAAATTAGCCTCCCTAGCTATGGATAATCGCAAGGCATTATACTACATACAAACTATATAAAAGGGAATACCCAGCTATGTGCTGAACTGGTTGTGGATGGCATCACTCGTACTTAACTGGAGACACCTCTGTCTCCTCCAGTCATCTCCCAAAGTATACCTGCCACTATTCCTCAGTGTATTATCTCAAGAGAGCAAGGTCATTTCAGCACTCTCTAAGGCCAAAAATATGGCATCGGTGGGACCAGACAACATCCCAGGTTGCCTTTTAAACAACTTGATACATGACCTAGCAGACTCGCTTGGATCCCTGTTTAACCAAAGCCTGAGAACTGGCTGTGTTCTGGCGAATGGAGGGCAGCAACAGTAATTCCTTTGCACAAAGGTGGCTCATCAACCGACCCTGGGAATAGGCCCATAAGCTTGACTAGCCTCGTCTGCATGGCCATCAAAATAATTATTATGGACCTTATTAACAAGGACCTAGGTTATCTCTAAACTCTGGACTCAACCTAGTTTGGATTCGTTAAAGGTAGATCATGCCTGTAAAGAATAGTTGACTTCTTTGAGAAAGTCACCAAGGCCCTGGATGAGGGAAAGATGGTGCATACCACCTATCCTGACCTAGCCAAAGTATTTGACGCAACCCACCACTCTGGTATTATACAGAAACTCTCCTAATTGGAGAATTAAGCCCCACATTACCATATGGGTAGCCAACTGACTCAGACAAGGCACCTACTGTCAGTGGGTGACTTCACCTGTAGCAAAAGACCAGTCACCAGTGGCCTACCATAGTGTTCTGTACCAGGCCCCTTACTATTTTGAATTTCTCAGAAGTGCAGGCAAACTTGGATGGCCTGTGGCTGACTACTGAAAATTGGGAGCACTCGCAAATTCCCCCAGGGATGTTATACTGCAGACGGTGTTAATGCAGACAAATGATTGGTGCAAAAGCCACGGATTCAGGCTAAATGCAAAAACATGCATTATTCCCTTACGGGGAGCAGTCTACAGTGTTGTTAGCAGGGATGTCAGCTTTCCCAAAGTGTAGACCCAGTGGTACGTGATCTTGGTACTAGGGTTGATAGTAATTTGAACTTTGGCCCTTGCATATCCACAGTAGTAAGGAAATCCTCCCATGTGGCACATCTTATAAGCAAAGGTGTCACATCTAGTTCTTAGGATGTTTTTTTTTTTTTTTTTCCCTATTTTGTCGATTTGATATTGAGAGTGAAAATTTTGGCATTCAAAAATGCATTTAACAGTATGCCATAGATCCCTAAATTTACCCCAACTGAAGTAGGGCTGTGAAATGCCTTTTGAAAAAAGGGGTGTAGATTGAGCAGATGCAATAGTAAAGAACAAGATGTCAGAGCCAGTCTTTTGTCTTCTGGAAAGAGACTCCATAGATGACACCAAGGAACTAGACAAGAACAGAAGGATAGAGGATAGAATTTCAATGCCATTGATAAGGGGTACCAGCAGCCATCTCCTCACTAGGCCATAAGACATTAAAGATAGATGGAAGGAGCACTTCCAGCAGCTTATGAATGGGTAAAAAAAAACATGTCCAGTCTGTATTGACAAAGTAAGAATAACCCACCCTAAAAGATGTACAGTGGTACTAAGGAAAATGAAGTCGGGAATGTTTTGCACATCTGCAGATGCCAGACTTGCTGGCCCCAAAACTTGGACCGAGCCACAAAAGGAGGGGGAGTATCAATATTCGTCAAAGATACCCACACCTCCAGGTTGGTGGCACAGCACGAAGCATCAGAGACTATCCATGTGCAACTAACAGTGGGTAAAACTGCCTTCCAGTTTATAGCCTGCTACAGACCACCCTCCCAAACCCAGGAACCCCACTCGGCCTTCCTGAGAACACTGGAAAATATGAAGGTCTCTCCAAACACCATTATATTGGGCGACTTCAACTACCCAAACATAGACTGGGAGCATTACTCTAGCTCCAACACCCTAGCCCAAAGGTTCCTAGAATTTATAAACTCAAATGCTATGGAACAACTTGTTACCACTCCCACAAGAGGGGAAACATACTGGACCTGATCATCACCAACATGGGGACTCTATGCTCCAGACCAGAAGTGTATCCCTCACTGGTAAGATCAGACCATAAACTAATCTCACTGGATATTCACATCCCGACTCCAGCCCCTGCCCTGAAAACCACAGTGAAAAAC
Organism: Protopterus annectens; assembly: GCF_019279795.1. Taxonomy (NCBI): domain Eukaryota; kingdom Metazoa; phylum Chordata; order Ceratodontiformes; family Protopteridae; genus Protopterus; species Protopterus annectens. The sequence goes on along the minus strand of NC_056750.1, from coordinate 359,104,929 downwards.
TTCTCTAAAGCAAATTTCACACTCCTCAAAACCAAGGTGGAATCCTTCAAAGCCCCCGGGCCTGTGGAAAATACGGCCCAGACCGCAGAATCCTTTATAAATGCATTCTATGAACACCTTCAGGAATGCATGGATCATGCAATCCCAAATAAAACCAAGACCTAATCCTCCAAAGGCAGACGTCCTGTCTGGTGGACCCCAGCCATAAACAAACTATACAATAGAAGGAGGAAGCTACTACATGATGGAGCAAAATCCCAAAAAGGGAAGGCATCTCTGATCAGTATTAGCAAAAAACTACGGGCACTCATAAAATCGTCTAAGGCCAGCTTTGAGAGAGAAATTGCACAGGACACTAAGGATAATCACAAGCCTTTCTTTAGTTATGTTAGGAACCTGGATGGGAATTCCCAGATATGCTCGGAATTGGTCCAAAATGACAAAAAATACACCGAACTCGCAGACACTGCCAACATCCTAGCTGACAGGTTCAGCGCAAACTTCCCCCCCTACCAAAAGGGCAAATGTCTATCCCAGCAGAGTGCTGCCCCCCTGACATCTCAGATGCTCAGGTAAGAGCTGCCCTCTCCAAAGCAAAAAACACAGCATCAATGGGACCAGACAGTGTCCCGGGCTGTGTCCTACATGAACTCCAAGAAGAGCTAAACCCAAACATAAAACTACTGTTCAATCTCAGCCTTACTACAGGATATGTACCCAAAAAGTGGCGTACAGCAACAGTGGTCCCTCTCCACAAAGGTGGTGCCTCAACGGATTCTGGAAACTATCGCCCCATAAGCCTGACTAGCTTGGTCTGCAAAGCTATGGAAAGGATCATCATGGACCTCATAAATAAAGATATTTGGGACCTACAGACACTGGATCCTACCCAGTTCGGCTTTAAGGGCAGATCCTGCCTCTTAAACCTGGTTGATTTCTTTGAAACAGTCACCAAGGCCATTGACGAGGGGAAGGTGGTCCACACAGCCTACCTGGACCTCGCAAAAACCTTTGATACAATACCCCACTCGGGCATTATAGATGAGCTCACCAGCTTAAATATAAACCCTCTATATCACTAGATGGGTTGCAAACTGGCTCAAGGACAGAACCCACATGGTTAGAATTGCTGGAGCCATGTCAGACTCCAAACCAGTTACAAGTGGCGTCCCACAGGGCTCAGTTCTGGGACCTCTCTTGTTCGGTATATATTTCTCGGAGGTAAAGGCCAACACAGAAGGACTATGGCTGACCAAGTTCGCAGATGACTGCAAACTGGGTGCCATAATCGACTCTCCAGCTGACACAAGCATCCTCCAAAAGGGCCTCATAGAAACAGACAACTGTTGTCAGAGCCATGGCCTCAAGCTAAATGCCAAAAAGTGTATAGTCATCCCCTCTGGCAAAAACAAAGTGCCCACAAATTACCACCTAGGTGGTAATCCATTAAGTACAGAAGAAGTAATTGGGGACCTGAGGACCCAAGTTGATAGCAATCTCTCATTTGACAACCACGTGGCCAAAGTGGTTAGAAAAACATTTTATATAGCCCACCTAATCATGAAGGGATTCACATCTAGATCAGGGGAGGTCATCGTGCCTCTTTACTCATCCCTCATCAGGCCCATAATTGAGTACAATGCCCCTTTTGGGATGTACCTTACCAGACACCTGCAGCAACTGGAAAGACCCCAAAAGTACCTCACCAAGAGGATCAAAGGGCTCAAACAGATGCCATATGCTGCCCGGTTAAAGAAACTCCAGCTCTACTCAAGTGGCATACCGCCGGCTCAGAGGCGATCTGTGCCTGACTTATAAAGCTATGTCCAACCCGGAATTAATGGGCATGCTGCATCTCAGAAAATCCAAATCCCATTGAGCTATGCGCTCGAGAGACTTGAACCTCAGCACTGAAATAAATAGGACATGCTGGAGGGATAGATTAATAACCCAGAGGCTCCCTTCACTCTGGAATAAAATCCCAGTCCAGGTTAGGCAGAGTCCCTCATTGACTCTATTCAAGAGGAATCTGAGTGGATGGGAGATCGTAGGTTTACCCCGGGTATCACTTCTGTGTCACTGTTAGACAGAGGCCCAGTATACTAACCTCGAAAAGGGGCATAGCAAAATTAATTTAAAATGGGTGGCGAAAGCTAAACACACTCTGGCTAGGCTTATAAATGCCCTAGGGCAGATAGCCTAGTATGAACCTATGAAAGCATCAGATTCAGGTAACATAATTTCTGATGTGCTAAACTTGAGTACGTTGAGGGCAAAATGGCTCCTGACATCAGTACTCTCAGCATGGAGAGAGAGAAATACCCAGATGACTGGAGTATAAGCATTCCAGTGCCAGTGTACAAGAATAAAGGGAACGCTCACAACAGTGGGCAGTACAGATTTATCCAATTCCTGTCGCACTGCATGAAAGTGCTGGCGAGGGTGACTAATAAATGAATACACAGTGAAGTAGATAATGAAACAATAGAGGACTGGTTTGGATTCAGATAAGGATGCAGTACAACTGACTAGATGTTTGGAATGAGACGGATAACTCGTATCTAGCTTCTCCACATCTGAGTCCAAATGGGCATTCCTAGACTTGGCAAAAGCATAGGACAAGGTCTCCAGAAAGCTGATTTTGGGCAGTCCTCGTTGGCCCACGTCAAAAGGTTAAAAGCAGACTGCATCTTTAATGCAGCTGAAGTAATCCTAGGAAGCAGTGCATGTTAAAATGCTGGAGAAGAAATTGACAGAGGTGGAACTACTGCTATGACAAACTACAGAGGGCTTCCAGGTTTGTAAATTGAAGTTAAGGCAGGAATCCAGAAACATTGTCAAAATCCTAAGCCTGAAGCTGAAGTTGGGGGGGGGGGGGGGCAGCTGAACCAAGATCCTACATAGCTGTTAGGGAAGATAGTAAGTTGTTAATTTTGTCTAGTACTACTGTCTGTGACTATCCGCGATGGAAGTTCCAGAAAAGTGAGTAACAAAAATTCTTAGAATGAGTTATGCTGCATGAAAATGGAGACCATGATTACCGTGTTCTGCAAGAGTGACAGAGAGGGAATCGTGAAGGGGTGACTCTAAATGAAGCAGGAAGTCTACCAGAAGTGTAAACAGTCATGTTATGTGTTCTAGATAGGGTAGACTGTTTGAATAAAAACTTGTATGAAGTTTTCCAGAGTTGGATACAATTTAATTTTGTTTTACATTTGTTGACTGGGGTAATCTGGCTGGGCAAAAGCCCTTTTCCAGAAAGGCAAAAGGACTTAAATTGTAATATTAAGAATTATTTTTTCTTTAAAGTGGTAGGAAGTTTGATTTTGCTAAAAGTAGCTCATGACATGCCTAGGTATAGTAAAGTACTTTTTGTATTGATGAGTGTAGCATACTTCACAGATATATGCTTCATGGCTTTAAAGAAACTGGACTGGTATGTTGCATGTGTCTTTCAATCCTAATATGCTAGCTACAGTGGTTAGCATGTCATGTGTTCTTTTTATAAGTTTAGACTGTCTACTCTGGGTTTATTGAGCCTGTTGATGTTGCAGTCAGTACGTTCAAGGAAGCAGTTTTACAGGGAATTCCGTTATGCCTTTTGCCCATGGTATCTCCTGCAACATTTTTAGAAAATGAATGGCTTTCAAGACACTGTGGCACTGCACCTGACCTGATCTGCATCAGGCTGGAGAAAAAGCTATGAGGATAGGACTGACTGTTAAACCCACCATGTGGAAGAAAACATAATAATTTTGTGGTATAATCCAGTAAGATATGAACAAATGTCTTGACTGTGTTTTTAGCCTAGCATCTTAACTGCTATCAGTATGACTCATAGTTCATGTGGGTGTAAATGACTTGAGATATGTACCTCCCTGGACTGTAAGAAGAGAGACATCATGGAGCTCTCTATGTGTGTCCAGGCTGGTATGAGCCTACCATTGAGCAGCATTTTACTTTCTCCAAGAATGATGCGACGATGACAAATGAATGACTTTAATAACCTGCTTAGTGTAGTTTATGGTGTCATTGTAATGGAGTGTGATATTTGTCAGCATGGAAGAGGATGGTCAACCAACCATGCTGCTTTGACAGGGGTGGTGTGCACTTTTCCCCTCTAGGCTTTTTGAATGTTGGCTAAAACACTTTTTTTTTAGGCAACGCCAAACTGGAAGTACTTCAGATGTAAATCAAAACCAAGAAAATGTGAAGGTATTGTTGCTCAGTGCTAGGAGTCTAAATAAATGAAAAAACTCCACTTCCTAGAAGCTGTCCTCCTCCTAGAGGATGCTGACATCTGTGTGGTCACTGAGACCTGGTTTACAGCTACAGAGAGCATTCTGACCCTGCAAGGTTACGATGCCTTCCACACATTTTTAACAGTTACTACACAGAGGGGGGACTATAGCTGGAGGTGTCTCAATTTGCATAAAAAATAAATGTACCTCAATGCTGGTAAAACAGAATAATGCACTTTTGAGCTGTTCCATATTCAAATTACCATAGGCAAAGTCCAGTAACACCTCCTTGCAAGCTATACATCCTCCCTCTATGACCCAGGAAACCCATGCCATATATTTAAACATATTGGAAAAGCTCACCATTCAAACCAATACCATATTCGTGGGGGACTTCAATTACCTCATTATTAACTGGAAATCCTGTATGACACCAAACATACAACCACAGAGATTCCTGGATTTTGTAAATACAAACTCCCTGGGCCAGATTAATAAACCAACCAGGGTTGCAACCATGCTGGACTTGGTCCAAAACTAATACGGGAGAGTGCTGCACACCCCCTAGTGTAATGTCTTCTCTGGTAAGGTCAAACCACAAAATGGTCTCCTTCTGAAGTAAAAATAAAACCCGGACCCTCTGATAACTGTGGAATATGGAGGAACTACTCCTAAGGATAGCTTCCTGCTATTAAGTGACAACTTGATAAAATTCAAAGCCCCCCTCCCCCATAAACCCTGAGAACATTGCTGCCTATGCAGAACTAATCATAGAAACCCTATACAAGCATGTTAATAGCTGCATAGTGGCAGCTGTACCCACCAGGAAGAAGTACAGAACTAACTCTAAAAACAAGCCACCCTGGTGGAATCACAAAATCAATGGGCTGTATAACAGAAGGAAGAAAATCCACACAAAAAATTAAGTGCAGCGCCCAGCATGATAAAAGCACTCTCATCAAGCTAAACACTCGACTCGAGGACAAGTAATGTCTACCAATTCTAAATTTTGAGGTAAATTTGGCCTCCCAAGCCAAGGACAAATGAAAAGCATTTTTTAGCTGTCTGCAACCTTCAAAGTAATACACAATTTTGTACAGAGCTTATTGTAAATGGAGCCACCTATACTGAGCCAGAAGATATAGCAAACCTACTTGCCAGCAAAGTTGGCTCCAACTTTTTACCCTTCTCTCCCCCTCAACCTTCCTTCAGGAAATACCATCAAATGTAAAGGAAACTAGCCCTGCTATCACTTGAGATCAGATCCTTGATGATCTCCCTAAGGTCAAAAACACTGCATCAGTGAGCCCAGACAATCTGGCAGGATGCTTTCTAAATAGCATGAAACATGACATGTCAGGCCCTCTGGAATTGCTGTTGACCTGTAGCCTCCAAACAGGCTTTGTGCCTCATGAATGGAGAACAACAATTATCCCTCCACACAAAGGTGGGCCATTTACAGATCCTGGAAGCTACAGACCCACAAGTCTCACCAGTCTTTTATGTAAATCTATGGAAAGAATTTATCATGGAAATGATCAATAATGATATAGCAAACCTTCAGACACTGGTGGGGGTCATGCCTGCTCAACCTGGTGTACCTTTTTTGAGAAGGTCACCAAAGCAATTGGCAAAATCGTTCTCACTGCCTGCCTTGATCTGGCCAAGGCATTTGTCACAATGCTCCACGTGGCCATTGTTGACAATCTCAAGAGGTTGGGTACAAACCCGTATGTCACCTAGTTCAGTGGATAGCCAACCCCCGCTCCCAGACAGGACCCAGGAAGTTAAAATTGGGCAGTCCACTTCCTACGAAGAGGCCAGTCACAAGCGAAGTCCCTCCAGGATCAGTCTTCTGCCCACTCATTTTTTGGCATTTACTCTGAAGTCAACGCCAGTTTCAGTGGTCTTCGGCTGACCTAAATTTGCAGATGATTGCAAATTAGGAACAGTCATTGACTCTCACACCAGCACACATGTTCTCCAGGAAGGGCTGACACAGGCAAACAACTGGTATCAGAGCAAAAGATGAAATCAAAATGCATAACAATATCCATCGGGAAGCCAACCACCCCTGGTAACTACCATATTAACAGCACACCCCTTAGAGTTGACTCAGTAGTTAGGGACTTGGGGACACACACAGACTGCAATCTAGCCTTTGACTATCGCTTGCCTACAATAGTGAGGAAATCCATTCTGTAGCTCAACTTATAAACGAAGGTATGGCATCTAGGTCTAAGGAAGTCATTGTTCCACTGTTAGGTATTCATCAGACCTGTCATTGAGTACAATTCCCCCTTTGGTATGTACCTAATCAGGCATATCCAACAAATGGAATATCCACAGAGGTTCCTCACTAAAAGAATACAGGGCTTGAGTAAAATGTCCTCTGAAAACTGCCTCTAGGTTCTAGTCCTGTATTCTGTCTCCTGCAGGCTTTTTCAAGGGAGATCTATGCCTGCCATACCAGGGCATTGTCCGGCCCCACTCTGGACTTTCATAGGAGCAAAAGAAACAGCACCTGAATTACCAATTTTAAAGACTTAAAACCTTACCTGTGATACCAGTCTCTCCAGCAAGTCCTACTTGTATGTATCCCAGAGACTACCCTGTCTCTGGAACAGACTCGCCATCCATGTGAAGCAGAGTTCCTCCCTAACCCAATTCAATTGTAACTTGGACAATTTAATGGAGAACAGGAAATTCATCCCTAGCTTGACACCTAATGTCTGTAATGGACCTAGACAACCTGTAAATGGTTAATCTCCCAGGGCCCTGCTTAGTCAGTGGTACCAGAATTTGTCAAATTTGGGATGCATGGGTAGGCTTAAAAAGGCCCTGATAGGTGTTTACTAGGCCATTACTAGTGGGTTGCTTGATAAATTGCTAACTTGACTACATTGTGGTAAAAGTGAAATAATAACCGTGTGAAATGAATGGCCAAAAGGCTGGACTTGAATATATACCAAGTCCAAGATTCTATTTCTTTGAGGTAGGTATGACTCTGTCTGAGCTTGTGTGTGTGTGTGTGTGTGTGTGTGTGTGTGTGTGTGTGTGTGTGTGTGTGTATAAGCTCAAGGTGAGGGGGGGGGGGTTGAGCCTCTACAAAAAGAAGCTTTAAGGAAAAGTGATCACGGAGATTCACTTGAGTGCTGACATTTTAATAGGGAGCTGAACTGTAACCCAGATACTGTATGAATTCTAAGCCTTTCTAATTAGCAGACCTACTTTTGAGAGTTGACCGCTAAGCACGGAGAATCCTGGGATGTTTCACAAATGTCCATGTGGCATTCTCATTGGTAATCTAACTGTGGAGATGAACTGAAAATTGCTGTTTAGGTTACAGTCATGTGGTTTCACCCAACTCCAGTGAAGCTTGGCATGTATGTACAGTGAATGTGACTCTGCACAATTGTTTGGTGGCACCATCATAAGGTATCCTCTAGCCAAGAATTCATGATGTCATGGGCAACTCTGGCTTGATAGCAATTATGGCACTTTTCCTCTCAGAAAATATACCATTTGCAGGACGTGTTGTCATTATTTCACTTTTATGCCAATTTTGATTATTAAACACTTTTTTTATTCAGATAGTATTGCATATGTTAAGAAAAAAAACACTTTTAAAATGTTGTACATATGAAGTTTTGTGTGCGTTGCTGAGCATTTCACTATCCCCACAATTCACTCTGAATCCACATGATGTGCTAGTGTGTTATGCTTTGTGTTCTGCTGACTTAGCATTATTTTTGTTTCAGGTCTACTGTGGCAGTTACGACCAAGTGACATTGAGGTAGAGCTGCTGGGTCACACACGTAATGTTGTTGCTCATGAATTGGAGAAGGAAACTGGTCTAAATACTGGCTGGATTCAGAATGGAGGTCTTTTCATTGCTTCAAACAAACAGCGCTTGGATGAGTATAAAAGGCTTATGTCGGTGAGTCAGAATAACACTGTGGGTGTGTGGTGTGTGTGCGGTTAACTACATATCACACTTGTCTAGTCTGGCCAAGACAAGTAAATGTCAAATTGGTTTTAAATATAGGTTTTCACCATCATTTTCCATAGGTTTTCCAAAATATGCCAAAGCTCAAGACCAATCTGGATCATAAGAAGTGAACTGTAAACTAATCCGCTTGTTCATAAGAACATCTGACAAAGCATCAGTACTAGTAACCATAGTTGTCCCTTTAATAAATAAAATTTAGGTTCATAATATACAAAGTAAATCCAAGAAAACAGTAGAGTCCAAACAGGCTGTGCTAACTTTTATTCCATAAAAACAGGTAAAATAGTGATAAAACTGTGAGCGCTTTTGGGATAGCCCTTCAGACAATGAAGCAGCATTCATGAAGTCTATTTAAATACATTTAAAAACACAACCACCAATCCTCTCATTGTCCTCCTTTCTTAAGGGCTGGTCTTTAAATGTATACATGTATTCAACTCTGGTGGACGATTTGCTGCTAGCTCTATAATCCAGTGTAGTTCATTACACGCTGTGACATTCACTGTGTCCCCCCCCCCTTTACTCATATGAGTAACCTGTATAACCATAAATTTAAAGGTGTGTGTTGGATTCTTAGAAGTATGCACATGCAGAGCATTATGTTCATCTTTCTGTCTAATACTGTACAAATGATGTATTCTATTTTTCAGTTTACATTTGGTTTTCCCTACATAGTAACTGGGGCATGATTGATGCATTGCTAAATATACCACCGTTTCCATGTGGCAGTCTGCATATAGTTTAAATACATATTCCTTTTTATTTATGGGGTGAACAAATCTATTTTCATCACTAATCATGAAGCAAGTCTTACAGTGCCTGCAAGGAAAAGTACTTGTTCTATCTGATGTTAACCTAGTTTTATTTCTCATTCCTGGTTCTTTACACAACATGTCTTTCAAGTTGCATCTAAAACCAAAGCTTGGTTCTTTATCCACTATATTTTTGATTCTATCCTCACTTAACAGGATTTTCCTGTTTTAATTTATTTCGTAAACCCCATTGATATTGTAGCATAAGCCTATGTTTATTACTTTTTTGTATTCTAGGCTTATGCTACAAAACAACCTCTGGGGGAGGTTCTTGTGTCCTTATGTATTTTGTAATCATCATTGTTTAACACTGTTAATGTTTTACTTTCATATGGCAATTTGTCCATAATGACAATCCCCCCCCCCCCCCCCTTCCTTGTCCGGTTTCATTTCTCTTTTATATATTCTTATCGGATCTTAGTTGATCTGAAATGCACTTAACAAATGAGAAATATATTTCTGCTACCAGAAATGAGATAAACATAGCCTACAACAAGATAGACGTGGCCCTTAAAGATATGCTATTAGATGGCTCTAGTAGTTTGTTCTTTTTTCCTGTCTCAAAAATGACAAACCCAGAATACCCTCCATTTTCAGTATACTGAAAATACACAAGGACACAGAGGAACTCCCTTTGAGGTTGAGTGTTTCAGGAGAAGGATCAAAAACAAAATCACTAGCCAAGTTTGTAGAATTTAAAGTGAAAAATATTTGGTTAAATGAGAATGAAATCCTGAAAGCGTCTTTAGATTTTTTTAAGAACTATCACACCAGATTTATTCAATAGAGACATCCTTTTTTATGACTACCTATATAGTCAACTTATTCAGTGTAATACCCCATGACATTGGCCTTCTGTAGTTTGAAGAAGCCTTTACCACAAGAGGTGGTCTAACAAATAATGATTTCCATGTTTGTATTGAATTAATGGACCTAGTTCTTATTTTTATCTACTTTGAAGGGAATTTTTTCATCAGTTGAAAGGTGTTGCTGTGGGGGCAACTTGTGCCCCCACATATGCAAACCTAGTTCTGTCCATGTGGGAAGAAAAATGTTATGCTCTAATCACAATACACATCCTGTTGGTCCCTCTACAAGAGATACCTGGATGACATCTGCCTTTTTTGGGTGGACACAAGGGAGAAGTTACTTTACATCTGGAACACTACCAACTTTCTGAGGTTCACATATGACATTAGTACAGACAAAGTCGACTATTTGGATGTCCCTATACATAAACTGGATAAAGTCCACTATTCATAGGAGAACTTTTTTTTCCCAACTCATTTGTCTATTTCTCAAATGCACACCCTATGCCCCAGAAGAGAGGTATAGTTAAAAGACAAATGGTAAGGGCCAGTAGAATGTGCATTCCCTTTTATTTTTAGTGTTTTAAATTTATTACTAGGATTAAGATATTAAATACTTTATTACTAGGATTAAGATAAAAGGAAAGGTGTGTGTGTGTGTGTGTGTGTGTGTGTGTGTGTGTGTGTGTGTGTGTGTGTGTGTGTGTGTGTGTGTGTATATATATAAGAAGATATGAAATAAATGGAATTATATACAAGGGTAGTGCTATACTGTTTCACTTGTGTATATGAAAAGATCTCGGTATAAAATAATGGATTGCAGTTGCGTAAAGTCTTAAACCTATTAGAACTGAGTAGTGTGTGTTTTTTTGTGTTAAAAAGGGGAGAAAAAAATCTTGGAGGAAAAGTAAAATTAAGTATATTTAGTTGTCAAAATTTCTTTTGTTCTTTAGTTGGCCATTCATGTTTTGAAGCTTCTCTTTTTAAATTCACTGAAGAATCCATGGGTTCCGGTTGACTTAAAAGGTTTTTGACAAATGTGGATGCTTCACGGGTGTCACGTTTTCCTTCCCTCTGACAGAGATAGTCTCATTCTTTCAGGAAATACAAGTTTTGCTTTGATTCCTTCATTCAACGATTTATTAATCAGACACCAGCTTTTCTTTTGGACTTTACAAGTGACGAAAAGTCATTGTCAAATCTGATGATTTGGTCATGTATTTTCAGTGGACCAAAGGACCAGGCAGTTCTTTTAAACAAGGTCTTTGTCTTGAGTGGAAATATTACAATAATAGATCTAGGAAGGATGTTTTTACTAGTTGAAGGAATTTTGGTTCAAGATCTGTGTTCTCTCTCAGTCCCAAAGGATAATGTTTCAGGCAGGTTTAAGGTTTTCTAAATCCAAGAACTCAGGAAGTTAATCGTATCATCCCCTTCCATCTGCTCCAGGATGCAATGTAGTCTTATTTCTCCTGGCTCTGTTTTCAGTATCATCCATCCTCTCAGTAAGTCTGGTATTTTCTCAAAGAAAGTCCGTTTTCTCTCTGTTAACCTGTAGTTTGTATCTTTTACAAAGTCTTCAAGTGCAGCCGTCTGGGAAGTTTGTCTGAGGACATCATTCAATAAGTCTATTTGTTTGGTAGTATCTTCCTCTCTGTCAACTTTTAGGTTTAATTTGTCTATTTTTATCACCAAATCTTGAACAGTGGTAAGGATTGCTTGCATTTCTTTCTTCATTGGATTTTCTTGCTTGGAGAACTTGGGGTTGCTCATCTTTCTTTATGGATGTAGTTTGTGTCCCTTCTTCTGGAGAGTTTGACAGGGTAATATGAAGATTTTTAGTATTTAAAAAAAAAAAAAAAAAAAAAAAAAAAAAATACACCAACCTGTAGCTTACAACTTTCCGAATCTAGATTTGTTGATTTCGGGTAGTTATTGGTGAAACTGGTTAAGAATTCCTGTCAAAGGATGAGCACTGCAGAGCTTAAGAATTCTGCTGCTTTCAGCCTGCTATCCAAGTCATGCCCTTATGCTCCTATTTTCTTAACTGAGAGGATTACATGTTGAGAGGTACGGTATGCCATGGTGGGAGGCATGAAAATTCATTTTCAATGTCCATTTATATATAAATGTATTTATTTTTTATATGCAGGAGTTATTTCTAGATGTTGGTAATTATGAAAATAAACAGTATATCCATATGTACTTCAAAAACCAAGTGAATTTTAAACTGTTGCATGAAATCCGGTGAAACCTTGGCTATTGAAGAAAACCATTTTTGATGTGCTCTGTAAACTGCACATCTTGATAGCAACCTAAACACTGAATATCCAATTATACAAGTAAGCATGTTTTCATTTCTGTAAATATTGCAATAAACATGCGTTCTAACAATATATGTCTTGGTGTACAGTTTCAAAGGTATGATAGTTTGTGAAAGTTTAGCAAAAATTATAAATTGAGGTTTGTGTGGATTATATTGTAGCATTTATGGAAAGACTATGAATGGTCCTGACTATTCTCACTGTATAGAATACTACTTACTGATAACATTATTTTAATAGCTTTTACTGTGCACAAAATATTGCCATTTATCTATTTTATGGTTTTGTTTATTTTCAGAAAAAATGGTCTAGAATACCTTCTATGTGTAGGCTGCTAGATGTGACATTCCATACTAAATGGGTGTTAACCGGTTGAACTCTGTTTTGGATCAAGTATGATGTAATGTAATTCAAAAGCATTCTTGAAATACAGTTTGCAAGTCTACATCTGTAACTGCATTTCAGACAAAGATGCTGTTAAACTTGAGGTATCCTATGGATCTGTTTTAGAAGCCTTAATGTTCTGACTATAATGTTCACCCAACCACATTTGAACATAGAAATGTATGCTGATCTTTTACTTTTAACTCCAATAAAACTATCCCTGATCTCCAACAAGCAACACGAGTCTGTTTCACAACAGATTAGTAATCAACCTCAAAATTGCAGCATTATTTTTTCCCACTTCTCAAAAGCTTACAAATGTTACCCCTATTTTACTAAAAGGAAATGGGAAATGCCTAATGTAACTGTGACTGGATGAGCATTTAAGCTGCACAAAGTAAGCATCTTAATTTTGTATACTTGATCAAGTTTTCAAAAGTGTTGTCTTTCTTCTCTTTTAACTTTCCAGTGGACCCAAGACATGACGTGATGGGGGTGGGGGGTAGAATGGATTGTTCAGTAGAGCTGTATGACTGGAAATAACCTGAAAACATTTTGTTTTGTATTTAAACTTTGCACCCTTGGGCCTAACTCTGGTTGCTCACTGGAAGAAGGGAAGTGTATTGGCCAGACTGAGCGGAATATGGAATGGACACAAGTTTGTGAGGGTACTGATGCAGATGGGCTATGACCAGCTAATTGAACATTGCTGAGATTGAGCCATGTGCCCATTTGACCTGGCATCTGTGTAAGTTTCCTTACTTGTGTTTAGCAGTTTTGCAAAAACACACACTGTACTAAAATGCAAAAAGGAAGTTGCAGTTTTGTTTTTTGTATTGGGTAGTGACCAAGTTGTGTCTCAACTATTGCATATAACATGACCATATATCTCTCCCCCCTCCACACATTTTTTACCTTTTTATCTTGTAGATGATGACCTAGTCTGTTTAATATCACAGCCTAGTGTATGTTTACCTTTATGCTCTTGACATTTACAGTTTTGCATTTTTCACTGCTGCCACCAGTCATTTTGCACTGCTTTGCCTTCTGACCTGGACTTGCTTAGTACAGTGTTTATGAACACAAGGAGGCATGTACAGCTAAATCATGTTCTCTGTTGAGTTGAGATTGACCATGTCCTCAGGGGCATTTAGTGTACTAGCCCTATCTGTCAAAACATTTCTTTCAGTTCTAGTAAATACTTTAGTAATGCTGTCTGTTCCCCTTAGCCTTTATCTTCATTTTTCATCTGTTTTCCCAACATTAGTGTCTTCTGTAGTGAGCCCTATTTTCATATTATTTGGCCAAAGTATGGAAGTTTTAGTTTTAATATATCCTTATGATTTACACTTTTTGCAGTCCACAGAATTCTTAAGTTCTCTCCAGCACCATCCACTTTCTGTGAGATATCCTTACTTGTAGTCCTACTCATATAGCCATTTGTAGCCATCTGAAAAAACATAGCATTAAGTATATAGACTTTTGTTAACAATGACATGGCTTTGTTCTTTAAAATCTTATCCAGATTTGCTCTAGCTTTCCTTCCAAAAAGAAAATGTCTTAATTTCATGACTGCAGTCAACATCTGCAGATAGGTTTAGTTTTCATAGGTCCAAAGCTATCACTGCTTCCAGGTCTTCCCCATCTATTTTCAAAGAACTGATAGGACTAAATGACTTTTTTTTTTTTTTTATGTTGAGCAAACTAGCTAGCTTTTGAACTTTCTGCTTTCACCTTTTTATCAACAGATTTTCAGCTTGTCCTCTCCTTTAGTCATCAGAGCAGCAGCATCTGGCTACCACATTAATTTTTACTTATTTGTTGAGTGAGTTAGTCCCATTAGGCTAGTGACTCCATTTCAAGGTGAGACCCAAGGTGGTTCTACTAGTGATGGAAATTTGGCCAAGGCATTGGAGAGCTTCCCTTACACTCTTCGATTTTGTGCCATGAGATCTTATCCATTCACCTGAGAATTCTGCCAGTTCAAAACAGATGAAACTTTGACTTAACATCTTATCTGAAAGAAGAGACACTCTGGGAATACTTAAAAGGCTGTCATGGGGTAGTTGGGGCATGTTCCCCAGCAGCAGAATGATTCAGCGGTGTCCAGTATCTTCTTACCAGCCCCAGATGTTGACTAGGTAGGACCCGAGGGAGGCTAAGATGTGTCCTGTAGAACCAGTGAATGTGGAAAGGAGCTGGTGATCAGTTCCTTGCTGTGACTGTTTTGTAGAGTAACTTGTTTTTGAAAGTTTATTTGGTTTCCCCATAGCTCTTGGGGAGCCTCTCCTCATCCATTGGGTGTACTGAACCTGACGAGCATAACCCCCAACCTGCATCTACCCATGACTAGAGCCATTGAGGAGACTGAGTCCTTCTGGTTAGCATAATGATGTAGAAGAGGTATGTGTGGTTTTTATTCTGTACCTTATATTCCTGATGCCTGCTTGTACCATCATGTTGGGGAAGAGCATGCAGTGGGCATTGCTGATGTGTTGTGCTTGCCTCTGTGGTGACATAGCTGTGACCCTGCCTCCTTTAAAGGACAACAGCAGGATTATGTTATTAAATGCTCAACTTCTGATCATTTTTCTCCCTATTTATTGTCCCTGCTATGAATAAACAACACAGCATTTAAAATATTTTAAATAGACTGTTTCTATCCACTAGAACAGTATCTTATTGTACTGTGGTGGTTTCACATTCAAAATAACTTGTATCCCGCCCATGCTGTAGTCTCCAATTCATTGATGTCATAAAGGCAACTGAATACAGGTAGTTTTCTGGCCAGTTGCCTCCCCACACTGACATCTCTCTATGACTGTCCTAAAAACCCACCCATGCTGTGATGTCACAGCTCCCTGATCCTTCCCCTAGCCATATAGAAAGTAAAGGCCAGAACAAGGAAACAGTACATAAGTCAAGTCTTCTGCTGTGAGCTGTCAATCACAGGAGGTAGCAGCTCAAATTACCCTTGGCCCTTTGACAGCTAGGGAAGTTTGGTATGAAGGGTATGGGAGATTAGTGAAAGTAGTACAATTAGACTTTCTCAAAAAATGCAGTTTAGCCATTCTAAAAAGAAGCAGTAGTAAAAAGCACTTTTTGTGTTTTAAGTAGCCATTGAATGGCATGAAATGTTACTTGCACTACTGGCTTTCAGTCAGTCAGTTTTGTGCATGTAAAATCAATGCAGTGACAGGAGCTTTAGGAAGAAAGAAGCCTGCATAATTTAACTATTTACAGACTAGCACTGCATTTTGGGATACATAGAGGCAGACTAAACAATCCGAATTACTTCAAGATGCCAGACCCCATGTGGTCAGACTCAGAAATTATGTATAAAATATTTAAAAATCTGTAAATAGTCCCAGAGTCATATTATAATATAGGAAATGCCAAACCATGATGAAATAAACATGTTTTTTGAGTCTATGGGTACGCTTCTCCTTTAAGGCAGCACCCAACACATGTCCCTAGCCTCCATCAGTAATTGACCACTAGGTGTGCCCAAGTGCACATTTCACCCCCTCAAGACTGGCCTGCTCCAAGTGCCTGAGATGCTAATTAAGATGGAGCTGCCTGGACCTTGTTCAGAGCTCTACCCATGTACACCATTGACACAGGCTTTTGGTCATTTAACCTGTTACTAAATTACAATATCATTTTATTCTGTGTTCTTTTCTTCATGCAACATGTAGCAAATTTTTATTAACATTTATCATAGTGTTCAGTTTATAATAGAACTGTTTTTAGTAGTGCTACATGTTGTTGGTGGTTTATTTTTTAAGAACAAACTTTTATTTACTTTTATATTTGTTTTACTGAATTAGTCTGGATAATCCATTTGGACCAATATCTCCTTTGTCCACATCCACAGAGCTGTCACTTTCTTTCCCTCACCTTTTACATTTGTTGGAGCTGACTGTGAAGATTTATGGAACTGATTGTATGCTTGTAATAAACTCTTCACATGTCATAACAGAATAAGTGTTTGTGCTTTTAAGCATGTGATCAACAAAACTGCAGTTCTGTGTAGTCTTCAGGGTAAGTACCTACCAGAAGCTGTAACAGTGCATGGTATTTACTGACTCTTGTAGCACTAGGACACACTTATTTTGTGCTTGAATATAAGATGTCAATAATTTTCCCCGCAGTTAATCTTTATTCTTATTCTTCAGTTTATTGAAATCTAGATTAAATGTATAATTGGCAATGTTTTTGACCCTTGCTGGTTTTATACTTTGTCCTTAACACAACTGTAAAATACTGGGTAAAAACGTGAAAGTTATTGAAGACTTTCAGACAAGAGGCTTTGATTTAAAATTACTTTGGTACTGATTTGTAGATTCTGTGCTTTTGAAAATTACTACTGCATTATTCTTATATCTGTTGTATACTCATTGAACATTTATTTCAATTTTTGTTAGCTTGGAAAAGTTTATGGAATTGAATCCTATGTCCTATCACCAGCAGAAACTAAAGACTTGTACCCTTTAATGAATGTGGATGATCTCTATGGTACCCTTTATGTCCCTAAAGATGGAACCATGGACCCGGCAGGAACCTGTACAACCTTAGCCAGGGCTGCAGCTGCAAGAGGAGCTGTTGTAAGTGGAACAAAAAGTAAATACATTTGTATTTAGATGGAAAATGTATGCATGGTAGTATTACTTTACTGTTCATTGAAAGTGACTTAATATAATAGTTCCAGGTTTAGATGCAACAGTCCATTGTCTTAAAATGGCAGAATTATGGCATGATGTTTAGGTGAATAATTACAGGGAGAGTAGTTTCTCCAGTTTTATTTTCCTTCAGATGTCTGGCTAGAGTAAATTCACATATATGGACAGAAAAAAGAATGCTGCTGTCAACATATGCACAGGATGTGTAGCTGTAACTCAGTAAAACATGATACAATGCTTGTGGTACACTGCATCTAGGACAGTCTCCTCAAATGACACACTTGTTGAGTTGGACCCCATGCATAATCAGGATTTCCCAAAATGTCATGCATTCAGTGTTTTGGGGAGATATACTCCCTACTTTAATATAATCATTCTCTGGGGAGATATACCCCCCCCCTTAACTTGTATAATCCTCTGGGGTTGTACTGTTTATGGGAGGGGGAATACAAATTGATGTGATGTGTGGCATTCAGTGAACTGGTTCCTGACAAAATTGCCAGCACTCGGTGAAATATCTGCAGTCCTGAAATATTTTTCATTTTCTTTCATTTAAGATTCATAAACACAGATAGTTCAGGGTTAAATGCATCAGAAGTAATTTTATTTACTTTGACAAGGAATGCTAAGGTGTTGACTATACTTCTTATAAACTGATTTAAATACAGTTATTTTATCCATGCATGGTGAATGCATACACTGAAGTGTCATAGCATAAGTCCTCTGGTTTTAATTTGCCAATTTTTTAGGGCTTTTTAATGTGTTAGTGGGGAAGGGACCCCATTCCTAATTTGTGTTTTTTTTTTTTTTTTTTTTTTTTTTATTTTTACAGTTTTTATAAGATTAGTATTACTTTAATTTTTGCTGCAAGTGCTGTTAATACTCTGTGTTTGAAGATTTGTTTCCTCCTTAATTTGTGTGGTGTTTAACCAGTGCTGTAGTTTGTGTGCTTGATCTTTATTGTACTTTTTTCTTTGTTCTGTTTGATGTATTTGAGCAAATATCAGTGATCCATTTTCTGTCGCAGCCTGTAAATGTCTCAGTGGTGTTTGGCTGTCTGTGTGTGGAGGATACTGATGCTAACAACTAGGGTGGTCATTTCAGTAATACAAAGCTGCACTTGTCCTTTTGTATTTGGCTGTGTTATCTGGTTTACACTCTCGTTTTGTAACAGCTGCTACTAGGTGATTGTTTTCATCTGTTCACACGATACCAGTATTTCTGTACTACTTTCACAATGTAAATAAGCCTTGCAATATTTGATTTTTCAGTATAAAACATTTAGCTATACATGCTTTACTGTCTACTATGAGATGCACTCTCTAGCTTGTATTGTAGAATCAACATTTGTTTTGTTTAGAAGGTTCAGAAAATTTGAGAAAATGTTAAAAGTGTAGCTCATTATTTTGAGCTCCTCTTAGAAAGTCTTTAAGGCAAAAAAATTGCTTTTGGCCTTGATAAGTGTGTGGCTGTTTCACATCCATCCATCTAGGCTCTATGAATGCATCTCTATAAATGTGGGTTTCCAGTTTTATTTTTATTTTTTTTCTATTCTGGTTTTGGTCCGTATAACTGCATAATAAGCACTTTTTACCTTAGTTTATTTTAATTTGTTTTAATGTTAGTATGTGGTTATTGTTGCGTTTTGTATTAGTTGATGTCTTGAGTTCATAAGATAATGTACAAATAAAATATTAGTGTTTCCCCTGCTTCCTGTTGCTTACATCTAGGATTGTTCATCCGTGCTCTTAAAATGCAACTGATAAACCTGACTTCATATTCCAAAATAGTTTATAAAGGTTGGGCAAAATGCTGTTGCACATTCCAGGGCATTCATAGAACAGTTGCAGCTTTGTGCACAGTCTTGCCCGAGTGGTAAATTGTTTTTCTAGTCCAATGAAATATGAATACTGGTGTCATTCCAGCTTTGTCCAGTAGTTGTGCATTTTTATTTTTGCTCAGATGGTGGTAGGTATACCAGTAGTCCATTTGTATGAGAACTGTCAGTTCTGAAAGGAAGGGCACCTTCTGCATTTTGCAGTCAACAGGAGAGACATTTACAATTTATAGTTTTTCAGATTTAAAGATTACTGAATATTATGTCAGCTTGTATAAAAAGGTTTTTCTTTTATTCCTACCCACAGATATGAGGTTGGAAGACTATTAATGAGTCTTGAGCTGTATTCTAGGATTCTCAATTTATGGATATTTTTTTCGGAAACTATCCAAAGCCCTGAAATGATTGTAACTACCTGAGTTTTAAGAGTGCTAGTGTGGTCATTCCACCTCACAATCCAACAGTTATGGTATTTGAATGGTTGTGTGAAGCCCAAATTAGATGTCTGCAATATGAAAAAAATGTCTAACGACAATTTTATCCAGTGCTGAAAAATTTTGTTTGAGGCAGCTAACACACACACACACACACACACACACACACACACACACACACCAACCAGTACAGAGTTATGAAACCAGACAAGGGTGGCGGGGGGTGGGTAGTCATCATGACTAACAGACTATGCCTGTAAAATGAAAGTACTATTAAATGATGCAGAAACTTATGACAGGGTTTCTAGGTTTGATGTACACAGGGCCTATGCCAAAACTGATTGGCAGTTATATGAATTTGTGTGATGGGATAATTTCTAATGAGTTTAAATATCTTACAGTGGAGAACCCCATTATTCCCTCTATTTTGGTATCCCCAAAATTCATAAAAATGTAAATTTTCTGCCATTTAGGCCTATTGTAGCTGCTAAGGGTTCCAAAATGGAACCACTAGCATCATATAGACATCACTTGTAAGAATGTGTTGAACAATGTTCCACACATTTTAAGGGACTCTTGGCATTGGTTTGATAATATCAGGAATTTAAATTGTGGTGACGACTTTTGGTTTGTACTATAGATGTAGTCAACTTATTTTCAGTGATCCCCCACTATATTAGAATTAATAGCTTTAACAACAGTCTGGCTATGTACAGTGATTTACAACAGTCTGGCTACGTACAGTGATTTACACCATGTAAAATGAGGCCTGTTTGTGGATTTGTTAGAATTGGTATTATCCAATAATTTCATCTTGTTTGGAGAATACAACAAGCAGACGAACGGGGTTGCGATGGGTGCCAGATGTGCACCCATCTAAAACCTGGTGTTGGCAGAATGGGAACAGCAACAAGTGTTTAATTGCCTGTCAAACATACTTAAGGTACCTGAATGACATATTGATTTTGTGGAAGGGCTCAAGACAAGAGTTGGAAGATTTTATTGGTTATTTGAGTAACACTACCACTTTTTTTTAAATTTACAAGTCACATGGACAGAGAGAGGATTGAATTTTTAGATATTCTTTTGTACAGCGAGTGGCCATATACATTCGAACATTTTTTTTTTTTTTTTTTTACATTGAGAGTTGCCACCCTCAGTTTCAAAAGAAAAATGTGGTGAAGGGTCAAATGATTGGATTGTCAAGGCTTATTCATCAGGATGACTGTTTTAAATTTGAACTGCTGAAGCTTATTGACATGTTCATAAATAGAGGGTATCCAATGGATTTGCTGTTAAGTAAGGATGTCGAAATGAGAAGAACCAGTAATTTTAGACCTATTCTCTTGGATTCAAGTAGAAATGTTGGTTCATCTAATGCCATTGAGGTTAATACACTTACTAACAACTCTATGGCAATGGTGCTGGATTATGATTTGGGTAAGAAAATTCAACATTATCCAGACAGTATGGGACAGTGTATTTCCTTCAGACTTAAAAGAAGTATTGGGTCCAAGCCCAAGATTCATTAACAGTAGGGGTTCCAACTTGAAAGAGTCATTGGAAAGAGGTGTAGGGACATATAATAGCAACATCTCATGGATGGGTAAGTGTGGCACATGCAGTATTTGCAAGTTTATTAATGACTGACCTTATGTACAGATAGACAGTTACAAAAGAGCACTAAACTGCCCAGGGTACTGTAATTGCAATACTGACATGGTAGTATATGTAGCCACCTGTCTATCATGTCCAGCATTTTACGTAGGAATGACCACACTTAAATTAAGGCTACATATTTTGGAAAATAACAGGGACACAAAAAAAAGAAGCCTACAAGTGCTTTAACTGCAGTAAGATGTGTGGCAACTACAAACAGTTTATATTTTTTGTTATTGACAGGGTGCTCAAAAAAGACGTGGGAGGTGATGTTAAAACCGAGAAGAATGTCTATGGCATTTGCATCTGGATGCAACAAAAACACCAGGCATTAATGAAAAATTTCTATTGCAAGTGTTTTGAAACATCCCAGTTTTTTTAACTCGCCAAACCGGTTTATATGAAGCCGTTTATTAACAACAATTTTTTTCTGTTTTAAGATGTGGTTTTATCACAGTCTTTCTTATGCTGTCGTTTTTCTTTTTAGCAGGGGCTGGGTTAAGTGGTTAATTGGATAATTTTAATGGATGTTTTTTATATTGGCTGATTTGCCTGTTTAGGACTATAAAAGTCCTGATGTTTTTTGAGTGTAACTGATTCTGAAGAAGCCCAGTGTTATGGGTGAAAGTGCCAAGTCAGTGATTCTGCATTTACAATAAAGCTAAGGTTTTATTGAGTCACGGATCTTTTTATTCTTACTAGTGTTTTTTCATCTTGGTGGAGCAAGTGGAGGCTTACTGAATCCAGTGGTGCAGCAGAAACTCTGGGACATTGGTTTGGGTTACCAAGCTAGTGATCATAGTACTCATTAGCATGTGTGTGGAAGTATGCATAGGGTAGGCATTGTAGGCCCCCTGCTGTAATACAGATGCTTATCTCATCTAGCAAGGGGGTTAGGGCTTTAAAAAAAATCCCTGACCATGTATATTATAGCTAGGAAAGTGGAAACGGTGGTGGGTAATGAAGGGAGAGGCTCGGTGGTGAGATTGGTCATACCCTGTGTATCCTTAGGGCTGCAAATTCAGATGGCCTGGGAAAGGCCATAGAAGGCTGATCTGCACATGACTGGCACCTAACAGCATTTATACTTGTTTGGATGATGGCCCTCATCAGATTTGTTAGCCATATAATATAAGAAATACTAAAAGCTGCTCTTAGAAGTTCAGAGGGTAGACTGGTATTGCACTGCATGGTTCTGACAGCAAGATGAGATACATTTTCTGGGCCTTTGTTTATGAATTATTTAATCACGTAATATCAAGCAAATATCTGATGTATACAGTTAATACAAGAGGCTCTTATTATCTAAGTGCATGCAGTCGTGCAAGCTTGAGTGTCAAAGATCCTAGTCTTAGCAGTATATAGTTGGTAGAATGTAGTAATTATGATGGGCACTGAGAATTTGAGTAACTTGTTTTTTGTATGTTTATGTGGGTGGGGGTTCTGGACTTCTGCAAATTGCACTCAAGTTTCTTAAGCTTCAGGAGCTGTGTACAAGGTAAAAAGCAACATATTACAACTGATGTGTAACAATTTTGTCTTGTAGTATAAAGGAAAATTTTGGATTGTAACCAGGAGAAACGAGGAATATTGAGGAACTTTTAAGTATAAATTCGACTGTTTTAACTATGGTGTGAGCTTCCATCCTAGTTGATAAATGTCATGTTTTACCCATTTGTCCCACATTGTGCAAGATATTACAATACTGCACATTTTGAAGACTAAAGAATAACTGTGGCTGTAGTTTTAATACTCTTGCTTGTTGGTATTAAGTGACGCTGGGAGCCTGTTTTTTTTTTTTTTAAACCTGTTTTGCTTGATGGTTGCTTTTCTTGGCCATATGTGGATTTAGCCTTTGCAACTTGCGTTTACTCCTGAGAGTCTGGGTATGTGGTAAAACAAGTATAAATAACATTTTAACCATGCTGTGAGCTTTTTTCCTTGCTGTTGGTAAATGTTCCATATTTTTCTCAGTTGCTTCACCTTATGAGAAGTAGTGCAATCTTCCATATTTTGAATATGAAATGCTTACTATGACTGCATTTTCTGAAATTTACTTGCTTGTGCTGTGGATTTTACAGTAATGCCAAACCATACTAAACTGTCTGAAAACAGATGCTTTGGGTTAGAGTTTGAAGAATCTGCAGTTTTAATTATCCTACTTATTACAACTGCAAGTTTATAAAGTTGTCTTCTGAGACGACTTCATAGACAATTTTATAACAGCATTCAGAAAATCATAACTGCATTACTTAAAATCCTACACATCCAAAAAATAAATCCTAGAATGGGCTGTTGTGACTAAACTCTCCCTTTTGAAGGCTACCCATATCTCTGTTTGCATTTTTGTAGGATGTCTCTGATTTTGCTTCAGATATTTGCCCTGCACTTAATTTTGGTTTTCTGGTGAATCACTCACTGTTACAGTTGGTCAGTAATGCTTCTTATTCAAAAAGTGTGTATCAATACAAAACTTAACTTTCAGTGGATTTGGAGTAAAAGTATTAAACTTTGTTCCCAATTTTGTATGCTTATCCCATTATTTTTGGCTTTGTCCAGATTTCTTGACCAAATAAGCTTAAAAGATGTGATGCTACACCAAACGTTCAGATCTAAATTATTTCTGTTGGTGTTTTTAGCAAAGCAGAAACAGAGTACTAGGTAGGTCATGTTGTTGCATTTGCTCATTATGTTTTTTGTTTTTCAGTGTGGTATTTCTCCTTTGGGTGGTTTGGAAAACAAATGTATTAATTTACAGTCACAGTAGCTGAACAGGTACTGTCTTTTGGTACAGAAGACTGAGATTTCTATGCACTTGCCAGGTACTTGGATTGACTTTAAGTATTGACACTGCAGTACAGCATAAAGGGGGTGCTGCACTCCTGGGTGTGCTGTCAATTGAATGAAATGTTACTTGTAATGCAGCACAGAAGAAAAAAGTCCAACCTTCTGTTCTTGAGTTTGGGTTAATATTTTTTTTTCTACTGAGCATAGCTGTCAACCAATCGAGGACAACTCCAGAAATCAGAGGCACTTTCAAAAATATTAGTAATGTTAACTTGAGACATTGAGAAAATGTGGGAGTGTGAATTAACATGTACATTGGGAATGTGAATTAACATGTACGTTCTAAAGTACAAGAAGTCTATATAATTATTTGCATTATTTAGTAAGTGAAATTTACCAACTTTCATCCGAACTTCACTAGTTTTAGAAGGGATTAAGTGTGACAAAGCTAAAATCGGAGTCAAAATCAGGGACATTTGAGTTATGCTACTGAGTCACAAACGTCTGTGCAAGACATTTTCCCATCCTTTTTGACTTTGTAGCTACAGCCTTGACTTGTTCTGTAGAATACCACTAACACTTCATCTAAACCATAATCCTTCAGTCTGACAAATTAGTATTTGAGTGTTATGAACATTGCTAGAGTTAATAAGAATGTGGCATTCGCTTTTTTTTTTTTTTTTTTTACAAACCTCTAATCTTAAATTTTATATAAATTGTGTCATTACAGTTTATTTCAATCAGTTTTAAACATTCAGCATTACAAACCATGCAACAACTGTAGCTGCAAACATTGTAAATCACTTAAAATATATCTAGTCATTGTCAGTCAACCATTACATAGCTCATTCAGTTCCTGCCTGCATTTTAAACCTTGTTCCTCCTCTGCACTTCCCATTTTTTGTATGCAGTTTGCCCTACCCTTTTTCTAAAGATCTAGTTCAATTATGTTATCTCTGTTACTGTCTTCACAACTTCTAGTTAAGTTGGTTTAGAGACTGATTTCTGTTCTCTAGTGATTGCTTTTTTTTTGGCAGCCATCATAATTTATACCCATCAAGGCCTTACTATGTCTAGACAATACCAATTAAGTATCATAGCTCAAAAAAAAAATCATTTCCTTAGTTAAACCAATTTGCTCACCCAGCATCACAGACAGAGCAGTCTACAGGGGAATCTTTAAAGTCTGCCAACTTATTACACTCACAGAAAATATGTTCCCAGTTACCTCTTTCTTCCCCATCACATCTCCAACACTTGCTCCCTACTTGAGGAAAATTTCTTTGTAGTCTACTTGCAGTACAAAAATGCCTGGAAGTGTTTTACATGGGTAAAGATCCTAAATATTTCTTGACTTGGTTGCATATTTGGGAGATGTACATGCATCTTCCCCCATTGTTTTTGTGAATTGCAATCCAATGTCTCATACAATCCTTTTCTAACCTCCTCTAATACTTGTACTTATGCAATATTTTATATACTGTACTAATTATTCCTTTAACACCCTTGACAGGGAAGGCTATTTCTAAACTCTCTAGTCCAAATAAGTTTTTTGTCTTTCTCATTCTGTTACCTTTCTCTTCAGTTATTTGCTCCCAGTACCTTGGTTCCTTTGCCATTTTTCTCCAATAAATTCCAGCCCTCTCTTGCCTATAGTTGCATCCCTTTTGGCAGATCTCCTTAGTCCATTCCAGTGTTGGCTTAGTAGTTGGAATACTTTCTGCTACTTTATGAATGTAATATTCTGTATGATTTTATTGTTCTCCTTAAAGGTTTGCATGCCTAATCCCAGTCTCTCCTTGTATCTTGACCCCCCCCCCCATTTCATCATTATTGCTTTCCACTTTATTCAGTTTTCTGCTTGTGCTATGTATAGGAGCCTTAACTGTGTTGCTCTGAAATCGGTCAATCCCTATTCACCCTGTTCCTTTGGAAGAGTAAGCATATCCCACTTGACTATTGCCATCTTCCCCTCCCAGTTAAAAATCCTTCAGTTGTTTATTTGCTGTCCACAACTTCTTTGGTTGATAAAAATATGCTTGAGCTGTGTGTAAGAATAAAGGGACTAAAAACATTTTAACTGCTTGCATCTTACTGTTTTTGTGCATATAACTGAGTTTCTATTTTCTCAGTTTTTATATTACTTTTTGTTTAGTCTCTTCCCACGTACTCTTTGCTACCACACTGGAATCATTTTTAATCTGTACTCCTAAATACTTCATTTTATCATGTCCCCATAGGTATGGATATTGATATTGTTGAAACAATTCATATGTGGGTACATAATTTACCACTATTGCCTTTGTTTTAGCTTCATTCATTTTGTATCCCAAAAAGATTTGAAACAGTTTTCAGTATGTTCCACAGCACTGTAATGTCCCTTTGTGGTTTTGTCTGGTATAAAATGTCATGTGCAAATTTAACCAGTTTACTACCATAACAATTACATCCTTGAATTTCTGATTCTCTTATTTTCTTTGCCAGTGGTTCTTAATGTAATGCAAATAAAGGGAAGAGAGGACACCCCTGCCTGGTGTTTCTGCTGAAGCAGAGATCATCAGAGAGGACTCCACCCACTTTAATTTTCACCTCCGATCCCTCGTCTATCCTCCTAATCAGCTTTATAATTTTATCTGGGGATGAAAATGCTTCCTTTGCTCTGCTGATAAACTCCCAGCTTACTCTGTCAAATGCTTTCTCTGCTTTAAGAATCGCCAACAGCATGGACATTTTCTTGCATTCTGCTTACCACTGGATCATCAGTATTCTCTTAATGTCAAATGTTTGCTTCCCCTCCACAAAATCGCACTGACCCATGTCTGTCAACTTTGGCATCACTTTATTTTTTTAGTTTAGGATTGAAATGTGCTTCTATGAAGCTGGATCTTTACCTATAGATATTACAGCTACTGCCACTTTCTTTGAGGATGTTGGTACTTCTCCTCTTAAAATACTGTTAAACAAAACCTTCTGGATCTTTATCAAATTTTCCCTCCTAGCTTCCAAACATCCACAGGCATACCATCTATTCCTGAGGACTTTCCTGTAGATTGGATATACCTCACCATTTTTATCTCGTCTCCTATCCTAACTGTTGGCAATTGAGCCTCATTTACTTTTAACCTTGGCATATTTAATTCTTCTATAAACATTTCCATTTGTACCTTTTCTTGCTTTCCATATTGTTTTGCTTTATACAGACTTTCATAGAATTTCTGAAGTATTTTTAATACTTAAACAGGATATGTTATCTTCCTTGTTATAGGCTTCCTTAACTGGGTGATCACCCCTTCTACTTTCTGTTGCCGGAGTTGTTGTGCTAAAAGTTTGTGTTTTTAGAGTTATCAAAAAAAAAAAAAAAAAAAAAAAAAGTTGCTGAACTGGTATCTTATAAACTTGTGCATGTTATCGAGGTAATCACTTATTTTCTGGTTAGCATTCTGCAGTTGCCCTTCTATGAGATTCCCCTAGTTTGCAATACTTTACCATTTGTCAATCCCTCTAAATAATTTACTTAACTGTATCTCCCTTTTATTTCCATACTATTTTTCAACTCCACTTTAATTTTATCCCACTCCCTAGCTATATTTTCAGAAGAAATTTCTATTGTCTTTAATAAGTCCTGAATAATTTCCACTACCCATTCCTTAAATTCCTCCCTGTTCAGCAGATAGGTGGGAAAGCACCAGTGTCTCATTATTTCATTACCCTGTTTTTAGTTTAATTATTGGCACATGATCTGAAATAGTTGGTTATTGTGTGCATATCAAGACCTTCAATTAAATGTACACATCCCTATGTAATGTCAATTCTGTCTAGCCTAGTTCAGTTTTTTATCTTTGGGAATAAAATGCAATTTCACTCAACTCCATGCCAAATATTTCATAAATTTCTTTTAAAATCTACAATGCTTTGTTGTTTTTCCCTTCTGCGGCCCCACAGATGCATCTTCACTATAGAAAATCAAATTCCAGTCCCCAGCTATAAGTAATATTTCTTGCTGAAAGCTGATTTTTCTCCCAGAATTTTCTTAAGCTCCGTTATAGCAGTTTTGGTGGAATGTAAATGCATGTCAGTGTAATCCTCCTTCCTTGCCAGTAGCGCCTAAGTACTTTTTTTTTTTTTTTTTTTTTTTATCCTCTTCTGTTACTGTTGGAGCTCATCTTGCAATTAATAAAAATACTCCTCATTTCCTTTGCCCCTGGAATTCCACTGAATAACTACCCTGAAAATATTTTTCAGTTTGCATGTTTGCTTCTTTCCAAGTGTGTCCCCTGTAGCATAGCTATTTGCACTGTACATTTAATATAGTTCACTACGCTATTTTTTATCCGTGAGACCATTAATGTTTAAAGAAATCCTAGAAAGTATCATGTTGAGAGATTATTTATCCTACCTTTTATGTACAACAACTTTTTTGTTAAATGTACTGTTTGGCAAGTTAATCTTTTTTTTTATACAGTTTCTTGTTCTCTCCATTTGAGCCTATGTTGCATCTTAACAGAACTTCTTATTTTATTTAAAACCCTCAAACAAAAATGCACGCACATACCCAATACCCCTCTAAAACCTATTGACTAATAATGATGCACACATCTATGTACATCTTCAGATATTGAAACTTTACCCTCCTAATAGGAACAAATGTTCTAAACTGACAGCCACACACACACACACATGCAGACTCGAGTTAACCTAAAAGAAAGGTTATCCATGGTAAAATGGCATAGCATGTGGTTCTATTAAGTGCCATCTGGCTTTATCATCTCGGCTGGCAAAATATCTGAATGCTTTCAGAAAACATTTTCTGCAAGCCATTTCCCTTTTATCAGATTGTCTGCTAAGTCTATAACTAGACACAAGTACTTGTTCAATATTCTTTTTCATGTACTTGCATTCTCTTGAAACTTATTTCTTCATTAAGCTAATGGTTTAAACCCAGACATTCCCCTATGCAAGAATGAGAAAAAGCATATGTTTTTCTTTTGTCATGCTCTTTTAACCAGATTTTTAAGTTTTTTACATTGCAGTACTTACATTTCTTAAAAATAAGAGAGAGAGAAAGGATAAAGAAAAAAAAAACATTTATATTAGTATCCCCACTACATTTAAAAATAACAGAAAAAAAAGCTTTAACATGCAAAGAAAATCATGGACCATTAAAATAGTATTGTTAACTGTAAAACATTTTTTTATTCTTAACTTTCTCCCTTCTCCTCCCCTCTCCTAAGTATTTTTCCAAACATTAATGAAATGAAGTAGGGCATATACTTTAGAGTCCTCTGAAAGATTAACAAAGTCCATTATTTCCTAATTTTCTTGTTCTATTCCTGTTCATCTGCATCTCCCAAACCCTGTCTCTGCTTCTTTTCCAATGTACTCTGGTCTTCTAGTCAACTCTTGTGCTTTTTTCCCTTTCTTAAGCATTTTCCAGTGAAACGCTGGAAAGGGGTTCTCTGGCACATTCTCTCTCTTTCTCTCCTGTTTCACAGCTCACTTTTTGTTGGACAAACTTTTTCTTCCTTTAACATGTACTTCATTAAAAAATTTTGTTCCTCCAGGGAAGGCGATTTTGTTTCATCACAACATGGATAGTGTTGTTGTATATGCTTAAGGATATGATTTAGAGTAACATTATGCTAGTTATGCATTTATGGATGAGGAAAGCATGTAGCATGGGAGATACAGTCCATAGTTAATATCATGGATACTGCTAAGGATATGATATGAAATGAATATGTATCATAATGGTAGAGCTGAGGAATAAGGGAAGTTGCCAGTAACTGCATACAAGTCATCCATCTTCATGACATAGAAGGCTGAAGTCCTGACTGCAGTCCATGCTTTGCACTGAGGAAGATGGATCGGGTGAGGGAAGAAAATGTTGGCAGAGCCTGCTTGCATCCCTCTGGGGGAAGGATTTGAGGTTATATGCCTGGGTGAAGTCCAAGTAGCAGAATCCCTGGTCATCATACTTAAGTGCTGTCTAGAAGGGGGCATTGCTGCTTGCATGTGAGCTTACAAAGAATGGGGCACATTCATTAAGCTGTTTGGATGCTATGGGCACTGGGAGCTGTTAAGGCTAAAATTAAAACCTACTCCATCTGCACATATGGCTGTGCCTCTCATGGTTCACTAGATTCTCACCTTAGGACAAAAATAAACTGTATAATTTCTACCAGGGGAACTAATGGTTATTCCACAACTAATAGTTATTCCACCTCTCAACCACTCTAATGGTCATTGGAGGATATTTTAAAACAAAAAATTATATGTAATTTCGTGACTATTTTGCATGGATGATAATTGGAGATGTTAAGTAATGGTGCAGATATGTAGGATTTTGTAGCCTCCATAATGGAACAGAGATTAGATATGCTTTACAGATGATTTGGAAGGAAATATGGAAGGATAATGAATATTGAGACCATTATTTAAAGAGTAAGTGTGGGAGACAGTTGTGCTAATTTGCTTTAAAAGGTAAGCTTAAAATGCAGAGGTCCTTAAAAATGTTACAGAACTTGAGGTGCTTTTAGTGATTGTTTACAACCAACATTTGTGAGACTAAGTAGATTGTACTTGGCTGGCTTGTTGGTTTTCTGGTGGCAGATTAAGTGAAATAGCTGAAGATGGCAGGACTTAGAATGGCTGACAAATTTAATGTTATGTGGTGATGTATGAATAACAGTTGTGTAGCTTTTTATAATATGTACTTTGTATGCCCTGGCGGTAATAATTTCTTATAGTGATTATCCTTGAAATAGATTGAACATATTCTGACAACAATTTGATTTAAAATAATTTTGGAAAGTGTGCGTGTGTTTGCTATTGGTACTTGTCTCAAAATATGGTCCACTTTTATGCAAGGTTTTCCAATTTCCAGGATTTGTTAATCTCCTCCTTTGCTTTGTTTTTGATTGTGTTTTGTCAGCAGGTCTCGCTTCTGTTCAGAGAAACCTTCTGAAAGTTCTTGGGAGGCATGCATTTAATCCAGTCCTACAGCTATAGCTACAGTGACTTTGAATTATGTCTTGGGGATGAGGCATTTTAGAGATCAGTCTTTTTACAAAACAATCAAGTTCTTCCTCTGTTCCTGCTTTATTGGCAGCCTGATAATGGTGACTGAACTTGTCCCCCTTTTCTCTTGTATTTTTTTCTGCTTTCCCAATGATGGAAACATTTTCTGATGAAATTTAGTCATTTGATTATAGGTTCATAGTTGTATACTAGGCTAATGACCACTAGGGTCAAGAATCTAAGAGAAAATAAACCACAAATAGAGAGAAGAAAACACTGACTGAGAAGAATCCAGCAGCTGTTCAGCAAAAAAAAAAAAAAAACAGTTCAAGCTCCAGCATTGCTGTAAGGCATGACTTCAAGTAATCGAGAGGAATAAAGAACTCATAGAGCGGATTATACGCACCTCCATTGTTTCATTTATTTTAAACTCTAATAGCAAAAGGCTGGAAAAAATGGAAAAAGAAAGAGGCCAAGGCCTCTAATAGTAAAGATCCAGTTCTACCAGTAGAAAGCGTTGATTCTGACAAGACTGGTAGAACAACAAAGTACTGAAAGTTGGAGATTTTAGTGTTTGTGGAAAATTACTCTGTACACCAGGTAGAATAGGAAATTTATTGCAGCAATCAAGGAATGTAAAGAGGCAGGTCTAAGGTTGAAGCTGCTGTGTTCAGCTATCTAAAGAATATTTTTTTTTTCTTGGAGGGTCAGGCATTTTTTGATGCAGAACATGCTGAGGGGAAAAAATTGTCCAAAAAGTGAGCTATCTAACAGAAGGGGACCCTGCTGTTTTGTCTTCTGATGATAAAGCACACAGAGACTGACAGGGAAATCTTTTCCAGTGTTCCAAAGGAAAATACTTGAGAGATACAGAAAAGTACAGGAGTTGATTAGAAGAATCGTGAATATGTTGAAATGAGCCAGAGGCTGGAGTTGGGAGATTGAGATCAACAGGAAGAAAGCCAGCAATTTGAAAATAAATGAATAAATGTGAGATTACAAAGCATCACAGTTGTGAAAGTTGACTGAACAAGAAAACCTGGAAGTACTTGATTTTTTTGACTGTTAAACTTGTAGGGGACTTCAAAGGGACTGCAAAACATATGTCCTTAATGTCTGGGAGAACAGTAAGGAGAGAGGAAAGAGTAACCAAGTAAAACATTTTTGTTCTTAATGGTATTTTTATAAAACATGACACATTCTACAGGCTGCATAGTACAGCTTTTCAGTTATATTCTGTTTACAGGGATACTGGAGTAAGCAGGTACCCTTTTTTCCTTTTTTATTTTTAAGAAATCTAGGCACTACAATGTAAATACAGAAGAAAGGCAGGACAATAGGATGTTTATTATAATAGGTTATAATCGTGGGTTGTTGAGATGAGGGACGACAGGCTGTGAAAGTGTTCAGATGACAATAGAAGTAAAACTGATGTGCTTTTTTTTTTTTTCTTTTGGATAGGGCAGTAACTGGAATAAGGCCCTTGGCTTTACCTAACAAGTTTTAAGTGGAAGCAAGTAAAGGAATACTGAATGTAATGAAAAGCTTTCATTTAACAAATGTTCACAGTGCAACATGAGAAGCTTGTAGCTGAAAAAACTGTGCATCTGGTTCTCATTTTTCTATGCAGAAAAGCTGATTAAGAGGGCAATAAAAAAACAAATACTTTTTCTTTCAATGGCTAAAAAGTCCTCTACATCTGGGAGAGGAATAAAGATGAGACAAAAAGACATCACTTGGTGTAAGTAAAAGCACAGGCTGTACCATGCATCTTGGCATGGATAACCTTTATTATAAGTCAAGTAAAGCCTGGGAGTGCAACTGTCAATATGGGATCATTGTTCCTATTAGGATAGTTGAACTTCATTATTTGAAGATGCTCATAGTTTTGGGTGTTTGTATTAAGTGAATGTTATGGAGGTGTTCTTCGGAGAGACTTTGAAGGTTTTCATTAAAATAAAAATATTCTTAAGATGTGACATAGGTTCAAATGGCTATGACAAGAAACAACTTGCCAAACAGTGCATGCCACACACAAGCTGAAACTACACATTAAAAACTGTTTTACATAACAGGTGGGAATAATTTCTTATAATAGCAACACTTTCCATATTATCCTTTTAATGTGTATAGTCTGTTGGGTATATACAAAAAGAGTAGTAAACTAGATTTAGAAATGCAGTGTGTAAATGTCAATTCTACAGGAGGCCCATTTGGAAAGAATTCAGCATGTTAATTTGATAGAGGATTTCAGGATGGTTATTTAGTGGAATATCTGGGACAAAGGAAAAGAGGAATAACTGTATTAATTGCTAGAAGAGTTCCAACAGTGATGGGAGGGGAAAAAGATGGTAGTAGATTTGTAATAGTAAAGGGTTACTGGCAAGGGAGGAGGATTATGTTGGCGTGTTTGGTCTACCTACAACTTCTACGATGGAGCTTTAAAAAAATTCTGGGGAAAATCAGCTTTCAGCAGGAAATATTACATACAGATGGGGGTTTGAGTTTGATTTGCAACAGTGAGGTTGTGTTTGGGGAGGCCTAGAAGGGGAAATGTAACAAAAGAGGAAAGCTTTTTGATGAGGAAATTTATAAAGTGTGTGGTATGGAAGATATGAATTTAGTAGCAGGAGCTCTGAGAATTTATATATTCCCCAAGGTTATAAACTGGGCTAGGCTAGACCAATTTCATGTGAACACATGCATTTGACTGAAAGTTTTGATATGCATGCAGTATTTCAGATCATGTGCCAATAATAATGCAGAGTAACTAAGTAAAAAAAAAGACACTGGCAGTTCCCCACCTATGTTAAACAGGAATGTAAGGAATGGGCAGAGGAAATTATTCGGGAGTTATTAGGGAAGATTTCTATCTTTAGAAAATATAGCTAGGAAGTGGGACAAAATTAGTTTAAAATACGGTAGAAATGAAAGGAAAAAGATGCAGGTTAAGAAGTAAAAAGAATATTTTAGTGACTGTTTAAAGGATAAAATATTGCAGAATAGGAGGAAACTTCCTGAGCAAGAAGAGGTGCAACTACAGACTGCTAGGGAGAAAATAGGGACTACCTGTGTAATGTGCATGTGTTTAGAAAGATACTGTTAAGCAACTGTTTTTGATAGCTACAGAGCACCAAAGCTTTTATCGCAAATCCTCGGGTAACAAAGTAGAAGGGTTGTTACCAAACTTGGAGTTTATAACAAGGAAAACTATCAGAGATCATGGTGGTAGGAATATTTCAAACATTTTATAAGTAGCTGTATAAAATATGGAAATCCATAAATGTTTCAATTGTACTTTTGCTTGAAGAATTAAATATGCCAAAGTTAGAAGTAGAAACCACAATTGGAGGAGATTAGATAAAAATGGTGATGCATGATCAATTTACAGGAAAGTCTCCAGGAATAGATGGTATTCTGTGCAAGTTTGGAAGCTAGGAGTGAAGAAAGTGATACAGATATGGAAGGTTTTATTTAGTTTCAGTATTTTAAAAGTACCACCAACTTCCAGGAAGAAAGCTGTGGTGACTAACACCTAAAGATGATAGACCCATTAGTCCCAGCTTCATGTAGGCCCATTTAAACCATGATGGTAAAATGTTTGTCTATATAACAGCTAAAAGAATGGCAAAGATAATGCCAAAATTGTGGTTTTGTGAAGTGGAGCAAACATTTGACAACTTTAACAGAACAATGATGATCCAGAGGGAAGCAGAATGCAAGCAGATACACTACTGTTGTTGGTAGGACTTGATGCAGAGAAAGCATTTAACACAGTAGGCTGGGATTTTGAGTAAGGGCAATGGAAACATTTAATTTGTCACTAAGGTTTAATTAGGATATGTGAGAGATCAAAGGTGAAAATTAAAGTGAGTGGGGGTCCTTTTTGATAAGTTCTGTTTGACTACAGGAACCAGACAGTGGTGCTCTCTCTCCCCATTTTTTGTTAAATTTAGAACCACTGGCAAAGAAAATAAGGTACTTAGAAATTCAAGGATATAATTGGTATGTTGATCAAAAGTCCGTTCTATTAACTGATGCTATTATTTTGTACCTGATAAAACCAGAAAAGAATATTTCAATGTTGTGGACCATTTTGAGATGGTTTCATGTCTCTTCAGGATGCAAAATTTAAGCAGCAGCAGTAAACTACATACCCCCATACACATTGGTTCAGCATACCCATATTTATGGGGGCATGATAAAATGAAGTGCTTAGTATGGGTTAAAAATGATTTTATGGCAGCTAAGGATATGTGAGAAGAGACTAAACAAAAGGGTAATACAAAAGAAAATGAGAAATTGGAACTTTTTTATGGATATGAATAGCCAGATACAAGCAGTGAAGCAGTGACAATGTTTTAGTCCATTTTGTTTTGTACTCAGCTCTGGCATATTTTTTATCAACCAGAGGAGAAGTTGTGAATAACAATTTAAAATCCTTCTGCTCCTTATCTGGGAGCATAAAAGGACAAGAGTGAAATGGGATAAGCTTTTATTTATTATTTTATTTATTTTACATTTGTTTACCAGGAGTGTCCACTGGGGAGGAGTGAGACCATTTTCAGTGGAGGCCTGGGGAGAAAAGCTCCAAATACATTTATTAACAAATAATCAGAAAAATCTTTAACAAATGAACAGAACATATTGTTCTTTGCAACAGGTTCAGACATACAGTTAGGTAACCGATTGAGGTTATAAAGCAAATTTAAGAAAATGCAGGCATTGTGCATTTTTGAAGTTATAGCAGTCATGACCGACTATGAATAGTTGTAGTTTGAGTACCATAACAGTCTGGCAGGCATAGCAGTGGATAAACAGAGTATGGTTACAGTTTTGCTAATAGAGCAGTTTGGAAGGGGTCAGTTAATGTGAGGTGTGGAGCAGGAGCATTGCCACTGAGTAACTAGATGTGAATGGAGGCCATCTTTGAAAGACCTGGCATTACTGGTGGCTCTGAGTGATATAGGGAGTGAGTTCCAGAGTTTGGCAATACAGAAAGAATGGAGTGCTTGTCCAGCAGGGAGTGCAGGTTTTTGGACGAGTAGCAAGGTTTCATTTTGTGATGTGGTCTGTTTGGGTGGTGTTGAGTTAATGTGGAGGTAAGGGCTGGTCAGTCAAGGGGTTTATAGATAATTTTATGGGCTGTTGAAAATTGCTGATGAGTGAGATATTGATGTAGCTGAAGCCATTTGAGTGTGTGCAGTGAGGAACCATGATGGGAAGAGTAGGTGGCATTTAGTTGCAAACTTTGCTGTTTTTAACAGGTTTCCATTTTATTTTAGTGCTGTGCTAATGTTGGTACGGACGGGGGTGCCATATAGTAAGGAAAGGGTAGTAGAAAGGTAGCGGCCAAGGTTTGTTTGGTGTTAGGGCTGAGGAAGTGTTTATGCCTATAGAGTGTTCCCAACTTCTGATGGGTCTTTTTTATGTTATTGTAGATGTGCTGGTCGAAGGTTAAGCTTTCGTCTATGGTGACACCTAGCAGTTTAGTGTGTGTGACCATTTCTAGAGTGGTTTTGTTTAATGCGTAGATTTTGAAGTTTTGTTTTTATAGTGGTGTTTTCTATTTAGGGGAGAAGAAGTTTGGTTTTGTTTGGGATGAGTGCGAGATGATTTAGTCATCCAGCTTTCTATAGAGGAGAATGCTTGCTGTGTGTGTGAGTAGTTCAGGTATGGTTTGGGATGAGGAAATTTATAGTGGAGTCATCTGCATATTGAATAAGTGAATTGTTAGGGACATGAGTGAAAGTCATTAATGAATATACTGAAAAGCAGTGGGCCTAATGTGGATCCTTGAACTCATTTAGGGGTGTCAAGGAATGATGAGGTAGATGCACGCCATCTAGTGGATTGTTTTCTATTGGATAGGTAGTTGGAAAACCAGAGCAGAGTTGGTGGGGGCAGGTTCAGAGCTGAGAGCTTTGAGAGAAGTAGAGAGTGGGAAATGGTGTCTAATGCCTTGGACAAATCCAGGAATAGAGAGAGTAGACAAAATTCCCTTCATTGCATGCTTGAACAGTATTTTGTAAAGGATAGGAGAGCAGTGGTAGTACTATGAGCAGGGCAGAAACCATGTTGAAAGGAAAGAGATTATTGTGTAAAAGGTATTGCTGGAGCTGGGAGTTTATGCATTTTTCTAAGATTTTAGAGATTGGTGACAATATAACTATGGGATGGAAGTTTGAGGTATCTGTATTATTACCACCTTTATGTAGGGGAAGAATGTAGGCTTTCTTCCAGATGGTGGGGTATATAGGATTCCTGAATTGACCTGTTCAGGAGTATGCTAATGGGGTGCAAGATATGGCTGGAGCTGAAATTTTTAGGTTTTCTGAGAGTAGGTTGTCAGGGGCATTGCTTCCTGGTTTCATTTTAAGCAGGAGTTTGTTTATAGTAGACGTTGGGATTGGAGAGAGAAAATTTGGTAGTGGATGGATCTTCTGGGTGGTTTTAGTTTGTGGAGGGCTTGGTTTGAGAAGGTGGGGGTGGAAATGTGGCAGTTAGTTTGGCTGTAGTTTCAACAAAGTATGTGTTTAAAGATTGTGGCAATTTCTAGGGGTGTTTTTTCGGGGTGTGGACAATTACTTTTTGAGGCAGGGTTTAATAGTGTAGATATTGAGGCCCAAAATTGCTTTGGGTTTTGTTTGAAATTGCACTGCAATTTTGATATGATTCTTTTTGTCGTTGATAACTAGACGTTTGACTTTATTGCAATGGTGCCTGTACTGTTGGCTGTCGAGAGATTGGCAGTTGTATGCCGTTTTTTCCAGGCTTTGTCTCTTGCGACCATGGCCTGCTTGGTACATTTTAAGAGCCAGATACAGGTTTTTGTTTTTACCCTTTTGCATCGCAAAAGAGCATGATAGTTTTGGACTTTAGGAAGGGTGACTTAAGGAATTCAACCGCTTCATCTCGAAGAAGGGTTTTTAGTATGTTCCAGTTTATAGATTTTAGATGGTCAATAAAAATGTCTTGGTTGAAGTTTAGTAAGGCTTTGCCGTAGTATACAATGATGTTGGTTGGGTAGTTGGGATATCTCACGTATGGCATAGTCTGGGTTGTGGTCACTGATATTGCAGTGAAGGGTCCCTGTTTTGGAGAACTTGTTGGGGTCAGAAACAAGGATCCAGTCTATGATTGAGCCACTATTGTTGTTAGATGATCTGGTTATATCTGTGATTACTTGGGTAAAGTTGTAGAGGTCGATATCGGGAGGTTAAGGAGCTGTTTACCTGACTGGGCCAATTTATATTCACATCACCGAGTATGATTGCTTCGTTGTTAATTTTTGAGGAGATCCAAGCTAAGATCTCCAAGAAGTGGGGTATTATTTCCTTGGGTAGGTACAATGTAATACATATGCTAATAAGTTTAGGAAAGTGATTAGTATTTCAGTATTTGAGAATTGGGATATTGGAGATGAATAGGCGGTAATGGAAAGTCTATGTGGAAAAATAAGGTAATGCTGACTCCTTTTTTTGTGCTGTCTGTCTGCTCTGAGGCAGGAGTAACTGGGTGGGAGGAATTCGGGGTCTCTGACATATTGTTTTAGCCAAGTTTCAGTAGTGGCAAGTATGTCTGGTTTTAGTTTGTTGTATCCAAGCATGGAATTCTGGAATTTTATTCCTAATGCTTTGGAGATTAATAGTGTTGAATTGTAGTGATCCAAGGGAATTATTGTTGGGGGTAGTGGGACTGAGTCCCGGGTTTTGGTGAGTATTTCCACATATAGAGAGAGCAAGTTTAGTGATAGGGGGCGTTAGCAAAGGTTGTTTATGTGCCAAGTAAGACTAATGTATGTATGCTAATGTGAATGAGGATAGGTGGTTAGAAGTTGTTTGTTTAAAGAGGAAAATGGGGTGAGGTTGAATAAGGCTTGGAAATATGTTAGAGTAGGAGGTTAAAGTTGGAGTGTGTATATTGGTGATTGGTGTAGTGTTGGGAGATAGATGAGCTGAGTTTAGGGATGTTAGGTTTGTCAGTATTAATGTTAGTGTTGGATGGTATGGAGAGCAGTGGGGAAGAGATGTAGTATTTGCATGGGCGAGAGACTGAGTTGGGTGTATACGTTGAGTGTTAGGGGAGGGATATGTAAATGTAGGGTGTGTGGAGTGGGTTGGTAGTAAGGAGGGTGTGTGTTTTAGGAGAGCGAAAATGAGGTCAGATGTAGGTAATGGGGGGTGGGGTGTATAGACGTATAAATGTAATTGATGTGGGGGTGGGAATGGGGGTAGGGTAGCGGATTGAGCCAGAAAGGCGAATGGAGCAGCTAGAGACAAGTAAAGGAAGAATCCAAGTCCAGAAAAAAAAAACAGAGGAGGGAAAGGTAGGTTTGGAGAAGAAAGTATGTAGGAGGGGAGGAAGGAAGTTTGTAGTGGTGGGTGATAGGGAGAAAGATAAGGAGATGCATGGAGGTAAAGGAACTATTGATGGCGGGCTATAGCAGAATAGTCAGGGTGGTTAAATTATTTTCTGCTAAAGGAAATATAAGAGTGGGTACAGGCTGCAATCTGGTGGACAAGTCTGTATTTGCAGCACTGACCACAGTGAGCGTTCCCGAGATAGGGGAGAAAACGGAGGAAAGTTTGGCTACTAGTAAAAGCTGGGATAAGGGTAAGTATGGGGGGCAGTGTTAGGAGGGTTTGACTGCTGGCTGTCCTGATGGGATGCATGCACTAACCACCTAGTAGGGTTAAGGCACCATTAGTTATTTAAATTAAAGCAAGTTTCAAACACACGTACTTTCTTGATTGCCTTGGTTAATGAAATAAATGAAGGGGGAGTTTGGTAATTTCTTGTACTGGGGATGAGGTAGTGTTTTTTTAGGGAGAGGCTTATTTCCTTAGTTGTCCAGCAGGGCTCGGATAAGAGGTAGATCTAGTACAAAAGGCTGGAGAAAGGCTACAGAGGGAGTAAAAGGGTGAATTTGCAAGTTATAGGTGACCAAACCAGTAATGCATCAACAGTAAGTCATATTTACAATTAAACCAGTAGTATTAGCACACCATCTGTATAAATTTTAGCTGCGTTGTATGTACCAAGCTGAAAACTAGCAGTAAAATACCACTTTGGACAAGTTATGTATTGCTGTAATACTGTTAGGACCGTTAGGCACATTAACACGCTAGTGCAGTGTAAACTCTCATAATCAGATGTAGTACTAGCCCGAGACTAACATTAAGTGTTTAAAATAGTAACTGCCAACACAAATATGTTAGACCCAGGAAGATGCACTGTTCTACATTAATAAAACAAGGAGCTCAGTAACTGAGCCATAATGTGTTACAGTAGCAAACAGATGCATAAATGAGTTACTGATTTCAGCTACATGTACATACGCTCGCTATTCACAGGATATCAAATACAATTACATAGTAAGTTATTGCATTCCAAAAACATGATTCCAAGAGTATTGTTAGTAGAGATAAGAGGGTAGGAGTGCTTATTATTTAAGAGCAGACAGTTTGGCATTTGTTTTGAAAAAAGACAGCCTGCAATGCTTAAACAGCACAAAAATGCAGAGAGCTTGTGCTTACGTGACAATGACAAGACACAACAGTTGAAAAACAGGAAAAAAAACTACTAGGAGGTTAACACGCTGGGGCAGGGGACACGCAGCAGCCGAGAGTAATGCAGGGTGTTTCAAGATGGTGCCCTGTGAGTATGGGTGCTTATGATACGTCTGGGGTGGATATTGCATGAGAGGGGGGGAGATGATGAGGTGAGTGCAGGTAATGACCAGAGTAGCACCGTCCTCGAGGGGCAAAGAGTAGCACTGTCCTCGAGGGGCGAAGAGATGGGGTTCAGCTTCTGTAGGGAGCTTAACCAGGACCAGTGGTGGAGGAGGGGGATCAGTGGGGAAGGGAAGGGGTTGTGGAAGAGAAGGGCTTCGAGGTGTACAAAGAGCAAAGAAAAGTGATGGTGCAGTGGGGAAAGAGCGAGACAATCAGATATAGGTAGAGATGAGAGAAAAGTGAAGGAAGAATCCAAGTCCAGAAAACATTCAGAGGAAAGGTATGTTTGGAGAAGAAAATATGCAGGAGGGGAGGAAGGAAGTTGTAGTGGTGGGTGATGGGGAGAA
The DNA here is from genome assembly GCF_019279795.1 of Protopterus annectens. NCBI lineage: Eukaryota > Metazoa > Chordata > Ceratodontiformes > Protopteridae > Protopterus > Protopterus annectens. The sequence goes on along the minus strand of NC_056750.1, from coordinate 359,063,847 downwards.
GGATAAGGAGATGCACGGAGGTAAAGGGACTATTGACGGCAGGCTATAGTAGAATAGTAAAGGTGGTTAAATTATTTTTCTGCTAAAGGGAATATTAAGAGTGGGTACAGGCTGGTATCTAGTGGACAAATCTATTTGCAGCACAGACCACAGTGAGTGTTTCCGAGATAGGGGAGAAAACAGAGAGAGGAAAGTTTGGCTGCTAGTAAAAGCTGGGATAGGGAAAAGTATGGGGGGGGCAGTGTTAGGAGGGTTTGGCTGATGGCGGTCCTGATGGGACGCATGCACTAACCACCTAGTAGGGTTAAGGCACCATTACTTATTTAATTAAAGCAAGTTTCAAATGCACATGCTTTCTGGATTCCCTTGATTAAGGAAATAAATAGAGGGAGTTGTTTGGCTCTTTCTTGTACTGGGGATGAGGTACAGAGTTCTTTTAGGGAGAGGCTTATTTCCTTAGTTGTCCAGAAGGGCTCGGATAAGAGGTAGATGTAGTACAAAAGGCTGGAGAAAGGTTTCTTGATTCCCTTGGTTAAGGAAATAATGAGGGAGTTGTTTTCTTTCTTGTACTGGGGATGATGCTGATACTTCCAATAGAACAGGGTTTAGGATAATCTGATTTGAAGAGATATTTTGGAGCTACACAGTTAAGGCTCCTGTATAGCAAAAGTAGAAAGCTATCATTCGATGTGGAAAGGGACGATAAAAGATGGGGGGAGGCTCAAGAAATAGTCTGAGATTTTTGGATGCAGATCCTTAAGAGAGTAACAGTAACCATATAAATATTGTATTCAGAAATTATCAGAAAGTATCCTAAGAACTAAGGAAACCTGGGAATGGAGAAAGGAAATTCTGCCAATAGGAGTGACTAGAATTTAGGTGTACAGAGAATAGACAACTGGGGGCTGGAATTTACTGGAGAAAACTAGCAAAGGAGCAAATACCTTCTGAGGTAAAGGTTATAGAATGGTAAGAGGCCAGCAATACAATTGGACTGCAGGCTAGAGATTGCCTTCCCTGCCAAAGATTGATATGGGCGTATAGGCAAAAAAAAAAAAAAATAGGTGATCCTAAGTGAAAGACCTGTGCTGGTACGGTTGCATTTTTAAAATTTTTAAAATTTTTTTTTTTTTTTTAGAATTTTAGAGCAGAAGATGCTGTTCAATTAATAATTAGTAGGGCATATAAAATATTACATGATTACTACAAGAATTGGAGTAGGTTAGAAAGGGTTTGGAAGAGAATGGATAAGCAATTCACAAATTGGTAAGGGTGTATGTATGGCTCCCAAATATGCAGCAAAGTGTAGAATATTTAGGATTTTTGCTTGGAAGTGTTTGCATGTTTGCATAGATAGTTGAATGCCCAGGCAGATGTTGGAAGTGTGATGGGGAAGAAAGAGACAATTGGGAGCATATTTTTTGGTAGTGTAATGAGCAGTAAGAAGTAGTGGGTGAGCAAATACTAAGAAAATTTTGAGCTGTGATACAAAAATGGAATTTCCTAAATATGGCAAGGGCTTGCTGAGAGTAATTCTGGTGGCTGCCCCAAAAAAGCAATTTATTAGAAAGTGGAAATCAAACACTAAACGCACCATACTAGAAGTAGTGAATTTTGTAACGGAGATAAAATAACTGAAAGTGGTATTTTTAGAAAAGGGTAGGAGGAAATTGTATAGGAAAAAATGAGATTTGTGGGAACAATACATGCAGAATGTTTTGAGGATTATATAAGCACCACGAAATTCAAAGGAAGACACAGAAGTAGCTGACATCCATCTTTATTCTTTCCATCCTGGTACCTCGGCTATTCGCCTTCAATGGGACATACTTTAACATTTTCAGATTTGTGGACTGGGGGCAGCAATGAACTTTGTTCTGAAGAATTTGTGCATCTTGAACGTATTATGGCAAAAGAAATGACTGTTTTCTATGATTCTAAACTACTTGAGAAATATGTGATGCTGAATGTAACACCTAGAGGTCTGCGTATAGACAAATTGCCTGCAGGAGGTTTTAAGGAAGATGAAAATGATTTGCTGATTGAATGGAGACAAGCTGCACAAGACTGTTTAAACTGGCTGAAAATTTTGATCAAAAAGAATCAAAGAACTATGGATAGTTTACATTGTAAAATTATTGAGTTACAACAAGAGATAAAAAGTAAAGTCTCTACAGTTGTGTTTCAATCTAAGTTCAAATATATAAATGAAAAATTAAAGAAGGTGGAAAATGAAGTGATGGCCAGGAAGAAGGCCAAATTAAACAGAGATGTTAGACTATGAAAGAAATGAAATCTACAATTGGCCCAGAAGAGGGCGCCATTTCCAAAGGAACTTTAAAAAATACAGAGGAGGAAATTAAGAGATTTCCTCTTGTTCTTCTGTAGAGACTGGGGGTAGCCGTAAAAGTGTGTCCTTTGAGGATATTGTAGTTGAAGATGTGGAAATGAGTGAAGACAACAGAAGAGGACAGAATTCTCGGAATAGGACATACAATGTGCAGACCAGATCGACCAGAAAACAACAGGGTAAGACAAGTCATTTGCAAGCTAGCAATCGGCCAAAAAACTGACTTTAAACTTCCTGCATGGTCAGCGTGCTTCGTTAGCAAGCGCGCCATTTAATGTTAAATTTCAGGATGAAAATTTGTTTTTCTCCGTTAAAACTGATAAAAAATGTTACAAAATGGGCAGTGAATATATTTATGAGCATTTTGATGAGTTTCCAGCTGTTAGTTCATCTAGAGATATTGGCGCATTTGAATTTAATGCACAAATACGTAAAAATGCTAGTACGTTATCTGATATTGTTTTGGAACATACTGCAGGTATGGGAGATTGTTCTACGCTGACTGGTAGTGTGTGTGGGAGTGCAGAGCGGCTGGCTAAATGCTCAGACAGTCGCGTTGATTTATGTGGTGTTGATGCCATGTTTTCCATTGAGTGTGGGATTGTTGAGCAGCCAGTTGAACTGGAAAATGATCGTTTAGATAGCATTGTTAATTTACGACACATTGATGTTTCTCCTGCCTCTCATATGACTGATTATTCTGGTTCTTTGGATTTAGTGGTGAAATCATGTTATGAAGGTGCATTATTTGAGTCTGTTAATGTTACTGTAGAACAGACGTTGAATGTGGAGGATGCTAACCATTCAGATAGTGGCTATACTAGTAGGAGCTTAGGACAAGCAGTAAGCATGGAGAATGATGATTTTAAAAAAAAATCATGCAGCTTGATGCAAATAATGGGGGGGGGTGACATTGTACGTGATGATGCCGACCAATTTGGAACCATTTATAGTAATGGGAGTGTTGAGCAACTTGCTGTTCCGGTAATTAACCGTTTAGATAATTTTGATGATTTACAATGTATTAATGCTTCTGTTGCCCCTGTATGTGGGAGCATTGAGCAGTTAGCAGTTGCGGAAACTGAATGCTCCAATGGTTTGGTTAATACACGGTACGATAATGTTTCCTTTGTCTTTTCAAACTGCTGCTAGCTCTAGTTTTTTGGATTCAGTGTCGAAACCATGTGATGAAGGTGTACTGTCTGAATTGATTGGTATCTCTATGGAGGAGATGTTGAATGTGGAAGATGTTAATGTGTTTGTTAGTAATGGTTTAAGGAGGGGCTTAGGACAAACAGTCAATTTGAGAAATGATGGCTGTAGTGAAAATATGCAACCTGATGAAAATAATATGGATGCTATTGTATGTGATTTTATTGGTAAATTTGAAGATGTTCATAGTAACACAACACATACCCAGTCCCTACCTCTTTGTGAATGTTATGGGGATAGCAGTATGAATGGGAAAGTTATGAGTGATATCATTAAGGGTAACAGTGAACTAGCTATGTCTCAGGATGGACATCAGGATGATTTTAATATATCCTGTGAGCTTACCAGCATTACTGATATTGTAATGTTGAAAATGAAGTGGTACTTAATGTTGGTACCACTGCCAGTAATGGTTTAAATGTGATTAACCTTTCTGATCTTCCCTTGTCTGAAGAAATGCTAAGTGTTTTTTCTAAAGGTACAAAATTTGTACCTACTAGAATACCGTCCATTTCAGACATTCTTTTTGATGTAAAAGCCTTTATTCGTAAATTAAATCTGAGGGTTTATTTTTATGAAAAGGATAAAAGTATAAATAAGGCAGATGTTGGTCTTTTGGATGAAACCCTTTTAAACTTAAGTACATATGAGTATGAAGGTTTGGAATTGGATGTAAATGGGAATGAAAATGAGAATATTCATGAGCTTTCTATGGAATCTAACATGGAAGGGGATTTTGGAGGTGGATATGGTCACTTAGAAGTTCCCCATTTCCCAGGTGACAGTAATTTTATGCCTCCTAAGAAATCTTTGGCAATAAATGCCTTTGAACATGTCATTATGGCCAAGTTTGAATCGGCACATAAAGCTTTTTGTATGTGTAAAAAGATCTTTAATTTAAGTAAAAGTGAATGGTTGGCCCTTAAGATTTAGGATGGAATTGGATAAAGTTGTCAAACCGGCGGATAAGGGGGGCAATTGGGTGATTATGAATAGTGAAAACTATGAGAATATAATTAATAATTTACTATTGGATGACACCTACCAAAAGTTAGATAGTAACCCTCTTAATTCTTATTCTAGTGCACTTAGTGAGCTACTGGAGCGAGGTGAAAGACTGGGATTTTTCACTGGGAAAGATGTAAAAAGTTTGATTATGAGGGAACCACGAGACCCTTACATGTATATAATTCCTAAGATTCATAAAAATGTTACCAATCCTCCAGGTAGACCTATTATTTCAGGGATTGGGTCTTTTGTTGAGAGGGTTAATATTTTCTTGGACCATCATTTAAAGAAATTTCTGCCTAAGGTTCAATCTCATGTTAAGAATACTCAGGATGTTTGTTTGGCTTTAAAGGGACTCAAATGGGAAGAGAATTATTATTGGGCCAGTGTTGATGTTGTATCACTTTATACCAACATTAAGACCAGATGGGGCTTGGAAGCAGTGTACAAAATGATGGGAGAAGGGCCATATACTAGATTTATATTAAGTTTGCTTGAGTTTAGTTTAACACATAATTACTTCACATGGAAAAAAGAATATTTTTTGCAGACAAAAGGAACAGCCATGGGTGCTGCTTTTGCTCCCAGTTATGCAGTGATCTATATGGGAGAGTTCGAAAAGGAATTCATGTTTCAGAATACATTTTTTGTTAATGTTGTTTTTTTTAAACGTTATATTGATGATTTGATTTTTGTATGCAAGGGAGATACGAGTCTCTTTGATGAATTTATGGTGAGTTTAAACAATAACCACCATGGTTTAAAATTTGTGGCACACGTATCTGAATTTCGAATTCCTTTTCTTGATGTAGAATTTTATGTGGGGGTAAATGGTTTAGTTGAGCATAAAACATATAGAAAACCCACTTCAGTAAATAATTTTCTACATGCCAGCAGCATGCACCCAGTACATTTGATTAAGGCTATACCGGAAGGAGAATTTAAAAGGAATTTAAGGAATACTTCAAACAAAAATCTATGGGAGGAGGTGTGTGATGAAATTGTGGATAGACTATATTCACGTGGATACGAGCACGACAAGCTTCAATCTATAAAACATAGATTGTGTAAAAATAAAACATTTGGGAGAAGAGGGCATAAGCATGCATCTGAGTTTGAAAATGTGTCCGAGTTAAACAAGTTGTTCTTTGTATCTAAGTATTCGAACTTTTCAAACATTATGGAAAAAATTATTAGAGATTTGTGGCCTGTGGTGAGTGAAGATCCTGTAATAGGTCACCTTTTTCCCAAACACATTACCTTTTCCTATAAAAGGTATCCTAATTTAAAAGAGATTTTGAATAGGAAAGTTGAAGTTAAAATAGATGGTAAGATAGGGATGTATAGCTGTGGGAGATGTTCTGTCTGCAATAAAACTAAAAATATGCACGGGGTGAAAATAAATGGAAAGAGGTACACTGCTTTTGAAAGGTTTGATTGTAGGTCAACAGGTGTTGCATACATATTAGGTTGTGATTGTGTTCCAGCAAAATGGTATATTGGGCAAACTACTAGACAAATTAAGATTCGTATTTTGGAACACCTGGGTGACATAAGGAGGGGTAATCTAGAGAGTCCTGTAGCTGCACATTTTTGTAGTATACATAATGGTGAGAATGATAGTTTTAGGTTTAGTGTTCTAGCCAGGCCCCATTTTAGTAAAGGAAATTATAAAGCAGCATTAAGTAAGTTAGAACAGAGGATGATCATTGAGTATCATACTTTATTCCCTAATGGAATGAATTTGGAAATTTAAAATAAAATTTAACTTATTTGTGATGTAATATATGTTTAAAATGAAGTTTTGTAATATTGATAAGTTAAAATGAGTAATAGGTTGTTACATTCATATACAATGTTTAAATGTTAAGAATTAATTGTATTAAGGAAATTTATCTAATTAAGTTTGGAGTGTGTAGTTTATATTTATATATTGTGAAACTAATATTTAGAAATTTTTGTAAGTGGAGAAAAAAAGAAAAAAATGAATTTTAAATTGTCAAATAATGGAAATGTTTCTTTCCTTGGAATAGGTTTCAGTGGTGAAAGAGTTAAATGTTTGACATTAAGTTGTTTAATTATGCCTAATTAACCAATTAATGCATATATAAAAGAACTCTGAAAATGTTAAAGTATGTCCCATTGAAGGCGAATAGCCGAGGTACCAGGATGGAAAGAATAAAGATGGATGTCAGCTACTTCTGTGTCTTCCTTTGAATTTCGTGGTGCTTATGTTTCTGAAGGAATTTGAGGTTTGCTTTTTGGAGGTGTATTGTTTCTGAAGATGTTTTCAGGATTAATAAGGTTAAAGGAGGGCAGGTATTGAATGAGCTATGTAATGTTCATCTGCCAATGACTGTATAAAAGATTTATATGTTGGGTATAATGTTTGCAACTGAAAATAAGTATAGTTTTTCATTTATTGAAATGTATGATTGCATGCATCATAAGTGATAATTCAATAAAGATGTTTATGCAGAGGACAGGAAGAAATGGAAATAGATTTATCCGCTGTGGCGACCCCTAACTGGAACAGCCGAAAGAAGATTATTAAGAAAAGTGAGAATGAAAACCTGTACCTTGTGCCTCTGAATTATGCTGAATTCCTGCCGATCCTTTGGTGTACTGAGTGAGAAGGAGGTTTACTGTAGCAGCTTTTCCATGGATTGTCTGCTGGGTTTTCTTCCCCTGACTGGTTCCATCCTTTCTTGGGCCATTTGATGGAGTCATGATCGTTGGTCTAATTTGCTACCCTTCTCCAGGTATTGATTTTTTTTAACTGCAGTTATTGCCTACAGTTATTGACTACACTATTCTGCAGGACCTAACTTCTGCTCTTCTCTCCTGGGATATTCCTTCTACTGCATCTACCTTGTTCTGATGGTTTACTGCTTGGAATTCATTTCAACCAGAAGATCCAAAAGAAGGTACCTTATTGGAGAGGCATGCAAGAATTTAAAGCAGATTGGCTTTGTATGTTTTATACATGGCCTCTTAAAAAATTTTGGTGTAATCTAGATTTAATTAATTTCTTTAGCCATTAACATGCTAATTTGGTTCTTGAGCTCCTGACATTTTTTCCCCCTCAGTGTTTTTTGTTTATTTTACCACCGGTGGAACTGTCTTTTTATAGTTGTATGACTTTTTTTTTAAAAGGTTTGTTCTCTTATTCCTTTTCACTATCAAACTCTTTAATCGTATTAATGTTAATAATGGTCTTGCTTTGAATAAGGTTAGTCTTTCACTACTTTGGGACTGTTCTTGCAGTCGCAAGGAAAAGCATAACTTAAAAAAAAAAGGAAATCCACTGATGCACCCCTTTTTTGAAGACTTTTCTTTTCTAAAATAAACTGCTCTTAAGGAAACCAAAGTTAACGAACATAGGATCTATCCAAAACCTTTCACCAACAGTCGTTTGAAGAAAGTGTTCTCTGACATATTCCAACTAGTTTCTGATTCTCTCTCCAATGGGGATCGAAGTTGTTCATGTGTTTTCTTTTATTCATCTGGGAATGTGATACTTAATTCTGTTTCACCTTTTTACATGGTTTGCTTTTTTGGTTCCTAATTTTAATAGGAAAAATGATTTTCTCAAAAAAAAAAAAAAAAAAAAAAAACCTTTATTGGTTTGACATATCAGATGTGTTCTCACCATATTAGTTGATACAAGAAAGAGATCTGCTAAATGTGTCAGGATTACCATTGTTCTCTGTAAGCTGGGCAGGGTATATACTAGTATACTTGTAAGTGCTGATTGAGGATCTCACCCATTTAGTAAAGTGTGTTTAGTCATGATGGTATTGTCTTGGATGGAGCTGTTATTATGAGTGGGAACTTTTTTAAAATGTTAAATTTTGATTTACAGAATGGATTAACCCAGTTAGGGAATCCACAAAGGAGGGACCTCTTAATGTGTCTAACACCAGAGGAAAGCAAGTAAGAAAAAAAAAGGGCTTGCAATGATCAGAGACTTCATTGCAAAAAATACTAGGAGATACGTGGATAAAAAGGAGGGCTGACAATGACAAGAACTCTCATTTCTTAGACTGAGTTAAACATGGGAAGAAGCAACTGAAGTGTTCGCTATGGAGGGGATAGGACAACAAGTTTTCGGGTGGTGAAGTAGGCACCTGTGGTGTGTCAGAAGTGACAAATGAGGTGGTAGTGGCCAGGAAGGTAGAAATATTGTGGTAGAGATCTTGGAAAGTAGCCATCTTGGAAGTATTTCTACCAGGACTCAGAACACAGAGTGAAAAAGAGGCTTACGACTGGTACGAAAATGGAGGGAGACTTGGCAGAGAGGCAAAACTGCCCAGGAGGGACAGTGGTGCTTAATGTTGGGTTGTAAAGGTACACTTCAGTGATGATGCCTTCTGAAACCCAATGGAATGTGGGTGTGTGACAGAAACAGGAGAGGTGGAATTTGTGTTTTAGGCAGGAAGTGGACAATCTAAGATTGAAGAAGGGTGATAGAAACAGAGGGTAGGTGTTAAGTATAGGCATAAGGGTGATGCATGACATGGTGTGGTAGCAGCTGTACTCTGCAGCAGAAGGCATTTGGATAATATGATGGGAAATATTTATTAAAATCAAAAATACAGTTCATAGTCAATATAAAGTCAAGCATAAGTACAAAAACATGAAAAGTGCCAGTTAAAACATTCTCATAGTTGTGGACTGAGTATCTTTTTATGGAACTTTTATATTTATAATTTGACATATCTATGTATTTAGTTTCATTGTGTAAGCTTTTTACTTGGTCTGTGCCTGAAAATGAGTTTTTAGATCAGTACAGTACAGTACCCTGCTAAACAAATAGGTAATTGAGTAAACAAATCTCTTTAACCCATTGCTAAACTAATTCAAAAATTCCTCCCCATATGTGTTTCTGTTCAACAAGTGGAACCTTTTCCTTCCAGCTTCAAAATATGGTGTTCTTTGTATAAAAACAAAAACCATTATACCAAGTCATAAATAACAGGCTAGTTGTACATATAATTTTTGTTTAACTTCATTATGGGTTCCCTGAGGAGTACAACCTCCCCTGTTCTCTTAGTCAACACCTTCTCTGCATCTTGGCTACTCACTTTGGAAGCTTCACCAACAAGACATGCAAGCAGTGATGTAGGAAGGGAGGGTTGACATTGTCTCGTGTGTCTGTAACCTGACCAGTGACAAACCTTGAGGAGATGTGGAGATGTCTGTGCACAGAGTCCGTAATGGTAGAGAGGGAAGAGCTGGGGAGAGAGTAAGAGTCTAGAAACTCCAAATTAGGAATGCAAAAGGGAGCAGACAGGGTCAGAAACTGTTAACTGCTCAGGTAGTAAGGTAGATGAGGGGAGGAGAGTGGATGAATTTTTACTGTACATTCTCCTCTTGACAAGAGAGCAATATGAGGGATTAGAGCAAAATGTAAAGGTTTGGTAGTAAAAAGCTGATATATTGAGAAGACTGAGAGATTCCAAGACCCAGGCAAAAGGGAGTAGGAGTTGAGGCCTTGGACATAAGGGAGTGTAGCCAGCTGGTTGACATTGCCAGGAAATATAGAATTGTGTGTGTTCCTAAACGGTGCAGATTGTGTCATGTATGTCCAGGTTAAGGAACGGCTAGCCAACAGGGACTTTTGTCATTGTATGGTTGAAAATAGGGAGGAAGGGTAAAAATACAAGGACAAAGATCATGTGTGTGAAGAGTGGATTTTGCTGGAAGTGGTCAAGGATGAGTTAAAGAAAAAAGTAGAATCTTGTAGAGGGAATAAGTATTTTGGAATGGAGCAGAGATGAAATATTCAGCAGTGAAGTATGTGATTAAACAAATTGACAGGGTGACCAGTGTGGTCACAGAGGAATGTAAGGTTACTAGCATGTGTGAGATGGAAAGAGAAGAGAGAGTGGGCAGGAAGGTCAACACAAAGGTAAAGCCAGTTGAGGCTCAAGTTGAAAAGGATTTAGCAGAAGGAATCAAGAGAAGTAAAGTATTTTTGTTTTGTTTTTTTCTCTTTGCATAGGAGGAAGGGAGGGTGTGATTTGAATTTGGTTAGGCTCTGTAAAGGTTCAAGTGAGGAGAATTCAGCTGAGTGGGGGTGGAAAGCAGAGGTACTGGAGGAGTACTTTGCTTCTGTCTTCACTAAGGAGATCAAGGGGAGGATACCATGCTTGGAGAGAGGCAGAACAGAATGGGGGATAGACCAGGACACATGGTGAGCGGTCTGCACTTAAAGAAGATGAAGCACAAGCACCAGCTAGGCTGCCCTCCACAGCCTTCAGAAATATAGCCACTATATTTACGGACCCATTGAAGGAAATCTTCAACAAGATCGCTGGCTAGTGTAGCAGAGCCTGAGTAGTGGACAGCAACAAGATTGGTACACTTTTGTATGAGGTGGTGGAGCAAAAGCTGTTCATGAAATACAGGCCTTTTGATTTAAGTGTCAGAGGAAGTCCGAGACTTTTTTGAGGGGAAGGTTGCTGGTTGCACTTCTAGAGGACAGACCTATCAAGATAGAAATCAGCAGTGGAGTACCATAGGGTTCTGCGCTGGGTCCTGCCTCTTCTGTATATTTGTCCTAGACCCTCCCTGTGGTAACTGAGATATCCTCCTCAGTTTGACAGTGGTAAATGGCACAGAGGAGGAAGAATTTGAAGAATTTGGAAAAGCTTAAGTGGGAAGGAAGGTGGTAGTTGAGATAATTTCCAAACAAATGCAGAATACTGCACTTGGGTGACAGCAGCTGAAGGTAGACATACTAGCTAGGAGTGGAAAGAGGTTCTCCGGGTGTTGACTATACTTGGACTGGGCCATGGAGAGTGGAGTTGAGCAGTGGTAAGAGTAAAGCAGAATACCAAGGTGTATCGGGGATAGGAGAGTGGTACAGTGTAAATACCAGAAGCAGAGTGGTAATGCTTCAGATAACCGCTTGTGTACTGTGTGCAGTTCTGCAGGCCATTTTAAGGAAAATTGTGTCAGGCTGCTGGAAGGAGTCCAGAGGAACGTTACAAGGAAGATCAAGGAAATGAGGAAAATGGCCAGAGGCTAGAGCAGCTAGAGTTGTTATTAATAAAATGGAAGAGACATGGAACCTATTTATGTTCAAGATCTGTCAAAGATGTTAAGTTTTACTGATCAGGGGAACGTATAGTGAAGGGAGAACACCAGTAGAAGATTACAGACAAACCTTTCTCTGGATCTCCAAGTATTTTTCAGTAAGTGTGTGTTCATGTGAACCCATGCAATGGAAAACTGGAATAGGTGGTAGAGAAGGAATCCATTAAGACACTCAGTGGGGCTGGGAACGTGCTACAAGCGTATGTCAAGATGGGTAGAAAAGAGACCATGTTAACAGCACTTACAAGAGCAGGCTAGACAGAATTTCTCCTCCTGCCATTAAGCAAATTTAATGTTATAATCTAGATAAATAGACAGTGTGATGAAATGGCATAGGGGATGGATTTGGTATATTTTTTCAAGTTTTTTTTTTTTTTTTTTTCAAAATATACCATTACATTCTTCAAAAACAGAACCCCTGGGTAAAGTTAGGGGCACACTGACTTTAACCACCTAAGAGTGAGAAGTTACACTGTATGCCCTTACTTAATATGATGCACTATGATGCAGGCCATCCTTTGGTGATAATGATCACTTTTGTTAGGCCATCCTTTGGTGATCATGATCACTTTTGGCAAAAAGTATGTCATCAAGACCAGGTACAGAATATTGTAGAAACCAGTTTTGGGGATATGAAACCTAAAATAAAGAAAACAAAGTAGAAAATATTACTTTAGTTTTATTTTATTTCTTTTACTTTTTTACCATAGTCAAAACTGACCAAAATTGACCAGCTGCAGGCTCAACAGAGTTACAAACTTGGTAACAAAGCAGAGAAAAATTGTAATGTGTATAGTAAACCTTCATTAGAACAAAAACAAATATGAACACTAAAGTAGTAGCTTAACCAGCAAATGAAGAGAAGTAGAGCTGTACCATAAGAAAAAATGGAGCTTAGGAAATGTAATGAAATGTAATGTACAGGTAAGATAAGGAGAACAGTAGCAGCAAAGGAGCTAACGTTGGATTTGCAAGTGAGATGTTTGAAAACAAGTGAGGTGGAAGATAGTGATAGTGGCTAGTCACAAACTAATGAATAAAGTTTTATTACACCTACACACACTAACTTTTTTTCTGAGAGTTTACTCTTTCTTAAAACTTGTTCTTGAGAATGCAACATCAGAGAGATCTTCCCAGACAGTTTGATCCACAAGTAAAGGGGGTAGGTGTAGGTAATGCATTACCTCTGAACAGCTAGCCTTCCTGAAGCTTTGTTCTTCCTGATGTTCAAATTTGTTCAGCCTGACCATTGTGCAGCAAAAACCCTGGTCATGTGGCTTGCCAGGGCATCCTAAGCATACCTCTCAACCTGAAATCCTAAAATCTGGACAAAGGCACGTGAAAAATATGTACAAATCTGTATGCTGATTAACATACAATTTGCATATGTAATTATGTAACTGTACCCACTCTGCTGGAATTGTGGGATACCAACTTTTAAACGCAAATTGAAGAGCAGACAAAATATTACACACAATAAACTAGTGTTTTATTAAAATTTATATTTAAACTTGTGTCCAACTTTACTTGTGCAAACTGCAAAACTAAAATGCATTATTTTTTATAAAAATAAAATTAACTGCTTCAGCCTTATACAGCCAGAAAATAAAGGAGTTGGATTTAAACATAGAAAATCAGTAGACTGGTAGATTTACAGACTGAGCGCTTTTTTGGCAAATGCAATCAGTTCTTTCAAAGCAGAGAAGTGTAGCAATTAATTTAGTTCAAGTAATTGTGATCATATATGCATTTAACTAACACTATGTAAATAAAGACATAGGGAACTTGCAGACTTTGGATCCAACCCAGTTTGGCTTTGTCAAAGGCAGATCCTGCCTCTTAAACTTGGTTGACTTTTTCGAGACAGTCACCAAGGCCATTGATGAGGGAAAGGCAGGTCCATACAGCCTACCTCGACCTGGCAAAGGCCTTCGACACAATACCCCACTCGGGTATCATCGAAAAACTCATCAGCTTGAATGTAAACCCATACATCACAAGATGGGTTGCAAACTGGCTAAGTGACAGAACCCACAGGGTCAGAGTTGCTGGAGCCATGTCAGACTCAAAGCCTGTCACAAGTGGTGTCCCACAGGGCTCAGTCCTGGGTCCACTCTTGTTCGGCATCTACTTTTCTGAAGTACAAGCAAACACAGGAGGGTTATGGCTGACAAAGTTTGCAGATGACTGCAAACTGGCCATAGTCGAAAACACATCTGACACAGATATCCTCCAGAAGGGCCTCACAGAAACGGATAACTGGTGCCAGAGCCATGGCCTGAAGTTAAACGCCAAAAATGCATAGTCATACCATTCGGGAAAAACAAGGTTACCCCTAGCTACCATATAGGTGGCAATCCACTGAGCACAGAAAAGTCATCAGGGATCTGGGGACCCAAGTTGACAGTAGCCTTTCGTTTGACACTCATGTTGCTAAAGTAGTTAGGAAAACCTTCTATATCGCCCACCTGATCATGAAGGGATTCACATCTAGATCAAGGGAGGTCATCGTCCCCCTGTACTCATCACTCATTAGACCTATGATTGAGTGCAATGCCCCGTTCGGAATGTATCTGACCAGACACCTGCTGCAGCTTGAAAGGCCCCAAAAGTTCCTCACCAAAAGGATAAAGGGTCTCAAAAATATGTCTTATGCTGCCCGACTGAAAGAACTCCAGCTCTATTCAGTCTCATACCGCTTGCTCAGAGCTGACCTGTGCCTGACATATAAGGTCATGTCAAACCCAGATTTGATGAATATGCTTCACCTCAAAAAATCTAGATCCCTCAGAACCACAAGGGCAGAAGACTTAAACCTTGACACGGTTATAAATAGAACATGCTGGAGGGACAGATTCATCACCCAGAGACTCCCTATACTGTGGAACAAAATCCCGGTACATGTGAGGCAGAGCACCTCGCTGGCCTTGTTCAAGAGGAATCTTGACCAATGGATGGGAGATCGCAGATGTACCCCAGGGATTACTTCAGTGTCACTGCTTGACAGAGGCACAGAAAAATGATAGGCATAGTTTTTATTCAAACTAAAGCCACATAACTATGGGCTAGGCTTATAAATGCCCTTGGGCAGATAGCCTAGTATGAACCTATGAACTAGGAATAAAGTAACATAAGTTCTATAAAGATCATTATGAAACCATATTTAAACAATGTTTTGTGTTTCCAATGTCTTTCCTGAAAGATAGACTGAAACTTGGATGGCTATCATTATTTATTGAATTCAGTTCTCTCTGGTTTGCCAGAAAACCACAAATTTTAACAGGAACAGACCAAACGTTATGAGTCTAACATGGAATCACAAGTGGTGGTATGGTTAGGGAATTCAGGCTGATGCTCCATTGTACCTAAGGTACGGGGTTTGAGACTAACACTAACCACCAGTTTACTCAACTGGGGTATTTTTACACTCGCACGGAAATGTCAAAAATCTGGACAAAGACCCATGAAAAGTAGGTACAACTGGCCAAAAACCTGGGCACCAATTTAGCAAAATTTGCAAATAGAAGAACAGACTAACGTAACCTTGCAAACCTGTTTGTGAATAAATCTACTGTCATTCTTGTTTTGAGGAATACAAAGGCATGAAGTAAGGGCTGTGCCAGTGCTATGGTGAGGGCAGAAGCCATGTTGAGAAGGGAAGGGGAGTTTGTTATTAAGAAGGTATTGCAAGAGCTGAGAATGAACACATTTCTCAGTGACTTTTATTAGAGAAACTATGGATATGATAGGACAATGGATTGCTTGTCATTCCAGGATCAAAGGTTGAGAACAAGTCATTCCAGATATAACTGAACAACATGAGATAAACACAAACTCCAAAGGCTATGAAGGGCAGTGAATAATAGCTGACAAAGCACAAGCTGTGTATTGCCAGTAGTGAAATGACAGCAATGAATACAGTGTCCTGCTGTATGCCTTCACACAAGGTGGTAAGGTTTGCAAAGGCTTGTGAAGTCCACTACTGCAGTGTGAGGAATGTGGCATGCCACTGGCACCAAAGACAATTATCACAGATTAAAAGAGCCACTAGAAAAGGTCTACTGGATAGCTTCCCAAATGCAGTGCTCAAAGAATGACAGTTCACTTCTGTTAAATCCTCTGACACCAAATGCAGACAAATGGCATGGGACAGCATTATGGCACAGATATTGTTCTATCCTCAGCGGTCATATAGCAGCTTTCTGCCATGCAAAGACATCACCAGGGCATATAAGGAGATAAAGAAATCTTTGCCGGGGGAGGAGGAGGACTCATGTTAGAAACCTTGCATAATCCCAGATTGAATGCCATGCTCACAGAATATGGGACAGACACAGCGCAGGTGACCTTGGTCAGTCCTCGGCCATCAGCAGGTCTCCATAAGTGCTCTACTACAGGCCATTGAGGCTAAACTGAAATATATAGAAAGAAGCAATGCTGTACCCTTCTCATCTGCACTGCTGGTCTGCTGTCACTTCTATGTCACCATCCCTTGCATGCACCATCCCTTGCATGCAAGCATCACCTATGCATTCCTGCCTTACTGAAGATTAATCTTGTGTCTAATGAGCATTTGCTGGTTTGTTGTTTTTATTTATTTTACAGAGTGCACATGCCCAAGTCATATTCAAGTATGGTTTCCCATCCATCTGTTTGTTCCTACTCATTTTAGCTGGTTAAGTTCACTGGACTACCTTGTTAATAACTTTTCATGCTAGATGTGCAGATTTCTCGTGTTATTTCTGCAATGTACTTAATGCATTTTGCCTTGCAGCAGCAAGTCCAGTTTTTGCAGTGTAAATTAGTGTAGTGAGTGCTTAAGCACAACATTTTTATAAGCTGCTATGTCTCCAATCATGTCATAATCCTAATGAACTTTGCAAAAAATTCTTGCCCTACGTAACCTACCACACACCATTTTCCATGTTTATATTAATAGCACTAGTATAGAAAATTAACATTTTTGAGGTAAAAGACTTAAAGATCAATCTACAATAATTAACTCTGGCCCAAAGGGCCTCAGCAAAATATGTACTGATTGGTATTCCCTGCAATTTTGAGGAATTTCCTTGAAAGAAAACTCAAGCTGAAAGCTGTACAGTTGAGAGGTATGATACATGACCCTTTCTATCTGTGCAGTTGAGAGATGTCACATGACCTTTTCTATTTCACTGCACAAGTTTATGCTCAAAAAAAGCCTAATTCAGTGCTGTTTGTGAAAAAACTTACAAGTTGATGTTGGTTGCTATGATTTGGATAAAAACACAAAAGGCAAACCCTATGATGAACAGTTTAAAAACAGTAAATGACGATACCATGCAATTTTCCTTCCATTCTTGCTGCCTTTAATTTCTAATCAGACTCCGCCTTCACATTTCAAAATTTTTTGTCAATCTTGAGCTGCATATGTTCCTGCTAAATTCAGGATCAGTACAATGAGTCGATTTACCATCAAACCTTAAACACTTTCTTTGCAAGATAACTGCTACTTATGATTGCTTAGTTAATAGTACCTCCTGTCACAGACCTCATTGCTTGCACTGGTATCCATTACAAATGTAATGTTTTCATAAAACCTTTAGTGATTTGTTTTGTTTCTTTTTTTTTTTTTAAATTAACTCTTTGATTAAATGTGAATGCCCTCTCTGTATAATCTGAGTGGTGGATGCACTGCATACTAAACGGAGGCTCAGAAGGTGCTTTTTTAATTAGGGATGGTTTCTAACTCCACACTCCAACACATGTGGGTGTGTGTATAAATACAAGCACAGCACTGCTATAGATGCAAATATCACAGAGCAAAACAATTGTAAAGTGATGCAAGCAGCAAAAAGACTTTGTAAATTCCTGTTTTTTTTTTCTCTAGCAGGTCTTTCATTACAAACAGAAGTCAGCTATACTCTAATGTCCCCTGAAATCTGATCCCTATCCTCCATCTCCCAAGACCCATGCTTGTCCTTCATGCCTGCCATACCAAACAATTTCTCCCTGATTTTCAGGGACATTCCCAATTTCTGACAGAAAATGGGTAGATTATACTTTAATTACAATAATTAGAATTACAAACTTTTTATTAAAAAAATGCAAGTTAATTTGCATGCACTTACTAATAATTTCAAGTGTTCCTGATTATTTAAGGATTTGTCCTAGAGTCAATTGAAAGCTCTGATGTATGTTCACTACCTTTGAAAACAGCATCTCGGACAGTCATTGAAAATGCAACAAGTTGCCTGTGAAGCTGGGGAGTTTGTGTTGCTTCTATGCTAAGCCACACACACTCCTACTCTGCTGACACTAAGAACTGCACAAAATGCATTCGTTTTAAATTGGAGGGCAGAGAGAGAGAGAAGCCTTGTCATAACTGTAGCAACAATGCTAGGTTGCAACAAAAAGCGTAAATGCAACAGTCTAAATGTTGTGGGTTCATTCAGTTTGCAGGAAACTGAGTAAGGTGCAACACCTGTTTAATGTCCTACACAAACTCTGCAGGTTGCAGGAAACTTGGGAAAGTGTTTTGATTAATGTTTACTGCTGTACACAAACTCCTCCTTAGGAGTGGGGTAACGAGAAACTGCAAAGCTTTCTGACGTGTATGCCCCATCGCTAGGGGTGGGGAGTTAAAAATAAATAAAAATCGGGAATTGGAGGGGTCACCTGGGAATTTGTGGCACCCCATTATTTTATCCTCAAAGCAGGTAAATTCTGAATTCAGTATGGTTGAGAGGTATCATCCCAAGTCATCCCTTAAGATCAAATTTTAAAAGCAGTAAACGGGAATACCTCTGGTGACGATTGCATCTGTGTCCTTTGGCACTGGAAAAGTGGCACATAACTGATTTTGCACCTCTGTGATCTCTGATTAAGCATTTGGTTCCTAACATCGAATTCTTCATGGCAGGGTTTCTTTTTGCAACATTTTGTGTATCATAATATTGTGATGTGTGAACATGCATTACCAACAAAAACATGGTGTTCCACTTTTTTTAATCCGCTGGTAAGCTCTTGTTTTAGTGTTGCATGTGAAGCACACAAAACTCCTCTTCATGAGGGCATAGGAAGGATATCTGTCTTCAGAACAAGGCAAAAGAAAAAAAGGAGCCCAAACTTTCATCAGAAGCCATTTAATGGTGACTAGGAAAGCTTTGTGTACAGTTATTAAAAAAGGAAATGAAAGGAGTTTGTGGTTGAATGGAACATATGGCATGCAAAAGGAGAATGTTCTCTTCTAAAAGTGAATGGATCAGAAAGATTAATTATGAACAGTTAGTGCAGGTAGAAATGTATAAATCTTTATATTGAAAGGATAGTGGACGATGTGAATACCCACTTGACCAGGATGTAATGTCGAAACACTTGGGTTTGAGATGGCGGGCCAATGAATAAATAGCTTTAGAGCTGTGATCCAAAAATCTTTAAATACATCCCTTTCAGAGTTACTGTATTTAAGCCACTAAAGGCACATGACACTAACATAATTTGCTTCCCTGATTTAAGTTATTCTACTGGTGGGCTACCTTAAGATTACAGAATAAAATTCCATAGAATCCAGTGATGTTCATAGTGTTACACTGCTGCAGTCATCACACTTGGGTTATCCTGCCGTCAAGCGGTCCCGCAGTCGGCCAGAGTTCCAAAGTCTTGGTCCGGCGTCGGTTGCTGTTGCTTCTTCCCTGACATCAGTGCGACAGGGGTATACAAGAGGCATCCGGCGCCATTTTCTCCAGTCTTTCTTGCTACGCGGTGCTCGAAGCAGAAGCAGTTCAAGTGCCGGTCGGCCGACTCCTGAGATTTTCAAATAGAATTTCAGACCGAAGTCTTCAGTAAAGCTAAGTACCCCGTTGGGGAACCTTTTCTTGCCTCAGTTCGATGTCAGAAAAAGTTAACAATTGCATTTCTTGTGGGAAGCAAATACCTCATAAGGACTTTCATTCTTATTGTATTCCTTGCCTAGGCCCAGACCACGACGTCACAGGTTGTCTGTTTTGTGCTAGGTTTAATAAACGAACTATTAAACATCTGTTTGATTTCGCCTGACATTATTTTGGTAGGAAATTTAATTATACCATGCCGTCGGAGCAACCGACGACCGGAATGCATAAAAAACGCAAAGATAAGGACAGGCAGCCGAGACCCAAACCAGACTCTGAGGCCTCTGCTAGGCCAGTCGCCGATTCTCTGGTTTTCAGTGAGGCGCCTACGCAGCCCCTGACTACCGCTGATTTAGAACCCCAGGCGACATCCCATTCACAAGCGGAGATTGCTAGGCCTCCACAACCTTTACCTTTAGGCCCTTCCGACTCCATGCCTGAAGGAGATTCCGGTGCAGTTGAAATGCCTTCAGTTGCAGAAGGTGTCTTCAGACCGACTACACTCACTATTAAATCCTATGCAAAGCTGAAAACTCCTTTAAAAACAAAGAAGACTGTACAGCAGTCTCCAGTACAAGGCCCCATGCCTAAGAAACAGATGCTTAAGATGGCTGAAGACTTAATTACCCTAATCAGGGGTTCCCATCCCCTCCTGATAAAAGGCCAAGACAGGAGGAGGACTATGTTTCCTCTGACCAGGTTTCAATTTCCTCAGACTCTTCTGAGGAACAGGAATATTTCTTTCCCCCTTATGAAGACTCTGATGCTGAAGAGTCTATCCCTTCTGCATCTCCCCCAGAAGACTACTCTTTTGGGGAAATCTTACATACCATGAGGGAACATTTCCACTGGGAAGGCCAGGATTACTCTGATTCTAAGAAAAGGCTCCAAGAGTTCCTTTTACTACCCCAGCACAGACCACTTGCTATTCCACCCATGTTAGACATTGTGGATGATTACTCAGAATCTAGCCTTAACCCAGATTCACTACCTCCTGCACCAGCCAAACCAGACAGACAGAGTCCCTGACTCGCACAAATTCCTATATAAAAGCCCTGTTGCTGACCCAGAAACCATTTCCCAGGGTCCCAAAGGGGTTAAGGCCTCTATGGCTAAAAATCCTGTGCCCTCTGAAAGGGATTCTAGAGCACTAGACAGATTGGGAAAGAAAGTATATACCTCAGCTACTCTAGCTATGAGGGCCTTAAATTGTCAGTTTCACATGCTGAAATATCAACAATATTTGATGTCTCAATTAAAACAAAAAATGCTCACACATACAGAACAGCCTGATTATAAGGAAATGCAAGATTTGTTGCATGCAGCTGAACAAGTGGGAAAACATACTTTGCAATGTGGATTTGATTCATTGGAAGCTTCTTGTAGAGCAGCAGTGACGGTGTCTGTCATACGTAGGCATGCTTGGTTAAAAGAACAAACTTTACCTGATCATGTTAAAGCAAAGTTATTGGATGCACCTTTACAGCAGGATATTTTATTTGGTGTAAAAGCAGAAGAGGTTTTAAAGAAAATGGAGGATAAGGCAAAATCTATGCAGACGGTCAAGGATTGTTTTATAGGTTCATCCCCCTCGTTTCAGCAGAAATTGGCCAACCAAAAACTGGTCCTTTCCAGCTTCTGCCAGACCACAGAGGGGCAGATACAGATGCCCAAGTGGCAGAGGCCAGTCACAAGGCTCTTACCAGCCTCGACAATGGGATGCCACAACCCAAAAAGGAGGAGAAGACAGGTCTCAAACTACCAGAAGACAAACACAATGACTTACCCCTCAGACTACCAAGCAAAACCCTCTTGGCAGCTTCCTTGGGGGGAAAACTAACACTTTTACAGACAACTGGCACATCATCACAAAGACAAATGGGTCCTAAATATTGTATCTCAAGGATACAGATTCCACTTTCACACTTTGCCAAGGATAAAAGGAATGCCACACCTGCCACCAAATCAATGGGCAGAGGCTCAAAAGCAAATTTCAGCTCTCATGGACATGAGAGCCATTCAACAGGTTCCTACACAGGAGCAAGGACAAGGATTTTACTCAAGACTCTTTCTAGTTCTCCAAAAGGACAAAGCCTGGAGACCCATTCTGGACCTCTCAATTCTAAACACATACCTGGAAGTACCCAAATTCAAGATGCTAACACTACAGCAACTTCTTCCCATGCTGGGCAAGAAGGCTTGGCTAGTAATGTTGGACCTCAAGGAGGCATACCTGCATGTCCCTATCAGACAGAATTGCAGAAGATACCTCCGATTTATAGCAGGTTCAACCCATTACCAATTCTCTGCACTGCCCTTTGGCTTATCTACTGCACCGAGGGTCTTCACAAAATGCCTGGCACCAGTAATTGCATACTGCAGACAAAGAGGGATTCAAATATATCCATACCTGGATGACTGCCTTATTCAAGCAGAAAGCAAGGACATTCTATTAAAGCATCTGGCGTTTGTCAAAAAACTACTAAGTTGCCTAGGGTACCCAGTAAGCTAAAAGAAGTTGAAACTAGTGCTCTCACAAGACAGAATATTCCTGGGTGCCAGCTTAAATGCAACTGCCCAGATGGCTCATCTCACACCAGACAAGCAAGGACAACTGGCTCAATACTTCAAAATGATGGCAACAAAGACCCAACTCCCTGCAAGAAAAATTCTGCAGGCCTTGGGATTCATGGCATCTTGCATACTTACGAATACCATTTGCAAAACTGCATATGAGGAAATTGCAATGGTATCTGAAAAGTGTATGGACTCAACACAGCCACAGCTTGGAAACAATAATTCCACTCATTCCCTGCCTTCAACAGGAGTTTCTATGGTGGGCTCAGGCATGTCACCTCAACAAGGGTCAGCCTTTTACCTTACCCACAGCCAGACAAACTATTACAACAGATGCATCGGATTATGCCTGGGGAGTGCACATGGCAGGACAGTGTATTCAGGGCAAATGGTCTGCAGACCAAAGGCATCTACATATCAATCAAAAAGAGATGCTCCCTGTACAAAATGCCCTAACAGCTTTCAAGGACCTCCTACATCCAGGACAACTCCTAATAAAGACGGACAACACCACAGTGATATGGTACATAAACAAGCAAGGGGGCACACACTCCTACCCCCTATGCAGACAAGCAATGACATTGTGGAACACAGCACTGACCTACCAAGTTCAACTACAAGCACAATTCCTGCCAGGAAAGAAAAACACATTGGCAGACGATCTAAGCAGAAACATCATAGATCCTCCCGAGTGGAAACTAGATCCACAAGTATTCTCAATGATAACTCAGATATGGGGGAGCCCAGACATAGATCTGTTTGCTTCCCCCCAAAACTACCAACTACGGAAATTCTGCACAAGGACATACCACACACTAGCTTGGAAAGTGGACGCCCTCTCATTCAGTTGGAAAACATTGACAGTGTATGCCTTTCCTCCACTGCCTCTTCTGGCAAAGGTGCTGCTGAAAGCCAGATTAGAGAGGCCACAAATGATGCTCATTGTTCCAGACTGGCCAGACCAACACTGGTATCCAATACTAAGGAACATGGCTCAAGGCCCACCATGGATTTTACCTCCAATTTCTCACCTGCTCACTCAGCAAAACAGTCAGATTCTACACAGCAAGCTCGAGACTTTAAATCTGGCTGCATGGCAAATTGCCTAAACAACCAGTCAACACTTAAAAGCTGTGATGGACGTCATTCTGGAGGCCAGGAGGCCCAGCACCAGGAAAGTCTATTCAGACAAATGGAAAAGATTCTGCGCCTGGAACCAGGCTAAAGGCCAAAATCCCCTTGTCCCAAATATTCGTAAGATTCTTCAATATTTAACTGAGATGTTGCACAAAGGACTTTCCTTCTCATCTATTAAGATCCACGCCTCAGCTATTTCAGCTCAATACAACATGGATCCTCCTATATTTTCACATCCATTACTAAGACCGTTCCTCAGTGTGGCTAAGAACATAAGACCGCCCCGTAGAGCACCAACACCAACTTAGGATCTCAACTTTGTTTTGGAAAAGCTTACACTACCGCCCTTTGAACCAGCTTTCACAGCTGATCTACAGTTCTGATCATGGAAAACTGCCCTGCTGCTAGCAATAACTTCAGCATGAAGAGTCTCAGAGCTACAGGCCCTAATGGCAGTGGAGCCTTTCATCATTTTTCATCAAGACAGAGTCTCTTTACGAACTAACCCTTCCTTTATGCCAAAGGTGGTATCCAGTGTGGCCCTAAACCAAACCATTCATTTGCCCACCTTTTATCCAAACCCCCAGAACAAAGGAGAAAGGCTCCTGCACTCTTTGGACATTCACAGGCAATTATGACTACTTGTATAAAACTAAGGCTTTCAGAAAATCTGACCAGCTCTTTGTATCCTATGCTGCAGGATCACAAGGAAAGGCCATCTCAAAACAGACCATTTCAAAATGGATAGGACATTGTATCCGTTTCTGCTACACACACCATTGGAAACCTGTGCCTGGTAACATCAGGCCCCACCAGGGCTACAGCAACATCAACAGCTTTCCAGAGGGGTACCAACCAAGGATATTTTGGAGGCTGCAACTTGGGAGTTCAGTGCACATCTTCACCAAGCACCATCACTTACCTCTATACTCTAAAACCAGAGCTGGCTTTGCCACTGCAGTTCTGCAGGGCCTACTAGCCTCTCCAAACCCTGTTTAGTTCCACCACCCATCCTTAGCTTTGGGATTCAACCCAAGTGTGATAACTGCAGCAGTGTAACACTATGAACATAGTACAGTTTTATACCTACCATAAATGTAGATGTTCAAGTGTTCACACTGCTGCAGTCCAGGTTACCCTCCCTCCATCCCATCTGACCTAGCTGAACTTTTCTATACCTTTTCTATTCTGTACAACCTTTGTGGTGTATATGCTTGTAACTGAAGGTATTCCTTTTATTCCTTTTACATGTTTCATTAGCAATATGTATTGCCTACCTACTTGGGGGCACCTGACATCTGGGGCAAGAAAAACTGAAGAAAATGGCGTTGGATGCCTCTTGTATACCTCTGGCGCACTGACGTCAGGGAAGAAGCGACTGCAACTGACGCCTGACCAAGACTTTGGAACTCTGGCCGACTGCGGGACCACCTTGACGGCAGGATAACCTAAGTGTGATGACTTCAGCAGTGTGAACACTCTAACATCTACATTTATGGTAGATACAAAACTGTACTTTTTATGCAGCACGAGTTGAGTGCTTTTCAATCTTCCTCTTGGAGGTCAAACCCTATGAAATAGAAGGAAAAATCTGCTGTCAGCATCTGAAACATTTTTGTACCCTATTTTCATGAATTAGTCAACCTGGCACATGAAGTAGATGCTATGCAATCTCAGACATTTTCTCTCCAGAAAAGGACATTCCATTAAAAAGGTACTACACCAAAGAAGTTGGAACAAGTCTTTGTGATAAACTCCAACTCCATTCTACATTAAAGCCAGTGCAAGAACCAATTGATCACATCTCCCCTCAGCTTTCTAATATCCTGGCATAACTTTCAAAATTCTCTGAAAGAATGGATTTGGAGAGATACTATTCTCAAGACTGTGAAGACAATGAACTAAAATAGACCAGATTACCGTTTCCCATGCAGAAGATTTAACTTTGAGGGAAGGTCCTTGACCTTGAGGCCAGAAACCACAGGAATAATATATGATTTTTACCAGAAAATTATGACTATTCTACATTACCTGATACTATTAAACAAGTGGTGTTCTGTAGTTCTATCTCACCTTCATCCTTTACATATGGGATCTGAGCCGATCCTCTGCTCCAACTCTGCCAATTTACAAGCTGGAAGACTTCTGGTTGGCTCGTGGGTAGGTATCCCATGGTGCACCAGTACAATCCCCAGATCTCGTTGGCCATGTCAATGAGTTCAGTTGCGCTTCTCTTTGGCTCTGGCTAAGTGATTGCATATATTTCCACTTTTACTGAAATTTTTTGGCTGTTTAGTTTAAAATAGTTCAATATAGTTCAAACTGTTGCTGCTTATAGTAACCAGTTAGCGTAGTTATTGTAGTTGAGTTGTTAGCTTTTACTTGTGCCATTTGGTGCAATTTTTAGCCTTTGGCCTTTTCTTACTTTTCTGGTATCCCGTGTACTGGTTTTGCTAGATTGGTAGCATAGGTGCCTTTTGTGCACTGCTATTGTGTGTTGAGTTGTTGTTGGTTTCCACTTGTTATTTAGCCTAGTTAATTAGCTGTTAAGATTGTTGGATTGATACTATTGACAGAACTACATTCTGTTTGTGCTTGGCATAAGCCTGAATTTGTGAATTTCCACTCCTTACTGTGTTTTGTTGAGTATGTGATGCTCTCTAACTTTCTCTAACTTTTTGGGTCTGTTTCAGTAATAACCTATCTCTTCCTTGCCCAGGCTAGGCCTGTTTGAATTGGAGGACCTAGTCCTCCTTACCTTTCTCTGTATGCATGTATCCTATACCGCTATTTCTAAAGAGAGTAAGGATCATAAGCTACCCGGCTTTAAGAAATGTATTAAGTGCTCCCAAAACATGTCTGTCTGATGGTCACGGAAACTGTGTTTACTGTTTAGGGGCCATCCATTTACAGGAGACCTGTTTATTTTGTCATGCATCTAGTCCTAGGGTGTTGCAGGAAAGGAAGAAAAAGCTCATCCTAAAAGGTCTTCTTAAACCTCCCTTCACGGAAGCTTTTGTCTAGTTCCTCATCCTATAAATCTACCAAGGGAAAGTCAAAATCTTTGAAGAGGCCCTCCCCAGCACCATCTGGTGTCTCAGAGCCACCTCTTAAAGTTTCAAAAACAGACCAATTCACTGTCTCATCGGCTCCACACACCTTGGTGCCAACTGAGAGCGGTATTGTTATTGCAGAGTTGGTTCCAAGTATTTTGGAGCTGACCGCTGAGATTGAGACGGTTTCTCGGAGCCAGTCATGTACCCTCTACTGGCCGCCTTGTTATTGAAGTCTCCTATACCTCAGAGATCATCCAGGTCTTCCAGGAGTTTATTGGAAGAAGATGTGGAGAGGGTAGTGCTGAGACTTTTGAAGTAGTCTGCTTTGCCTAAATTGTTGGCACCGACCCAGTCATTGACTCCGGAGCCACTCGAGCCCATTCAACCCTCTGATCATTCCTCTTCTGAGCCATGCTGGTCTTTTGGAACCGGAGTGTTTGGTACCACTGGTGGAACCTTCGGCTCCAGCTCCTGTTGTGGCTGTTTTGGAGCAGAGTTCTGCTCCAACATTTTCAGTGCCGTCTGTAGTGTCCAGGGGCCCGAAGCTCTCTGGTCAGCCCCAACAGGGATGCTTGGAACTGAACAACTTCAGTTCTGAGTCTTCATCTCAGCACGTCAGCTAGGGTAAATTCAGACCCTGCATCTATCTTTGAGCCATTGGCTGTGGCACTGATGGCTTCCTGTGTCTCCTCGGAGCCGGGGAAGTCGGTATTCGAGATGAGTGTGCTGTCCTGATTGTCAGCTCCTACCAGAGGTACTGGCACTCTTCCCACTAACACCTACTTTTGTCTCAGCTCCTACTCTCTCCAGCAGCAGCAGAGACCCTCAGCCTCAGGAGCCACTGGCTGGTGGCCCCCACTCTTCTGAGACCTCCCCGGAATGTCCTCCTGAGGAGCCCCCATGGAAAAGGACTTTTAAGAGGAAGCATGTCAACTCCCAGAATGAGTCTTTGACATCTGACACTGACCTCAGAGTCTGAAGGGTCCCCAAAGTCATCCTCTGATGTCTCCTTCGTAGACATTCTGGAGATCTTTAAACAGAGGTGTGGCTGGCCCACTGTCACCCCTTCTGATGAGTCTGTGTACCTGGAGGCTTTCGGGTCTCAAACCTCTTCTGCCTCTTGTCTCCACCCTTCGATGAACTGATGGATTTAGTCGAAAGGTGTGGGATACTCCTGATGCCATGGAGTCAGTCCCCAGGAGACCGAACAAGTTCCTTTCTCCCCCTCCAGGAAGACTTTTTATCTAAAGGTGTGCCTGTAGATGCCATGGTGGTGGCGAACACTAAGGAGCTAGCTGAGATGACTTCTGTTCATCCACCGAATGAGTCTCGAACAATGGACAGATATGGGAGGCATATATTTTCTTCAGTGGCATTTACCCTTAAATCGCTGAATTACCTTGCTCACTTTACAAGGCTTCAAACAGATCTCCTTTAAGAGTTAGGAGACTCTTTACAAGTTACATGTACTGAGGGAGTCACTGACAAGGTTTCTGCCCAGTTGTCCACCTGAACTCTATCGTTAACTCTTCCATGTGGCTTATTTCGTATGCGGCCCTGAGTCGTCATTACTAGATGTGTTTGTGTAAATGTGTGGAACAGTTTGTCTACTTTTACCAATGCTCCCTTCGGTTCCTCATTGTTTGGATCCAAGGTAAAGGACACTCACTCAGTGCGAGCAAGAAGGAAAGACGCTCTCTGCCATGTGCGTAAATTTTTTACTGTTCCCTCTAGACCATACCCTAAGGGTCATTGGGGCGATAAGATGTGGTTCAAGAAGTCCCAGAGGTTTTTCCAGGAGGCACAGGGTGACTCCTCCTTCAGAGGCAGAGGAGGAGGAAATGGTAGACGTCAGCCTAGAGGCAGGGGCAGTATGCAAAAAAAGGGAGGTCGCAATTCTTTTCGGGGCCAGCCTTACCAGCGTTCCTGATGTGGGGCTCGACTGTGCTCTTCTGGGGCTGGTTGGGGGTCGCATTTCTTTGTATTCAGAAGCCTGGCTAAGTGTCACTCAAGACAAGTGGGTACAAATAATTATTACCAGAGGTTATGTCGTACCCTTTTCTCTTCCACATTTTGTTCCCAAGAAGATCCCAGACGTTCCACCCAGTCACAGGGATCAGACAACTGTGGAGGTCAACAAGATGCTGTCAAAAAAGTCATCCAAACTGTCCCAGCAGACCAAATAGGATCCGGAACTTACTCAAGATTCTTTTTTAGTGCCAAAACATACAGGGGACTGGAGGCCCATTCTGGACCTCAGCCGATTGAACGAATCGGTAAAGAAGGACAAGTTCCAGATGGTAACACTGCAGTCTACTCCCGTTGTTAGGGAAAGACAATTGGATGTGCTCAATAGAAATCCACGATGCCTACTACCACATAAAAATGGACAGGGCGTCAAGGATTCCTCTATGCTTCCAGCTTGGAGCCAGTCACTGTCAGTTCAGTGCTCTGCCCTTTGGTCTCACCACAGCCCCCAGGGTGTTCGCCAAATGTATGGCAGTAGTGACAGCTCACCTGAGACGTCAAGGATTCCATGTGTTTCTGTATTTGAACGACTGGTTCCTGACTGCCTCCACCAAGCATCTACTCCTTCTTCAGAGCAGGGACACTATTATTCAGCTTTGTGCCCAGCTGGGAATCTCTATAAATTGGGAAAAATCTGCCTTCTTGCCCTCTCAAACTGTGATTTTTATAGGCACAGAGATAGACACAGTAAACATACACAGTAAACATGGTGGCTCGTCTTCCTGCCGAAAGGGCACCGAACCTGGTTCTTCACATTCAGCATCTTCTCCCCTTATGAAGGGTCAAAGTCAAGATTATTCTGCAGCTCTTTGGGACCATGGCTTCCACCATACTATTAGTGCCACTAACCAGGTTACACATGAGAATTCTTCAGTGGCTTCTGTCATAACAATGGTCCTTTCAGCACCTTCCATTATACCATCACATTTTGCTGACAGAATCTTGCAAAAAGGACCTCCTTTGGTGGACATTGGTCAACTGACCACGGGCGCTTAATTTGTTCCTCGCCAACCAGTTGCCACTGTGACCACGGATGGCTCACAGGATTGGGAGGGCATTATCTAGGCAGGACTGTCCAAGGCACATGCAAGATCATGAGGCTCATCTGCATATCAACATTCTAGAGATGAGGGCGGTGCTCTTGACGTTGCAAGCACTTCACGACCACCTTCCTCTGGGGACTATTGTAATACAGTCAGACAACATGTTGGTAGTATGGTACAGCAACAAACCGGGCGGAACCAGATCTTACCCACTCTGTTGAGAGGCCATGCGAGTTTGGAAATGGGCGATATCTTCCCAGCATTTTCTGATGGCAATGCACATTCCAGGGACGACCAACATGATGGCCAACAAGCTCAGCCGGGCAATCCTGATGCCTCACGAGTGGTCTCTGAAACCGGAAACAGTGGAACAGATTTTCTGCAGGTGGGGACAGCCTTGCTGTGATCTTTGCCAGCCCAATCCATGCCAAATGCATAAGCTACTTTTCCCTCATCCCCCCTCTGGGGGAGTTGCCCAGAGACGCACTTGTTCACGATTGGTCCCTGGGTCTCCTGTATGCTTTTCCTCCCTTTCCTCTTATTTCCAAAGTTATTCTGAAAGTGAAATGGCTGTGAAGCAAACTGATCCACATTGCTCCTTATTGGCCTCATCTGGTTTAGTTCCCCTTCCTCAGGCCTCTTCTCCTGGACGATTCTTGGATTCTGGATCCAGTTCCAGACCTGTTGACTTGCATGTCAGGTTCACTTCACCCCACCCACCTTACACATCCTCAGTTTGACAGCATGGCTGCTCCAGTTCTATCCCTAGTCAGGCTTCATGACTTCTTGCCTTCCATGACTCATATCCTTGCGTCTTCTCATAAACCTTCCACTAGGAGACTATATATTCCAGTAAATGGAAAAGATTCTCTTTGGGTGGAGAAAATAGATGTTGACCCCCTACACTGCCTCCATTCCAGTGGTTTTGGAATTTCTTTCTCAGCTTTTTCACCAAGGATCTGCGGCTGCCACTATCAGAGTTCAATTGGCAGCGATTTCAAATTTTCATCTAGGTTTCCCAGATTCTAACCTGATTCTCATAAGCTGTGCAAAACCTTCCTTAAAGGTGCCACTTTAAGACCACCTGTTCAAGAATCTGTGGCCTCATGGGATTTAAATGTTATCTAAATTAACATCTCCACCCTTTGAGCCTTCTCATTCATCCTCTTTGAAATTTTTGTCTTGGAAGACGTTGGTTTTGGTTGCTAACACGTCTGCCAGACAGGTGTCAGAATAGCAAGCATTGTCTGTGAAACTGCCTTATCTGATTTTTCACAAAAGACAGGGTGTCCCTTCATACTAATCCCTCCTTTGTCCCCAAGGTCTGCTCCCATGCCACTTGGAATCAGTCCATAGAACTTCGGTTTTCTTTCCAAATCACTCCAACGCAGCTGAGTATAGGTTTCACAAGCTGGATGTCCATAGACAATTATGTTTTTGTTTGCACTAGACTAAAGATGTCAGAAAATCAGATCAATTATTAATTTCCATTTCTGAATCCAGGTTGGGCTTACCAGTTTTCAAAGTGACTCTCTCCAACTGGATTTCTAGCTGTATAGCTTGTTTACAATTCTGAGGGTAAACCTTTACCCTTTAAAATCGAGGCTCATTCTACCAGATCTCAGTCTACCTCTGCAGCCTTTCAAGCCAAGGTCCCATTTATTAATATTTGTGCAGCAGCTACATGGGCTACCCCTCGCACTTTTTTTTATTACTCATTACAAACTAGATTTAACCTCCAGGGGTAGAGCATCTTTTGGTTCCACGGTACTCGGGAGTATTTTTCCTTGAGTCACCCAAGAATAAGGCGCTAGGGACGCTGTCCTATATTTAAAGAATGAAGGTGAGATTAAGACTGCAGAACATAAAGAAGTTATGTACTCGCCATAACGTTCCATTTTTGTAGTCCATCTCAGCCTTCATTCTTATGATCACACCCTCCTGTCCCCATCCTGGAAGTACCTGGAGACAGAAAAATATAATTTCATTATTTATGGAGACCTTTTAGTATTGGCTTTTTTCTGTATGTTGTTTCTTCTAGTCGGCAGCAAACAAGATCTGGGGATTGTACTGGTGCACTATGGGATACATACCTAGCCACGAGCCAACCAGAAGTCTTCCAACTTGTAAATAGGCAGAGTCCGAGCCGAGGATCGGCTTCAATCCCATATGTAAAGAATCAAGGGGGAGCTGGACTACAAACATGGAATGTTATGGTGAGTACATAACTTCTTTTCTTTTTTACACTACTTGAATATGTTACCTTAGCAAGAATATTGTGATAGAATAGGCATACAGAGGCCTCAAGTACCAAAGTTTTGCTCAAGTATTCCCTTCTCTGATTAAATCACGCAAAAGCTTAAGCCATATTGTTCTAAATTAAGAACATAAATAAAAGTTCAAATGTCTTGCTCCTGTTTTTCATGTACAGGAGCCACATAATCCTTGACTCGAAGGTAAACCCTTGTTCCTCTAATTATAAGAAATCATTACTTAACACCTACTTAGATTCAGTGGTTTTGTCTTGTTGAGACTAACCACATCAGTTGGAATACTTTGGATGTTTGTCCTGGGGGCTGTTCCTTAGTGGTGGTGTTATGAAAGACAGCATTGACATTTGGACTTTTTCTGGTTCTTCAATGAAACTTTGCCTACCAAGCAACACTCAATTTACTATCAAACGCTAATAGTGACCTACTCTTTTCAATTTTCAAGTTTTTTTTCCCAGATAATCTTAAAGTTGCAGTAGAAATTATGTAAACTCGTATAAAGGTATGTTTAAATTGTGTGTTTTGTGTTTTATAACTTCAGTGTTTGTCCTGCATACTGATCTAGTACCAGCTTGGTTATAGATCGTTGCACATTGTTTAACTAGCTGTTGGTCATGAGGCAAGTATATTTTGAATTATTAGTTTTCATATCAAATTATTAGTTCTTGACACAAATTCTCCTGTAGGAGCTTTACTGTTTTGGTGTTTAATGTGAGAGATAAGAGCTAGTCTCTCTAAATCGAGAGAGTTGTCGACAGTTAACACGATACCCCGACCCCCATGTAGAAAAAAAAAAAATGGGAAAATGGGGGGGGGGGGGGTGGGTGAACGAGAATTGGTCTGTAGCCATCATGCTCCAGAAACTGCTTACTTAGTGTACATTTGCTAGTAGGCTGAGACACTGTACATTCTATTTTTTGTAATGTTACATCCTTGCTCATGTTAGGAAGGGATGGGGAAATTAGTCTTGTACCATATTAAATGTACTCTAGCTCTTTGTTTTACTATGTTACATTTTAAGTCTTAATGTCAGCTTAAATGTACAAATATTCTATTACAATAGAACAGTATTTTTGTTTGCTTTCATTAATTTTCCTTATACTGATTCATTTCTACCTACAAATAACTAAGGAACTGTATTTTACCTTATGCTTTGACAGTGTGAGAATTGAGAGCTGGTCTGTAGCAGTCATGAATATCGGTAACATAAAATCTTCAAAGAAAGAGTTTTTCTTGCATTTGTGTTGAAAAATAATGTGCCTTTACGTTACAAGACAACTAATTTGTATGACAAGCAGCAGCATGATAACAAAAATGGATTGTAAATAAAATTGCAGCAGGTGTTAGTAGCCAGAAAGTGGAATTTGTAATTCTAATAAATCTTCAATGAAGTAATTGCCACCGACATAGATGCTAATGTACACTGATGTTATGTTATTTGTAAAAGTAACATGGTAGACAATTGGCATTTTATATATAGATCTATACCTATATCAGTGTGTGTATACATGTATATTCTGTGTGTGTGTGTGTGTGTGTGTGTGTGTGTGTGTGTGTGTGTGTGTATGTATGTGTGTGTGTATGTATATATATATATATATATATATATATATATATATATATATATATATATATATATATATATATATACATGTGTGTGTGTATGTATGTATATATATATATATATATATATATATATATATATATATATATATATATATATATACACACACATACACGAAAATGACTTTGTAAATATCAAAAAGTAAAGGCAGCAAACACTGAGGCAAAACTGTTGAGTGCTTTCATTCTGTAAAGTTGTCAGAATTTCATTAGAGTAATACAGTATTAGTTCTGATTAAGTTCTGACAACATTACAGAATGAAAGCACTTAAGTTTCACCTCAGTTTCATTTCTTTTTATTTTTTGATATTTACAAAGTTATTTTCACATTAGGTCTTCTCTTTGTAATCTGGCTGTTAAACATACAGACATATAATGTATGTGTGTGTCATACCTCTCAACCTGGAAACATCAAAAATCTTGACAAACCCCATTTGCATACATAATTATGTAACCACACCCACTCCAATGGGATTGTGGGATATCAACTTTCAAACGCAAACTGAAGAACAGACTACCAAAATATGTGCCCAGATTCCACCGCAGCCATTCCAATGTCCCATTACTTGGCTATTTCGCCCCATTTACCATAAACACCGTTAATGTGCATACTGCTTTACTTCTACAATGATTTTGATTTCATTTAAAACTTTTATTTTACATTTTATAGCACAAACACTAATAGACATCTGCTAAACAAAGCAATACAGTATCACAATGAACATAGACTTATCTGCCCTTGAAACTCACATTCATTGAAACATCATTGAAACCCACATTAAAAAAAATGCATCTGGCCAGTGGTGGATAATACCTTTGGGCTGTTTTCAAATTCTTGGCCCTTTGCACATGAAAAATACATGTGTTCTTTGATATGCTTTCTAAGAACCCTTTTCAGATGTGACTATATTCTACGTTGCTGGCTGCAATTACCATCTTAAATCACCAGTGCAGTAAACTATAATATTTTGAGCCCTGTTACTAAAACCTGTCCCAATTTTTATTAAAGTAGCATAGTTTATACACACACACATGTTCTTTACAGCATATATTGTGAAGTAATTATATAATTGCTTTTATGCCAGCATTTTTACTACATCCTCATTGTTATGCCCAAAGCCACTGTATAGTCATTTGTACCAAAAATCACTTTGACTTTGTTCCCTATGCCACAGTTACTACAGAATACAGGCATTTTCTTGCAAAATAAATAAGTTATTGTGCATGTGCACATTAGCTGGTGATTTTTATTTTCCATTATATTATGTTAGCTTTAATTAAAAGTAACTGTATACTACACCTAAATTACAATAATTAACTTTTTCTGTTATGAAAAAATGCTTTTATTCAGGTATTCTGGTTTGCCTAACAACTCAGGCCCTTACCCAGTCATTAAATGTTTAATAAATAATCATTAAATATACTGATGTCCTGGTCTGATAATTTGGTAAGTCTTAGTTGACTTTTATTGCTACCTTAGAATTTTCAACCAACTTTTCTTATGCTTGCCCTTAGTATTAGTCAAATTAAACCCAACCCTTTGAAAATAAGTTTGAACAGACCACAAAATGCCCATTAATATTTCCAATCATAAATTTTGGAATTAAGAGTGTAGAGAAAAACGCCAGTCCACAAGCTTATACTCTACTATACTATTATAAAAAACATGTAGCTGTAAGACAGTGTGTCGACCAACCTTTGGACTGGGATTCACCACCACAAAGCTCCGAGTCCATTAGAGTTGTCTTTTTCTGCTGTTCTGTCTGTTGCCAGTGGTCACGAGTCTGTCCTGATTCCTGCTGCTGACTCTTCTAAACTAAACTTTTATGCAGGAAGAAGTGCATGCACTGCAGTAGTGCACCAAGTATGCAACGAGTCACAACTCAACCACGAACGAAAACAGTAACACAGTCTCTGTGACTCTGTCTGATGTAATTGCACTCGGCTGCTTGCTAAGCTCAAATGCTCACTCAGACTTCTTCTAAGTAACTTAAGTTCTTCTAACTAACTCTCTCTGACTCATGGTCTCATCTGGTCTGTAATCCAAAGAAAGCCATGCACGGACGGCAAGTGCAAAGGCCAAAATAATCCAAAATAGAAACAGAGCGGTAAGCACAAAAGGAGGAATCCAACTTCTATTAAAACAAAAGGCAGACTGGTTTCGGCCCAAATACCTTTATCAATGCAAAAAACAAATTCATATAATGGAACACCCCTTAAATATATAATCCTCAGTTGTTCCCCCAATGAGAATGCAGAAACAATTAGGTGATTCCAGTACAAAGAACATACCTACACCAAAGTAAAACACATAACCAAATAAACATATACATATTTAGAAAATATAAAATGCTAACCTCAAAATGAGTGAAAAAAGGAGACAAACATTGTTCAAAAGTCAAGCCCTTCAAAGTATAAAAAGCCTTGCAAAGACCTGAATTGGAACTTAAGTTAAATGTTGCTATTAATTCTAGAGATGTTCATTTTAATCCTGAAGGGAACAAGCCCCCCAAATGAATAATCCATGACCTTTCCTTTTTAACAGTTCATGCCATTTATTTTTAGAGAACTTTAATCCCACAACCTTGTCAATGATGGTAAAATGAAAATTTGCCGTTTTATGAACCAGGGTATGTTTATATAAGGCATTGGTAATAACCTTGTTTCTAATGTTGCTCAAATGTTCTAAAAAACATAATTTAAAAGACCTAGACGTTTGTCCAATATAAAATGCAGAGCAGTGGCACTCAGTCAAATAAATCTCTCAACTGCTACTACAATTCATAAGAGTTCGGATTTCAAAAACACATGTATTTTTAGTAGAAAACTCTCTGGTCTTAAGAACATATCTACAAAAGGCACAATGTTCACAAGGAAAACAACCAAACCACTTTGGTACCATCTAGAGTACATTGAATTTTGACTTGGGAAGATTCATGTCTTTTATAAAACCTTAGATGTCCCCCCAAAGGTTACCCCTCTTTGATAGGGAAAGGCACATCTGTTATCCAATATTTTGGCAAAAAAAGAAGTAGCAACACCAAAGGCAGAGCACATCAAAAATATAAAACTCCTAAAACAAATGGTTCTGCCACCAGTTCCACTTAAAAACACTTGAAGCTTGAAAACTTAAAAAAATATACGATAAGATAAACACACTGGCTCATAAACCGGATAAGCGCTTTCGGTACAATACCTTTTTCAAATCCTAAATGTTTGCCAGTTAAACTTCCTCTTAAATACCTTCATTTCCTAGTGTTCACTCACTTAGATGCATTTTAGTAACCATAACAGCATACACACCCTTTTAATTATGTCATTTTGAGTGCTGAAGAGCTTTCCCTTTTAGTGCAGGTTTAAAAGGAACAAATGCATTCAGACATGGTGACTGATCTTATTGCAAATTCATTATCCACTTCATCTCTTCAATTTCTGTTCGGTTTACTAAATCCCCACCTCTTGGCGTTTCATGAAGCCTAGTTAGTGCCATGAGCTTGAAAGAATGACTGTCATTTATACTAATATGCATATAAAGTGCATTGCTGTTAACTTTTTTCTTATGTCAGATAAGTGCTTTAGGATACGTTCCTTGAGCATTTGATTAGTTTTTCCTATGTAGTATGCCTTGCAATGACTGCAGGTTGCCACATAGATAATCCTACTCCAACAGTTTGCAAATCCTTCAAACTTATAGTTCCATTTAGTCAGGGAATGTGTAAAAGTATTGGGAGATGTTTGTGAGGGCATGCCTTGCAACTTCCTTATGCTGCAACAGGTGCAGTGTTTGTGCAAATATTGTGACTACATTTAGTAGCATGAATGGGGTTAAGTTTGAACCTAGAGGAACCTATTCATGTAGAAGCAAAGGGGTGATATATGCACTAAGATGTCCATGTTCACTATGCTATATAGGGGAGACAAAATGGGAGTTTCGCATCAGATTTATGGAACATATGAGGGATATTACAAATATGAGGGAAGACAAAATAATTGCTTCACATTTTAAAATGTTACATGATAGTGACATCACTTTATTACAAGGTACAATTTTAGAAACTGTGGAAAGTTTATGCAATGATGAAAATGTATTGAAACACAAGTTGTTATATAAATAAAGTATTTACATTTTAAAATATAGAACTTTGATGCCTAATGGTTTAAATAATGAATTAAATTGGAAGCCTTTACTTTAAGGGATGGTCCATTATATAATTAGTGGGCGTTTGTAATTGTGTGTACTATATAAATGTGTTTTTTTTTATTGTTTAATATTCCTTGAAGGTGGAAACACCGAAGTGCTAGAATAAAGAATACAACTTGCTTTGCTGTTGGTCTCTTGTAAGCTACAGTCGGTGGTTCCATTGGGTCAGAGTTTTTATAATTTTTCTAATTTTGTTGTCAGATGTTGGCACTGGCCAAAATGTTTCTGATGGTATTACAAATAGCAAAATTGTCAGTACTATATGTCAACTGGCATCTCAGATTGGACTTTACCTCCTTTTGCTTGATCTTAACTGTTTCACCTTGGTCCAAAAAATAGGGTCTTCCCCTCTGAGAGCGTAGTTCCAAGGTAGTTGCTTCATTGGTTTGTGTCTCTTTGACTTTGTATCCTCTCTTATTAAAGTCATTGATAAGTTTAATTTGCTCCTCCTTATAATCCTCATCCCTAGTGCAGAGCTAGGAGACACTGGTTAGTTGGTTAGTCACTATGTTGTCAAGAACATGCCTGGGATGCATGCTAGTAACGTGTAATAAATGATTGCGCCATACAGGTTTCATATACATTCTAATATTGATGCTTCCTGTGTCATCCAACATTAACTTGACATCCAAGAATTTTATCTCCGTACTAGATGTCACTTCAGACTTCAAAAATGAAGTTGTGTTGGTCAAAAATTGTACAAAATGTTCCAAGGAGGTTAAATCACCATCCCATAAGAGAAAGACATCATCCACAAATCGATTTATAGAAAACTATGTTTCTGTTCCATTTGTTGTTGATATCCACTTTCCATAGCTCTTCCAATCTTGCCAGGACCAGATTGGCATAACTATTTGTGCATGGAGTTCCCATCGCTACCCCCGACTTCTGCCAGTAGTAAGTACTACCATACAGAAACACATTGTTATACAAGACCAGTTCCAAGAGACTACATAGTAAATGGATATCATTGGTTGTTTTGTGCTTCACACCAAAGTCTCTGATCGCTTCGATCCCCAAATCATTGGGTATGGACGTGAACAAACTGTTCATGTCCATAGTTACCAATAATAAATTCTTACAAGTATTCATCTATTGCAGTTTCTTGTAAAGTCTACTTAAGAACTCGGCCATGTCCTTGATCACTGCAGTTGCATGAGGTAGCAATTTCTTTAACTCCCCTTCTATAAAAATAGAAAGGGGTTCAGTTATCCATCCTTTTCCTGAAACGACTAGTCTCATCGGATGGTCATGTAGATTCTTATGCACCTTAGGCATTCCATTGATGCCAGGTATAGTAGGATGACATACCTCAAAAAAAATCAAACCGCTCTTTGCATATCGATCTATTCATGAGCTTGTCATAAAGCGTGTCTTGTACACCATGTATAATGGTGTTCAATTCTCTCATCAGTTCTCCTGTAGGTGGCTATATCCACTTGCATCTCCTTCATCTTGGTATCATAGAACGTCCTATCCATAACTATAACTGCCCCTCCTTTGTCAGCTTGTTTAATCATGATGGCCTTCATATTCTGTAGTTCAAATAGTGCTCTCTTCTCATTTAGAGTTAAGTTGTGGAAATGTTTACTTCCCTTTTGCTGTCTATATTCAGCCACTTCATTTTCACATAATCACATGAAGGCATCTACAGCCGGATGACATACAGGGACAAACGTGCTTTGTTTCCTATATCCAATTCTAGTTTGAGATTCCTCATTGTTTATATTGCCAAAGAAATGTCTGTCACATTTCTCCTAAAATATTTTAGATCTAGGATTAATTCACTCACTGGTGAATGCAACGAGGGTATGAAACTCATTCCTTTCTCTAATAGTAGAGTCTGATCTCCTGTTAAACATTATTCGATATATTAAATACAAGGGAATCGTATATTTCCGAAACCTCAGTTTCTTCCCCTCCCTGCTCTGGGGTTGTACTTCCTTCGGGGTGTTCTGCAACAAAAAAGGAAGCTGTTGGTAAAGCGGTAAATGTACCACCCCATCTTTGGGTTTAGTGGCATTCTGTATATCCAAATTCTTATTATTCAGAACTGATATATTTTCTTCACCCTGCTCAGATAGTTCTTCTATGCTCTCAGTATTGATTACCGAGCTAACATTAGTCTCAAGAGCATGTATCACAGCTTCATGTGTTCTTGAAACCTCTGTTGTTTTGCCTAGGTGTAGTATGCACTTCTGCTTCTACTATTCTCGTTGGTTTCCTAGTGACCATCTGCTCCTTTTCATGGCTTGCTACTATTCCATTGTTTACATTAGTCCTGGTCTGTATGGTGGTTTTCTTGTCTTTTGGTCATTCAGACAGGTGATCCTTCCTAAAATCATTAAAATCCCTGGATAGTTTGCTACTTTTCACTCCTTTTAACTTGGTATCATAAGCATCAAGCCTTTCCTGCAGTGCCGCTAGCGTCATCAAATTGTTATCAGATAGTGTCATTTTTTCCAATTCGGTTTTGGTTCTATAAGGGTTGCTGCTTCAACCTCCTGGGGTTTAAAAAATTCTATCAAAAGTTTCATGCAACTGAAACTAGTTTCTATATTAATCCTTTGACATTTAGCAAGCAATTCAGGATACATATTTCCATAAGTTGGCATGCATCTTACTCTTAAACCTTGTGGGATAATGTGATGGTGAAGGCACGCCTCCATATGAAAGCGTTGCCATTGTAGTCGTTTTAGTTTAAAAGCTGCATTCTCTCCTTCCTTATAGATGCTCTCAAATAACAAGGTGTTTCCCCTGTTTGTTGGTAGCTCCAAAGTACCACTTTCAAAGTTAAGAAGTGGGTTAGATAAACCCATTAAATTATTGGTATGGATCCTCCTACTTGCCATTTCCAATGCTGGCTGCTGTGGTAATGCTGATTCCATTATGCAGTGGATGTGTGACGCTCCCACCAAAAATCAACAGGCAAAAGAAGTAGTGTCACCAAAGGCAGCACACATCAAAATATAAAACTCCAAAAA
Source organism: Protopterus annectens (assembly GCF_019279795.1). NCBI lineage: Eukaryota > Metazoa > Chordata > Ceratodontiformes > Protopteridae > Protopterus > Protopterus annectens. The sequence goes on along the minus strand of NC_056750.1, from coordinate 359,023,386 downwards.
CAAATGGTTCTGCCACCAATTCCACTTAAAAACACTTAACATGAAAACTTCAATAAAATATACGATAAAATAAACGCACTGGCTCATAAACCGGATAAGCGCTTTCGGTATAATACCTTTTTCAAATCCTAAATGTTTTCCAGTGAAACTTCCTCTTAAATATCTTCATTTCCTAGTGTTTACTCGGTTAGATGCATTTAGTAACCATAGCAGCATACACACCCTTTTAATTATGTCATTTTGAGTGCTGAAGAGCTTTCCCTTTTAGTGCAGGTTTTAAAGGGACAAATATTCAGACCTGGTGACTGATCTGATTGCAAATTCATTATCCACTTCATCTCTTCAATTTCTGTTTGATTTACTAAATCACTGCCTCTTGGTATTTCATGGTCTAGTTAGTGCCATGAATTTGAAAGAATGACTGTCATTTATATTAATATGCATATAAAGTGCATTGCTGGTAACTTTTTTTCTTATGTCAGATAAGTGCTGTAGGATGCGTTCCTTGAGCATTTGATTAGTTTTTCCTACGTAGTATACCTTGCAATCACTGCGGGTTGCCACATAGATAATAGTCTTACTCCAGCAGTTTGCAAATCCTTCAAACTTCTAGTTCCTATTAGTCAGGGGATGTGTAAAAGTATTCGAGATATTTATATGGGAGCATGCCTTGCAACTTCCACATTTGAATGTACCAACTCTCCTGTTCATCTGAAAACTCCTGTCTTCAGAAATAGCTTCAGTTTCTGTGTTATAACAGAATAGTCTTTTTAAGTTTTTCCTGTTTTTAAAATAAAAGCTGGTTTGATCTCCAACAATTTCCCTAATTTCGTTGTCTGATGTTAGCACTGGCCAAAATTATCTGATGGTATTGCAAATAGCAAAATTGTCAGTATTATTTATCAACTGGCATCTCAGATTGGACTTTACCTCCTTTTGCTTGATCTTAACTGTTTCACTTTGGTCTGAAAAATAAGGTCTTCCCCTCTGAGAGCATAGTTTCAAGGTAGTTGCTTCATTGGTCTGTCTCTCTTTGGCTTTGTATCCTCACTTATTAAAGTCATTGATAAGTTTAATTTGCTCCTCCCTATAATCCTCATCCCTCGTGCAGAGCTTGGACACTCAACTTAGTTGGTTAGTCATTGTTGTCAAGAACATGCCTGGTATGCATGCTAGTATTGTGTAGTAAATGATTGCACCATACAGGTTTCCTGTACATTCTAGTATTGATGCCTCCTGTCATCTAACATTAACTTAACATCCAAGAATTCTATCTCCGTACTAGAAGATGTCACTTCAGTCATCAATTCTCATTCAATTATCCAATATTTTAGCCAGATAGTCATCCGAAAGTAAACTATCCCAGAGTTTCTGTATTAACTGAATAAGATGCTTAGTATTCCTACCAAATGTGGTAGTAAATCTGATTTGATTCTTGATGGAATGTGGAACCTTTGTAGGCAAGTAATTCCTCCCTAGGCATCTTGTCAACAATAGAATTAGTATGTCTCAAATGTTTAACAGAATAGCCCCATTCCACAAACCTGTGGGTTAAATCACTGTTGAAATCTGCAAGCTCTATCTCTCCTGAGCATATCCGTTTTTATCCCCCTATATTGGGATTTCGGAATATTCCTCGTAATATGACTGACAGCTGGATGCATGCAGTAATGAGTTAGAATGAAAGGGCTTCCTATAAACTGTACTAGTTAAAGAACCATCTTGTTGTTTATTGACCAAGACATCAAAAAATGGAATTGACCTCTTATTGGAATTAACAGTAAATTGGATGCCCCATTTATTGTCATTCAGATAACAAACTCTTGTAAATAAACTGCATCAGATTTCCAAATCATCCGGCAGTCATCCAGGTATCTACGCCAGATGTCCATTTCATCAATGAAGATGTTACGGCTCCTATCATAGATCATATGATTAGATAGCCCATGAAAAGATCCGCATAAATGGGAGCGAAAGCCGCACCCATAGCAGTGCCTTGCAACTGAAGTGCATTTTCCATTAAAAAAAACATTCTTGGTTAATACATGCTCTACCAGGCAGAGAAGAAAAGTATTGAACCCAGGACTGTATAAATTTCAGTGAGCCAAAACTCCAGTGCCATTAAACCCACCCAGTGAGGGGATGCTAGTATAAAGTAATGTTACATCTAAGCTATACACTAACCATTCATTTTCCACCCGAGAGTCAGCAATAGTATTTAGAAACTCTGTCAGATCTTTTATCTTAGCCCTAACTCCCTTCAAAAAAGATTTCAAATATTGAGTGAGGTAGAAAGAGATGGGTTCCGTTAAGGAACCCCTACCTAAGCAATTGGTTGCCCCAGGGGTTATGAAGGTTTTTGTGTACCTTGGGAAGCAAATAGAGAAACTGTGAAGAGGGTTCACTAACCTTAAGGTGAAAACAGATTTGTTCATCAGTGGTGCCTTCACTCATAGCCATGTCCAGAAATTTATCAATTTCAGTTTTGAAATGTGAAGTTGGATCAATAGGCATATTCGCATAAAATCTGGCATCATTGAGTTATGGGCCTCAGTTTCATAATCAGACCAGTTCATAACCACTGTAGAACCCCCTTTATCTGCTTGTACTATAACCAGATCTTTCCTATTCTTAAGCTTCCATAGTGCCTCCCTTTCTGATTGGTTTAAGTTATTGCAAAGCAAACCCTCAGTAATATGACCATCGAAATGCAACTGAGTATACACTTCTAGAATATCTTAACATGTTTGTTCATGGGTGGCATAAAGCTGGAAGAATGGAATCTAAAGCCATCCTCTTTGGGTTCAGTGTGGTTTTCTGAATCTCTGAAAAAGCCTTTAGATTAAGAAACCTACAAAAGGACAAAAATCCTGTACAAAATCACTTTGAGACAGAACTGGGTATGAAATTCAATCCTTTATTTAATAAATCATATTCACTGGCTGATAAGACAACAGAGGAAATATTTATGACCTTGTTGGTAGTTCTTTTGGCTCTAGAGGTTTCTTATACCCCCTAAAGGGATTTTGTCATTACCCAAAAGACCGTCCTGAGAGAGAGAGAGCGCTTATGTGCTGGTGATGTCTGAGAAACCTCATTTTCAGTATCGGTATGGGAAGATAAATCATCTCCCGAACCATCTCTCATGGTCTTTTTCAGGATAGATTGTCTGGGAGTCTGGTTCTTAGTTCTAGAAAACTTGACATGTTTTGTTTGTTCAAAGGGATGACCCTGATTATAGTCATGCTGATCTCTCTTAAATTTACAAACCTTCCTGGCTTTCAACTCCTTTTCAAAATGTAACAACTCACCACTTAACTTTAAATATTCCTTATATTGAGGTTTATGTTCAAATTGTTTAGCTTCATGACACATTTTAGACACCTCTGTAATAAGAATTTCAATCGTACGTTCATGAAAGGCATGTAAAGCCTTAAATACCATTGAGGAATTTTGTTGAATGCTGGACCAGGTTAAAAGTAATGCCTCATCTGGCTGCCGCACTAAGGGCTTCAACCGAATTCTTAAACCCCTTGAGGTGATGCCCTTCTGGATGTAAGCTTTGAAAAGCCTAGCATGCCAAACACTTTATCTAAGGGCTTTCATATTCATAAAGATATTATCAAAAAGAGAATGACAACCATCATCTTGGGTTAGTTGCAAACTATTAGTTGGTAAACTAGTCCCATGAGAATCAAAGGCACGACTCATGAAAATCATGAGTTATGACGCAACCATGAACAAAAACGGTAACATACCATTTCTGTGACTGTCTGCCGTAATTGCACTCAGCTGCTTGCTAAGCTGAAATGCTCACTCAGACTTCTAAGTAACCAAGTTCTTCTAACTAACCCTCTCTGACTTGTGGTCTCATCTGGTCTGTCCTGCCTCTCTCTATTCCCTAATCCCTACCCTATCCTAACTGTTGCAGGCTGGCAGCGTGCAAGACGTTTGAGTGACTATACATTGAGTCCAGCACGTCGTGCACTGCTAAATGCAAATAAACAAATTCAACTCTCTCACTCAGCCCAGGGCAGCCCTCAGCCAAAATTGGGCTGCTCACAAAGCTGACGTCACCATACATGCCCCCGCGCGAAGTCAGTCCGAAAAAGACTGAAAAAAAATTACAAAAAAAAAAATGGCTGGGAAATTCAGAAATTAAGGGTGCCACTCTTGAATCGTGGCACCCCATTATTAGGACCTCAAAAACTGGGGAAAAGTGAGAGATTTGGTATTGTGTGTGTTAATGTGTATAAAATATAGTTTTACTTCATAATCTCAATGCTGAAATCTTGAATTTCAGCATTTCGAAACTAAGACCAAACCATTCACAATCCCAAAACCCACAATCACGAACATACATAAACCATATATCGCATAACACGGAAACCATTCTACTCACAGCACGCACAACACACAACCCTACACTACATGTAAGCAGGGGGGCAAGCCTCCTGGCACCCCCTGAGTGGGGGGCTGCACCCCCCCACACCCCTACTTATATATACCAACTCCGAGATTGCACATAACTAAAAAAAAAAATTCACAGCACGGCATTCTACACTTGTTCGCACACAAATACACATCACACAAATACCAACAAATCCAACACTCCTACTTAAACCTCCCTACCCTTACCACACATACAACGTACAAACTCAGTCAGTCAGTCAGTCAGTCAGTCAGTCAGTCAGTCAGTCAGTCAGTCACCTTCAATTCCAAACAAAATACCAGCCAAACACTTCATGTAACTTACCGGAAATGCCTAAGCGCAGATTCAAGATATTCAAATTCACTTTTATGCACTTTTGGCATTCTGCATTGTCAGCTTCATGATCTTGGAATGCTGAAATTCGAGATATCAGCATTTTGAGATTATGAAGTGAAACTGTGTGTATTTTATTTATTTATTATATATATATATATATATATATATATATATATATATATATATATATATATATGTAAATACAGAGAGAGAGAGACACACACACAGCCATACGCTCTTGCTTTTTTGATTGGAGTATCTGTTTCCTGTTTACACAGTTTTGCATGTCTGCAGTGATTTTTACTGAAAATTGTGTGAAAATTGATAATGTTTGAATATGATCTCTATTGGTTAGAATCGGTAGAAGGCATGATTTTGAAAAACTTTATAAAAAGGACAGGTTATAGCATTGCACTCTGAAGGCTACTCCTAGCATGATATTTTTAAACATTTGGCTATTTTGCGATGTGGAGTACAAAATACCATTTGTTTGGGTAATGCAACACCGCATGCTAACTGTGGCCATGTTCGCAAAACGGTCAGAGATGACATCTGTCTGAAGAGGATTGTTACATCAAGTCCTCACACAGTTTGAATAGCTCATCTGGCTAAAGAATGGGGAATTGGTTCCAGAACAGTTGAATGTCTAGCAGAAGATTTTAATCTGATGACAAGAAGACTGACTAAGAAACCGCTGATCTCAAAGCAGCAGCTTTGAGATCGGATAAAGTTTTGTCATGCCTTGAAAGAAAAGTCTGCTAAGTGGTGGGAACAAGTGGCATTCACTGATGAAAGCATATTAAGCAAGGGTACAATTAACATGAGATTTCCTGTTGGCAATTCCTGAATTTAAAGTATATGATCAAGACAAACATTCTCCATCCATTATGGATGGGATGCCATCTCTGTCAAGGGACGTTGCAGAATTCACATATTTGACAAAGGTGAAAAAGTGAAAGCTGGAATTATATTTCTGTGTTGAACTCAAAAGTAAAACTCTATATGAATATTTCTGGAACAATAAAAGTTCAGCAGGATTCAGTGCCATGCCATACTGCCAAGACAGCCGAGTAATGGTTTGCTGACCACCACATTTGGGTCTTTCCAAACTGGCCATCAAATTCACCACATCTTAGTGTCATAGAATATTGCTGGAATATCATGAAGTAAGTGGCAGCACATTGGCCAACCTCAAGAAAGGATTTAAAAGATGTCATCAAACATGTTTGGGTTACTAAGATCATGTTGGAATACTGTAAATCACTGGTTTACAGCATGCTATGTCATCTTAAGGCCGTGTTGAAGAATAAGGGAATCCTAACACTGACTGTTGGATGTGTAGAATTTTATTTCTGTTTTCAATAAACAGTTTGCCATTTTGAATGCAGCTACAGTAATTGTTGTAATGGAAAAAGATACAGGCAAAAATTGAAGTGGCTTTTTTTTCTCTCTACTGTAGACAAATCCGTGACCAAATTTGTACATTGGAAATGGTTTAGTTTTATTATGCTAAAAGCAAGATAAAAATTTTGTCCTGGCCCTAGATGCAACCAAAGCTTTTGACCAGATTATTTCTTTTTACTTGTTGTTCTAGTTAAATTGTTTCCCATCATTTTTGCAGTTTTTCAGTTTTATAGAAACTCTTCTTCACAATTGCTTTAATAAATAAAATTTTATTCAGTTCCATTTATCCACAGTTTTTAACAAGGATGCCCACTTTAATCTTGCTTATTTAATCTTTACATTGAACTAATATTTTTTTAAATCTTTTACAAAACACCTATTACAAATAGCTTTAGTTACATTATACTGTCACCTCCTTAGGAACATTTGCTGATGTTAGAACTATATCAATTCTTAAATTAGATAGGTGCCTATAGTGTAAAAACTGTTAATTTGCAGCAGCGTCCAACTACAAATTAAATGTACACAAAACTAATTTGTTTACATTGTCATATTGTAAACCTATTGAAATTTCAACTTTTAATGGCATTCCCATTAATTCTGCTGTAAAATGCTTGAATATTGTACCCTTGTTGCAAAAACAAATCTACAAGCAAATCTACTTAGTGCATGGCATTAATATAAAAATAATTATCTAGTTTGCCTGGGTTGAACATTTTTTGCTTCTGTCAAAAGTGGCATTAGCTGAAACAAATATTTCCCTTTATTGTATCTGCTCATTGTTTCAGTCTTTTCCAAAATACTTAATCAAGTTCGTATGGTATCCTTAATTGGTCAGAATCTGTTATGAATACTCCACAGCTTCCAGATCAATGGCAGTTTCACTCTTCCAGATTTTTGGTTGTATTATTTAAATGTCAGTTGTTTAAGATTATTCAAAATATTATGGTTTAACTTCTTTGAAAGTAGTTGGAAGCCTTTAGTTGTGAAATTTTGGAGATTATCTTAAAACATACGTAATTTTAACATATTTACTTTCCTGCCCAAGAATGACCTTAAACTCCATAAAATCAATTGGCATATAAATGAACGTATTGCTTCTTTTCAAAAACTGATTAAACTTTTAAATACTAATTTTCATCATCTACAGCTCAACTCCAGTTTTAAGATTAAATAAAACAAATTTCCTTCTTAAATATTTGGAAATCTCTTTTGACAGAAAACTTGAGTAAAAATCTTACCTTACCAATATATTTTTCAGCGCTTAGACATATAAAGGATCTCTTTCCAGTTCATTTTGATATTGATCCAGATTTTAAAGGTAAATTATATTTCCTCAGTAAACAAGTCTATAGTGTTCTACAGGCAAAGCAATTTCCAAGGCATTTAAAATGAGTCAGAAGATTTATCCCACCATTCTAATGTGGATATAATTGCATAACTCTAGTGGACGGTCAGAAATTTAGTAGTCATATGGCTAAATTATTATATTTATTTTAAGTTTTACTACAGTAAAATGATGCATTGTGCGTATATAACACCTACAAAGTTTGCCACATTTCATTACATTTTCCTACAGTAAAATGATGTATTATGCATATATAACACCTACAAAGTTTGCCACATTTAATATTTCGTATTCCTCTCCTTGCATAGCTTGTATAAGGGAAAATCTGACCTGATGGACAATCTGGTTTTGCCCTTAGAGTGCCTGGGAAGTCTTAAACACACAATTATCCACAATTGGTCTGAACACATTCCTTAAAATTGGCAATTTATTTGGCATATACCTCTAAAGAAAATAAATTATGCAGATGTATGAATTTGATAACGTTTTTCATATTACTGAAATGCTATATGTAGTTTGGGACAAACGAGTTGTTTCGGTCCCACGAGCAAGGGGTAAAGGGGGGGTATAGATGTTAGAAGTTGTCTTGGCGTGTAGTTTAGCTAGTGGGATTGTGGTGATGAAGAGTTCAGGAGAGAGGAAGACACTAAGGGAAGTGATATAAGGGAGGAGGGACTTAATAGGCTTAAGTGGTAAGGCTTAGGGGAAGTAGACTCATATTTGCGTGAGTTGTCTCTCCCACCCTCCCTTTTTTGTTTTGGATGGAAGATTTTGGCAGTTTAAGCTGGAGAAGAGGGACATGATTGTCCTCTTCTGTTCCCCCTCTAAGGAAGGTGGTTATTCATTGGTTAATGGTTGTTTTTCACAAGAGGTGAGCACTTGCGCTGCCTATTTAAGTGTGGTGGTGAGTAGGTACGCTGCCCCAGTTCAGGAGTTATCAGGGTTAGTAGGTACGCTGCTCTGAGGTATAATCATACAGGGTGAGTAGTTATTATGAGATCATTTCTGATGAAGATAATTGATGTTTTGTATGCATAAAGTTCATTATACAATAATAATCAACAATGGTCGTCAAATGACTTTGTGTTTGGTGTGGTTTATTTAAAGGGGGGCTGGGACAAATTGTTAATAATAGGACAGACAAAGTTGGTCATTTGGAAAGTTTTAAAAGTAACCTTTAAATACATTAAATATTGTGACTAATGTTTAATGAGACCAAAAGCAATTGCTCAAATGTAAGTTGTAAGAAAATGTTATCCCTCACTCTTTCTTTATTTACTTAGGATAATAAGTTGCTATAAACTTGTCTTTTCATGCTTTTTTGTTGCACCTCTCAAAAATGCCTTATGGTATTTTTACTTTGAGCGTTTAGAACTGAACAGAAACCTTATTCTTTCATTATTTTCCAATTTAATTTTGGTTAGTATGGCATACGTAGTTCATATAGTTTAACATCTTTGTGAAAAAATATTAGATTACTCTTTATAAATGCTATTCATTTTATTTTCATTATTCAATTTACTGTTAGATTGTTATCTTGTTCCTTAAATTATGTTTTGATTTTTAAAATATTTAATATATTTTGGGAGACTTTTGGAATACCTAGGACAGATATTAAGAAGCAGTTCTAAGGATGTAAAGATAGACTATGACAGAAGCATTAGAGTGACGTGGCCAGTCCATGTGGGTTAGGCATTTCTTATCCATTATAATGGTACATTCACATTTCTTTTTTCCTTTAAATATTACATTGCAGTTCTGAAAGTTTGCAATTTTGAGTGTAATCATAAATACAACCAAAGCTCATTTGTTTCAAAGCATTCTTAGCAGTCCTCATGGTAAATGACATTTTGAACTTGGACACACTTGCTAACTGTATAAAGACCAAATGAAATTATTGAATTAACAATTGCAACCTACTATAGGGGCAGTGAACCAGTCGACCACATCAGTTAGATCAGCAGTGTGATCCTGACAAATGGTTAAAGATACCAAGTACACAAAAAAGTTGTGTGTATGGTTTAAAATGGATGGATATTGGCTGCTTAGTGACTGAATCTAAACACCTAACAATTAAGTCTTCTGCTCAGCATGCAGTTACATGGTTCCAGACCTGGTATGTATATTTGAAAAATGTATAACATGTAGTGTTTGGAAATGGACTGCCAAAAGGGTGCAACAAGTTACAGATGGGTGATTCCTTGTTTGTATGTTACTTCAATGTACCCTTCACTTGGGTTGGTGATGGGGGGGAATATACCACCATGGCTAATCAACTGTTTGCCTAGGTTTGATCAAATATAGTTTCCTACTGGTATAACCCAGTTAATCTATCACTCCTTGACCTACAGAAAAGGATTAGAGGTACAAGACTGATAGTCTTGTACAGATTTGTAACTACCCTACCAAACATTGCTCACTACTAATGTCTCATGGTGACTTTAACTTTGGGAATCAAGGTAATACAGGAGAAGAAAAGAATCAGATTTGAAAAATAGGAATTTCCTACCCTCTTTCCAGTCCGTGTTCCATCTGATGTTCTTTCACAGATGCACTTACATGGTTTAAGGATAGCAGTGCTAGGATTTCCTACCCTTTCTTTCCCTTACAAATTGTTATGCTACTTTGTTATTGCCTTTCTTTGTTGCACTACAGTTTGTGGACATGCTTATGTTTACTTTATAGGTTTACTTACATGCTATATATGTTCATGCACATAGTATTTGTACATGCTTTAATATGCTTGTCAAGTATTTTTATTTTCATTTTTTATTTTGCAGTATGTGGGAAGGTTCTCATAATTCTTTCAACGTAATTAAGATAAATGTAGTTGATTATTTGGAGTTGTGCTGTAAAAGATGCATAAAAATACAGATTTTTTACAGTTATTTAACTTGCTTAGTGATTTTTCTTATAACTCCTCAAATGCTATGATACAGATAGTGCCACTGTGCATTTTTCCACTTCCCAATGCTTGTGCATTTGTCATTTTTAATAAAAAGCTTCCTAAACTTTTCATTAATTCATGGCCCACATAGATTTCTACCATAAAATCCACCACTGGTATGTGCCCAAACCACAGGTTCAACCAGTAAAACCAAGTGGCACACAAAGGAAGGGCTAAAAGATGCGTGGAAACTCTGTAAGAGCACATAAAACCAAATAAACTCTCCCCAACCAATGCATTTTCATCCCATTCAATAGAAGACCATCAGATGTACAAAGAACCTCACTCTCATTCCCTTTTTTACATAAACATATAATTAACCACTGTAATTACTTGCACTTTGATCAATTAAGTAATCAGTTGAGCTACCCATTCAAAGCATGGGAGGTTGGCATAATGGTTAAGATCACCTTACAAACACAAGGTCCGGGGTTTGATTCTCAGACGGAGTAAATGGCTATGCCTAAAATGGCCCACAAAGGCCGTTGGCATAGTACTAATCTATGAACCTAATAAAATATCAAAAATGTTTAAATATTACACTACCGAAAATCAGATATATTGACAAACATGACGTACATAAAAATAAACTCTACCTAATTATACACTCTACTTTTAAAATTTGAATAAAAGAATTAAAAAAAAATAAACATGGTCAAGTAATCATCTAGCGCCGTCTGATGGGAATGTTCAAAATCACACTCCATCCATACCTTAAATATCTATAGGTCATACACTGTTCAGGAGTTTGATAACCCTAAACCAAAAACCAGAGCCAGCCCACTGTCAAAGAATGTATTGCTATGTACATTTAACAGCCTTCATTATAGTTTAGCAGCCCTGAGTTTTAACACAGGGGCCAGGGAAGAATTATCAAGCCTGGGGGGGCCTGTTGCTTCTAGGCCTATCTGCCAGTAAGCTTCCCTATATTACAATTTAGTTTCCCATGGCCCCCTCACGTCTTGGGGCAGCACGTCTGTTGCAAAAGATAAAAACCTGGCTTTTTGCAACAAAGTGAATGCTTAAAAAGGGCATTGAATTTATTCCGATTTTTAACATCATAAAGATGTTTATAAACCCTTTTTCTTAATTTGTGCTCTGCCTTACCTATGTAAAAAGCCTCACACTAGGCCCTTTGGTGTTACAATTGGAGAATGCTTTCCCCAATAAATATTTATCCTTGCCCTTAACATCCACTCCTTCACTGTGACTTGCGTATGATCACTGGGGGCATGCTGCACACACACACAACTCCCCATC